>NC_065507.1:17028870-17201896 GCF_006386435.1 Epinephelus moara | reverse complement strand
CCTCTGCTGCTGTCCCCCCCCCCAACCCTCTCTCCCTCCCCACCTCACAATCCTCACTCTGTCCTGTCCATTAAAGGCAAAACAGCCCAAAAAATAATCTTTAAAAAGAAATGACGGATACTATACTACTATAACCTCTAACAGTTTTGCTAACAGTGCACAGCTTGTATGTTTTCATGCTTGTGAACTTTGGCTCCACATTATGTACATCAGTCTACATACCGTACATTCTGTGTGGCTGCGTGCACCGAGCCATGGCTGTACAGTCACAGTTTGGCGCAAATACCCAAATAAATACATACATTCAAGATTGTTTACTGAAGATTTGTTAGAAGATAAACATCCATCTTTAATTTCAGAGAGAGAAGAAACATCTCAGATGAAACCCATAAGTACAGAACATGCTAACGTCACACAGGAAGGGTTGATCTGTGTTCAAAAATAAATGTCAACAGAGTGAGTCACTTACCTCAGCTTTGCGAATGTTTTCTTTGGTGTCTTCTATCTTCATCTCCAGATCTAGTCTCCCCTGCTCTGTAGGGGGCAGGCCATGACTCTCACACTCCTCCAGACACTGAAAACAACACACACACAACTTGATTAGATATAGTCTTTTAAACATTGTAAATTTCCTAAATGGGTATATGTGGCAGATGCGATCATGTGTGTGTCCATCTTACTCTCTTGTAATGTATGATGTTCTTGTGTTCTCTGGCCACTCTGGTTGCCCACTTCCTGGCCTCCTTGTTCAGACTGTGCTCCTCCGTCGTCCCCGTCTCCGACTCCAGCTGACGACTCTAATGCAGACAAACACACACATACACACACCAGACAGGCATGGGTAAACACACACATTTACCCAGCCCCACACACACAAGCATGGCACACATACACACGTGCACACATAAGTACACCGTGAGCAGTAATGGTACAAGGTGTGTGATATGCAGAAGCTGTTAATTGAACTAGAGAAAGTGTGAGAGAAAGATTGTTTCCTCCTCACATAATTAATACAGCGTGCTTTGCAAAGCTCTATTGTTATACTCTTGGAATGAAATAGCTGCTATTAAAACCACATGTGAAAGAGCATGAGTGTGTGTTTTTGTGTGTGCTACTAAGTGAGGGAGCAGTGGTACAAGGCAACAGGCCATTTTAAATTTTCTTCTTTTTTTCTGACATACAAAAGCAGCTATGTGAGCCTTCAACACCAATTATAAGCAGGTGGCGGTTTTTCTTCAGAGGCTAATGTATTAAATGTGTCTTTGAGTTCAAAGTCCACACACCTAGTCATTAATCCACCACTTGCCAGGGACAGAACCAAACATTAAACATTATTCTTACAATAAGAAATGGGATCCAACATGAATGCATGTTTTTAACTACAAAGTTACAAATGTTTTGATTATTTCACATGGCAGATGTCTGTATTACTTTCTTCCTTTATTCCTCACTGATTTGAAGTGGGCAGGGCTTAGCTGGAAAAAGGTGGTGTCACGTATGTCTGTGTATTAGTCAGAATTCAACAGCCTTAGAATCTTACTTTGAGTTGTTTGGTCACTGTAAACAGACCTTTAACGCAGCAGACATTTTGACATGTCATAGTAGGAAAAGCACAGGTGTATTCAATGACATTAATGACAGCTGCATTCCACTTAAAGGAGGTCCATGCTTGCCCTCTTGAATAGCTTACTGGGACACTTAATGGAACTAAGCCATCATTAATGTTATCAGTTTGACCTGCTTTTCCTACTATGACAAGTCAAATCAGTTTTTGTTTTTCTATTTTAGTTACATTTCCCCTAACTGCTTATCCTGTTGGGTGTCACTTGGGGGCTGAAGCCTATCCCAGCTGACGTTGGGCGACAAGCAGGGTACACCCTGGACAGGTTGCCAGACTATCACAGGGCTGACACATGAGCCCCTTTTACACTGCCAGATTTTCTGCGAATGTTGGGCCGTTTTGCCGGCAAGCTGCGAGCGTTTAGACACACAGAGTTGATCGGATTGGCGAGTTGATCCGAGGTGCCCAATTTTCCGCCTCGTAGGGTAGACATATTGGTGGAACCCTTTTAGTTTAAACAGACCGAGGCGGCCTTCCGCAGCAGGAGGGGCTGTTGAAGACTTGTGGGAGGAGCTGTTGATGATGCTGCACGTGCGACCCACTGGTGGTGGATAAATAGGAAACAGATGATAGCAGGAATTAGCGAGCAGCTAGTAGCAAGAGGGAAACGCAAACCTGACAGACACTGTAAAGATGAGCAACTGGGGAGACAAGGAATTGCGCGCCCTCCTTGTCCTCGCAAAGGAAGAGGCCATTAACCGTCAGATGACGGGGACGGTGAAGGACGGGCCAACTTATGAGAGAATCGCCGAAGGACTGACCAGCCGCGGCTTCCCTCCCACGTCACTGTTTACGTCACACGCTGAGCTACACGTTTTGTTACTTGCTCACGCCCCCCATTGCCCCGAAAAAAGCGCATTCTGTATAAACAAAAGTAGGTAGGCGGCATTTTGCTCCACTCCCCGATTTTGTTTTTATACTGCCAATGCTGAAAAAAGACTGATTGGGCTTTCCTGCAAATTTGCACAATTCCTATCTAAAAAGGGCTTTAGAGACAGACAACCATTTAAGCTCATGTTTACACCTACGGCCAATTTAGAGTCACCAATTAACCTGCATGTCTTTGGACTGTGGGAGGAAGCCGGAGTACCCAGGGAAAACCCACACTGACATGGGGAGAACATGCAAACTCTGCACAGAAGGGCTCCCCCAATCCCACGGTTTGAATCCCCCACCACACTTCTAATCCGGAACCCTCTTGTTATGAGGCAACAATGCTAGCCGCACCACTACGCTGCCCAAGTCAAGACGTCTGCTGTGAAAAAGGGCCATCCATTTCTGACCAAACAACACCCACTCAGTCCAGATGAAGCACATTAGCTGCGTTTTTAGGGTACGATTCTTTGTAAATGATTCTTTTAAGTTTTCTTTACTTTGACTGTACAACAGACTCAACGCTAAGTTTTCAGGGCTTTAAAGGAACGAAAGATTAGATTGTTTAGCTGTCGTAAGTGTTCTGAAGAAACTGCTTGATTAAAGTGGAAAAACGTCATTTCTGTCATTTTCTTTCACAATATTTATACTGTATGTAGATATATCTATACATCTTATTCAAAAACAAAATGCCATCTGTACATTTGCTGCTTTCTGCTTTCGTTTCTTTATCAAAATCAATTTCTCCAAAGGTCAGTTTTATGAAACCAATGTTGTCGTTGTTTTTCTACTTAAATGTGACTCTGGTTTGATCTTTTTTTTAATTGCTGTCTACCATAAATATGGGTCATACAGTGTTAAAGAAACAAAAAGGATACCTTTTAGTGTGTAACCCTGTAAACTTGTCATCCCAATTGCTTCATTTTGTACAGTATCTGCAGCGTACACTGTTTTAAAAATCTGCAAAAATGTTAAGTATGACATCTATTTTGGCTTTAGGCAGAGACAAAATGTTACTTCCAAGAAAAACAAATTGAGCCCACATACATTCAGTGTCACTGATGAGTGCTCACAGACCTGAAAGGCTGGGGTTCCCATAATCTGATAATAAAAGTGTGTTCGCTAGACTACGGTACACGATATTTTAATTGCAAGTTTCCATGCACATCATATCTATTAATTATG
This sequence comes from Epinephelus moara, assembly GCF_006386435.1. Lineage (NCBI taxonomy): Eukaryota > Metazoa > Chordata > Actinopteri > Perciformes > Serranidae > Epinephelus > Epinephelus moara. Next base: position 17,198,217 of record NC_065507.1, on the reverse strand, counting down.
TGCTGCTTCAGTAACAAGAGGGCATAAATCTGGCTAAGTATAGGTGTGAAACGAAGAGTATTACATGGGAGATTTACAGCTTAATTACATTCGGGCAAGGGAGGGAGCTGAGGCAGGGAGGCAGAAAACTAGATTTGAGCAGTGGCTCTTAGCTGACATATTGTGAGAGAGAGCTCAGCAAATTGGGCCCTGATAGTTTATTGGTATAAGGTTAATAGAGTAAACAGAGTAAATAAGCATTTCTTTCAGGTGGCCAACAAGCGTCTATATGAGGAAAATGCGTATGCAGGGATGCAAAACATTTTAAATCTTCTCCTTGCATGTGACCTTTATATGACTTTGTGTGATGTTGTTAGTTTCCACTCCTCATTCTGCATTTCAGCTTTATGTTTAAAGCCTAAAGCATGCTGGTGAGACCCTAAAAGTCTGGGAGCACCATGAAAGGTTCGGCTGGTCAAGTGTGGACGTTTAGCACACATAGCCAGTGATAATCAGATCTCATGCCAAATATTAATTCATCAAATCAAGCTCTCAAACTACTGTAGATGTGATAACAGGCAAAATCACAGATAGTCAGTCTTCCAGCTCAGGGAAATGTTAAGTACAGCACAGTGAACTCAAAATGGTGTGATCATCCTGTTCTTCAATAACAACCTACACCATCATAATAACAGTCATTCAGAGGACTGTGCAGAAAAACTGTGTTATTCTGAAACCACAGGGATGAAGGGGTGAGAATGAACCGTGTCAGCTGTTGTAGCTGTCTCTCTGAATGATACTACAGCGTATGCTAGTAGGAAAATACTAATTTAAATGTCTAAACCCTTGAGGTCCAGGGTTCCTACACATTTTCCATTTCAAAGTTTCATACTTTTCCAGACTCCTCTGTAGATGTTTCAGACCATATTTGACATCTGAGTACAAATGGCCAGCCCTCGGAAAACGTGCATTAACCAAATGTGGCTGTTCACTCCGCAGTCCTACGCAGAAGGCTGGATAATGTGCCATTGTGGAACATCTCTGCCCAAAGAGTAATCTATCTATCTATGCGCATACTATTTTCCCTTAACATATTTAAAAATTGATTTTGGTGAGCTTCGGTGGCTTGGTCGTTAGAGCAATAGCCCCATTTTCAAAAGGCTTTATCTTTGCCGCAGCGGCCCAGTTTCGACTCCAGGATGCAGTCCTTTGCTGCATGTCATCCCCTCTCCCTCTCTCCCTTTAATGCTACATTGTTCTATCAATTAAAGGCAAAAATGCCCAAAATAAATCTTTAGAGAAATAATTTTGGTGTTTTTTAGAATCAAGAACTAAAAAAGTGTTTAAAAAAGTTGAATAATTTAATTACATCACCGTATATATTAAAAAAAATGTTCAAGTAAGCTTAACATTTGGTCATTTGTGATGCTATGTGTTTACGCAAGTCAAAGATACATTTTCTTTCAAACTAATTTGGGCTTGGATGTCCAGATTTGGTTGTCAGGTTTCTTTGTCAGGCCATGGTATCCAGGCGTATAGGCAGCTCTGCATAGGTGTGTGCGCTCAGTCATACTTCTTGCCATGCTTTTGACGACATCAAACTCACTCTGGCCCGCACTCTCTCACCAGTGGTAAACATTTTGGCTGCCTGCTCCAAATTTCACGAAAAACACTCCGCTTGTATGATCAATAATTTTTAGAGATTCTGAATTTTGTTTTGTAGAAACAAGAATGCAGGTAATAGTCTGGAAACACAAATATTTTCTATCCCCTCACTTTAATCACTTGTTGGAAAGCTTCATTATCATGTTACTGCAAGGCAAAAATGCCCAAAAAACTAAACCCAATGATGGTTTTGCCACTGTAAGAAGCTACTACTGTCTTTTCTAAAGCATAATTTCACACGTCATCTGCTCCCATTGTTGTTGTTTTTTGTTTGTTTGTTTATTTTTTAAAGGATCTCTACAGCTGTTTGACTCATATGATACATCACATTAAACAGCACCTGTACCACACTTAAGTCAAGGCAGCCTTATTTCTATGTGAGCTGTTTTAATGGATTTTTAAAAGCAGCAGAAGACGATGATTTCAAGGTGTCTGCACAGCCTGCTGTTGAATACACAGCAGTGCCTTCTGACTGTCACGAATGCATTGCTATGGTTAGAATACGACAAAAAGAAAGCTATCTTAATAAACCAGAATAGACTGCCTATCTTAAATCCCTAATCCACTTTAATTTTATTCTTAGTTTTAGTATTATTTAACATCCTGTGCTTGTGCAGCCAATATTTTCTCTTTTATAGGCTTCTGCTTGCAGATGCACACTTAAAAGGATAAAACTCCTTATTATTCAGACAGAATTTACCCACACAACACTTTCACTCATTCACAATCTGCAACAGCTTGATTTTGTTGTGGTGATGTAATTAGGATGGGCTAACACACACTCTAAGAAAGAAAATATACACATACAAAGACCAAAAAGAAAAACAAAACAAGTACAGAGATGATCGTTCTGCCTGCGATGACTGCAAATGTGCAAATAAAAATCACACACACACAACATTTAGCCCATTTATCTGCAGGACGGAGATGATAGCGTAGTGATATTTCAGACGATGATGCAACAGCAACAAGGTTACGGCATCTGATAAGTCATCTGGTGCTGGAACTGCATTGCTCACCAACAGATGACAGTATCAAAGCATTGCAGTGCTGCGGAGTGGTATTCAACAATCCAGAATATGCAGCTCCCTTGTTTCATTACCGTGGAGCAACGAGATAATGCAGGGTATTACAGCTCTTAGAGTAATAAGACTTTGCACCTTAATACATGTGAAACTGCTGCTGTTCTTAACTCTGGTCTGATTTTTCCGTTGTTGCATAAAAGGGAGGCTACACTCGAGTTACAACTGAGATTATGACTAAATATCCATCTAACACCAGTATTTCGGAGCCTCACACGCATTAGGTTTAGTTTAATTGATTACATCAGTAATGAGCATGATGTCATAGGTGTAACTGTAGCCACGCCTGTGTGGTTACACTGCCGCATGCAACAGTCACGGTCATCTTACTATGACAAACGACCACAGGGATTCTGATAACTAGCACCTTGATATAACGTTTACATAAATCAAATTAGATAGGAACATCTGTTCTTAAATATTTCACATGTTCATGCTCATAGTCTCTTCTGTAAAAAGTCTTTGTGTCAATGCAGGCTAGACATGCTGTAATGGCCTGCACGGCTTTCTGTTTAGGTAGAGGGATTGGTCCACTCTGTTTGCCAGGAAGGATGTTTGGGATGTAAAGGTTATTCCAGTTGACCTATACTGCATTACATCTGTCTGTGGTCAGTCAGGCTTAAGTCATGAAAGAAAGCACTGTCCACCTTAGCACTTGGTGCTCAAGCAGTCTAGGGCTTCTTTTGGGAGACGTGGTTATGTATAGTGACCAAAGTGTCATAATCCCAGCCAGATGGCCCCTTAATGAATGAGAGTAACCATATTAAAGGAATAGTTTAACCTCAGATGATCATTGTATGCCAGTAAGTCATCCTGTGAAAACTTTGTTTTTCTCGCATGCTTTCATGGTGAATGAAGAATTCCATACCGGTTCCCTGTGAAGGTTTTTTTTAATGAAAATTCAATTAAATTACATTTTTTAGCTAGACTTTGCCTCTTTATTAGCAACTGGGTGCACACAACATACTAATACAGTCAACTAAAAATCCATTCATAACTTTTTGTATAGGCCCAGTTGAATAATGCCATAATAATGTGTGGTTAACACAAAATCCCGCGGCACAACTTGAATGGCATTTGAGAAACACTGGTTTAAGTCATAGGGGACTGCATTTAACAACAGCAAAACTATATAAAACATCTGTTTGCAAACTCGAATACAACTTGTTCAGTACAATCCAAGTCTCATTTATCCAGTTGTATGCTCAGTGCTTCCCAAACACCTTGCCCGAGATAGTCAGGTTTTAAAAAATGCATGTGTTTGGGGCGTACTAGGCATGAGACTGAATTCATAAGACTTGGCTTAAACTTCCTGAGTTGTGTGAGAGGTAGTTAAAATCCCCACACATCCATCCTTTCACTGTGGAAGCATAACACAGGGTGAGTAATGTATACACAAATCATCATTTGCAGGTTAACAACCCTAGATTTCTTATCATTTTCAACATAACACGATCTAAATCTGACTTATCTACGACAGGTTTTAATTTGAAAACATGCCAGGATGATCATTAAGTGTACTAGATGCAAAGCAGTGTGCCTGTTACCAGTGTCATACAAAATTTCAATCATAGAACTGCATTATTAAAAGATTTACCAAGGCTTTGTTAGGCAATACATGAGCGTTCAAGCCACTGTCACCAGAACAGATAAATAGATAGACATGAATGAAGCAGATGATCCATGAGTTGTGTCAGGAATGAAGATGAAGAATGCTAACAACAGTTAAGACTACCTGTGCCAGGGTCATTCTCATGGCACTGACGGGCGACGGCTCAATGTCCACCAACTGCTGCACCGAGCTCAGAGTCTGGCACACGCACACGCACACACACACACACAGGCAGGCGCCCCACGCACCCAAGAGCAGCAGTGCAAGCACACAGACAGACAAATACAAGGAGGGGTTAATGGAAGAAAAGGTTAGGAAGAAGTGTTAGCAAAGGTTGAACTGGATTAGGAAGACACAGGGAAGGAACAGCACGTTATTGTTTAGAGAAATGCTACCAGTTAAGATCAGAGAAGGAAAATTTAGCTGAGAAAGTGGAAGAAGGAAAGAAGCTGAGACACAAGAAGAGAGCACAACATGACTCAGACACAAGAGAGAAGGACAGCTATAGAGGAATTAGGACCAATGTCCACTGGGAGACATCTCTTTCTTCACCAGCAGTACTTAAAAAGTCCTCAGAGGGGTGAGACAGCATGAGTCCCACTGCTGCATTATGATCACACAGACTTGAGATCAATTTACAACTACTTGAAATATTTTTAACATCCATCTACTTGATTTGACAAAAAAAGTTATGTTACTTTTGTAAATGATGAAAAGAAGCTACGACTACAAAGAGAAGCTCCCAGCGGACACTTATCATTTGGCGTTAAAACGATTAATATTAGAACACAGAGTAGCTTCATGCTTCTGTCATGCTGTCACCAGACGCTAGTTAACTGGACAACTCCATCCTGAATTGTTAACATAAAGAAATCTCAACAGGCTGGAAACAAAAGAGCCAACGATCTCTCCGGAGAATAAGAATGATCAGAGCTTTGGCTCTCCAGTTTCCAGCTTGGCAAGCCTCTCAGCCCCAGATGTATTAATGGGATTCTCTAAAATCATAAGAGTACACGTACATAAATTCTGTTAGAGTGATTTAACTGATTGAGATGAGCTAAACACATCAGCCAAAGATATAAAATACAATATTGGACGGAGGAGAAAAGGTACAAGGAGGGAAAAGCCAACATTTGGCAACACAAGAGGCTGATTACTATCTGTGTGTGTGTGTGTGTGTGTGTGTGTGTGTGTGTGTGTGTTTGAAAGAGACAGAACTTGAGAGACGGAGTGACTGTCCTGCCGCGTAAACAGGTTCATACACAAACAATAAAAGCACGACAACAAACTGTGTGTGTCTCACCGTGTCACATTCGCTGGGCTGGAACTGGAAGTCGTGTGCTTTGTGAAACACTGGATTCTCCTGCATGAACAACTGCTGGTTGTACTCTTGTATTATCTGAGAGAAAAACACAGACCGAGATCGTTAATACTGTGTATTTGAAAGCAAGTTTTTTGCTGTAAAAAACAAAACTGTCGATTTTAAATCATTTGAATCCGCAGCCTTCGTTCCACCGAGATGGAGGGAAGTACAAACTTTTTACAGCCGCCTTTCAAGCCTACAGTGGGTGAGTATTTCATATTCATATATATATTTTGGCTTTGATATTCTGCGGATCATTTTAAACAGGTAGGGTCTCTCTAAGTGAGTTTAAGCCCTAAAACCAGTTTCATAAAAGTGCAGGCCGGCTGCAGGTGATGGTGTATTGAGAGGCATTGAGCTGCACACACTGTATTGATGAAAACTAATTGCAGGGTGGTGTTTTGGTTATGAATCCATCGTTCTCTCTTTGAGAAGTGTTTGGAGAAGGCCACAAGCTTTTCACAGATGCTCAAACACAACAAACAAGAACACAAAACACGTTACAAAAGTCCAAGGCATTAGTTTTTAATCTGTACTGACAATGCGTCATATTGTAGCTTTTATCTTCCTTAGAAATGTCTTGTTAGCATTCCTACATCCCTCAATTTAAAATACTTTTAATTAAAATGCTGTATGTGTGATGCTTCCAAGCTCAAGGCAACGTTTCCCTGCTGTGTAATGTAAGACAAATAATGCCTAGTAATAACAAATGAACTCAAAATGTCAAGCTGTTTCATTCCTTTCACTGAAAAAAAACACACTGTTGTTGCAAAAAAAAAAGAACTTTGATCAGTGTGTGATGTCAAGAAGATGGATGCATACTCCCCCACAGTATCTGAATTGAGACCAAAAAACACTATATTTCCACAAGTACTAACTTACATGAGCACAGACGGTCTTTGTTTCTCAATACTTCTGACTCACCCTGGAGGATTTGTCCAGCAGGAATTGGAAGGTGTTGTGTGTGGCTTGCGAGGCCTCTAGCTCGGTACGACTCAGCTCTACCAGGTAGTCTTTCACGTGCTCGTAGATCCTGCCGTCCAAGGCCTAGAGGACAGAGAGAGAGAGAGAGAAGGGCCGGGGGTTATAGTGAAGAATGGATTAATTCAATGTAATTCCATAATCCTTGATAATAAAGTGGAGAGTACAAGAGAATCAGGAGGAGACACCAAGAGTGAGACAGACAGATGAGAAAGAGGGTCAAAGAGTAGGTGAATAAAGCCAGCAATATACTACTTTTTCTTTCTTGGAAAATTGTGCCTTGTTTCTCATCATCAAACTTCCAGCAATCATTTAACCACAGCTATTATGTAACTGGGGGCCTGTCTGAGACAATATTTGTGGTCGTCTTGTCCCTCGTTTCTGTCTTGTCTCTGAGCCTGGAGGAACACATCATCACCTCCAGGGATGTGTGACTACTTTGTTTGCACAACTACTTTGTTGTAGGCCAGTTTTGGACATGCAAAAAGAATATGGAGACACATTTTCAACAGTGTGTCTCCCAGGGGCATTAGACAAGTGAATCCTCATTCAAATTTATGTTTACATAGACATGCATACAGTATGTTTTAGCATCAAACAACAAATAATCTGCTGACGCACAAATGTCAGTTACGATGGAAACAAGAGGCTCCTGTAGTACTCATGTGCCCTTCGGCAAACCGCCCAATCCATCAGCAAACTGTAGAGTGTCATGAGTAGACGAGACTGTTGTATCTGCTCTCAGGTCACGACAGAATAGAAACGTGAATAAACACTAATAGTCCACACACAGGTGTTTCCACTTGTGTTGCCTAAGACGAAGTTCACACTCATCATCAGATCGCTGTGCTGCTCACACTACACAACTTGCTACACTATATCACTGACCAGCGACAGGCCGTCACACGCTACAAGACCTGGTCTCCACACTGTTTTTTACAATAACGTAATGATGTAATACCATGTGGGAAACAGGATTTTTTTATTGTCACAGACAGACGTGTTCACAAAACAGCCTGTGTCCATTCATCTTTATAATTTATAGCTTGTACCCTCTACGTGTAGCAACAACTTTGTTCCATGTTGCAGCTGGTTTCCACTCAACCCTGTCTCACGCTCTGATTGGCTGTAGCTTGCCCACAGGCCCCCGACAAGTCCAGATATTCAGCCTGCTAGATATCTGGGTTGTGTCTGTGATGCATCGATGAGCCCTTCATCGAGCTTCGCAGTTTGTGTCTTTGAACAGTTCACACATAGTGCTCGTGGGCCGATTTGCAAGCCATCGGCAATGTGCCTCTGATCTAGGGCTTTTGTCAGGGAGCTGCAAAGTCTGTCAGCGCATGGAAAGTCAGGGCTAAAGTCACATAGTAGTGTTGTCACGGTACTGGAATTTTCTAACTTTTAACTTTAAGAATATCAATGTGAATCAGCTTTTACGCCTGGAACCTCCCATCTACAACGGGCCCTCATTGAGGACTTGGCTCAGATTCTGGAGTTACTCTCTCATCCTGAAGCCTCCTTAAGGAATCTGATCCCGTTTGATTTGGCGGTGGGAACCTCTTGCGACCGCCACTACACTAGGGAGGCTCACTTTGAGAATATCAATATTTGATAAAAAATGTTCGATACCACAGGGAAAAATTCACATTTAGGGCATAAAATTATTAGTTTTTAAATACAAGATAAACATAACAAAGCTATGACATGACAACAACAACTTTTCTCTCCTTGTCAAGTAGCAGAGAGGAACATGACTGTACTAAACATTACAATAAGAAGAGCATGAAAGCTCAGCTGGTACTGGTGTATCGATACTGCAGAAAAAGAGTATTGAAACCATTTCAAATAACCAGAATCGATATGTATTGACAAATCGACATTTTTAACAACACTATCATGTAGTGTGAACTTGGCATAATTCAACCCCTTCTTAAGTCTGTGTGTGCGTGCACAGCCTGTGACTGATTGACAGCTCCCTCCCTCTCCAGTTTGTTTTGTTACAGCAGGACAACTTATCTCGTTATAATTCATATTGTTCCAGTTTTAGATGTAATTCCACTTCTATGTGGGTGTTTAAATAAAGGTTTCAATTTAATAAGTGTTAACACTTGGTTTGTCACACACAAACACAAACACACTTCACCACTGTCCTAGCATTGCTGCCAACAGGGAAAAAATCTAGTCTAACTGTGGCATATATTATGTTGCCTGATGCTGCACAACACACATTTTTATGAATTAAAGAGAGTGAGACAAACAATGAGAGACGAGAGCGAAGTCAAAGGAAGGACAGACAACAAGCAGATGTTTTCATTTGACAGCTCGTATCATTAGAGGTGGATTCTGATGCGCCGATATAAAGAGGTTTTAATGGAGTATGTAGCCCAAATGAACAGCCTTTCTATGGGGAGCTGGGGTAGTGCTGCCAAGCTGTAGGCCGCGCTGCCAAACAGACAGATCAGACAGAGAGGGAAGAGAGAGAGAGAGAGGCTAATGGAGAGGAGGAGGAAGAGGAGGAGAGAAGGTAAGAGGGGAAGAGTGAGCATTTGAAAAGGTATGAAAGAGTGAGAGAAGAGATGGACAGAATGAGCGTATGGGAGACCTGTATGTGTGTGTGTGAAGTGTTCTTTGGATAGCGTTCTCACAGCTGCAGGGGAAGGTGAAGGGGTTCAGATTCCAATTCAACAAAACACAGAGACCGCAGACACACACACACACACACACACTCTCTCTCAAATACTCAGACATTCATACTCTCCTCTAGCCAAAGTACTTCATAAAAGCTCACACTCTCAGAAACCTGCTTTCACTCTGTGCTGGCCAGAGGATGTTTTTGGCTGCAGCCTCCCAGTGACACCTACACTGTCACACAGTAAACATACAACAAAAACTTCATATGTACATAACACTAAAGTAGCATTTGTATACACAGACTTATGAAACAATGGGAAATTGACAAGGAAATTATGTCATTAAGGGTGGGTTGTTGGCTGACTTCTCCCTAAATGTTCCCTCGTCAATCTGCTCATTTCCTCCTCCCCCTTTCTTCCTTTCCTCCCCTCCTTCTTTCATCCATTTACGGTAGTGTTGAAATGGAGTGAGTCAGCTTCCAGAAAAAGCCCCGTCCCCATACCGTGGTCAGTGTGTGTGTGTGTATGTTTTTTTGGGTTGAATGACTGCATCGGCCAGAACAATAAGTACAGCACAGTGGAGCAGACAGGGTAGCAGAAGTCTAAGTGTGTGTGACTAGCGGGGGACTTAAAAGATAGACGGCTACAAGAGCATCAGCTGCCAACAGCAGAGGGAGATGTGGAGCAGCCTGTTCCTCCACTGCCCTTTCACTACAACTGTCGCATTGACAAGGACAGCAGCCTCAGTGTAGGATATATGTTATTCATGCAGCCACAGTCAACACAGTCAGTACTTACGAAGTGAAGTTCAGACCTAAACAAGTCCTTCAATTTCAAGTGTCCTCAACCCTCATATGCAGAAAGCCGCTCTATTATCTATCGCATTCATTTCATTATCCTCCTCTATATGGCTTGATCTTAAAGGCAGAAAAGGTCTTGATCCAAAGAGGAGCTGGCAAACTTTCCCTGCCATAAAGTTAGCAATTTGTAGCTCATCTATTCCAAAATGTCCTCCCATGTCTGTAGCCAATTAATAATGTTCACGACAAGAGGGCAATGGATTTTATAGGTTGAATATAAGTGCTGTTGGAGATGAAAAGCAGGATGAATGGAGTTTCCCCCTGAAACAACACAGCTACAATTACTATAATGTTTTCTGGGTTGTATTGTGCTGCTTTGGTGATGCATATATATATTGTATGGCTGCTATTTTTACATCTGCCACTGATGCTGCTCTCTGGGCAGAGTTTCTCAGCAGATCTCAGTGGAGCAAAAACTGTGAAAGGAACTTTTCTTGTGATGCAAATTCTGGTCCCCCCTGTTCGGAGTGTTGTTATCAGTGACTTTCAGGTGAAGACCTGTAAACACCACAATAAAAGAAAAAAAAACTGCAGGGGGAAGGAGAGAGGATGAGCAGATTGCCTCCCTCTAGCGATGTCCCTCATTCTCATTGTGTGTTTGCGTGCATGTATTTGTGCATGTGCGTATTTCCCCGCAGTCCCGTCCTTCTGTCGCGAGGAGCTAAGGATCAATTATTCAGAATGGCCTCGTAGTATAGATGCTCATACACGCCTAAGGCAGAGTTTGTGAGAGTTGGGGAGAAGGAGAAGCAAGGGAACGATAGGAATTACACAAAATGGAAAAAGCCGAGAAAGAAATTCAGCAAAAAAAAAAAAACTGGGTAAAAAGAGAGACGCATATAGAAACATCTATCTAACTTTAAATTAGCATTAAAATTATTCTTAATGTATGCAACTTACTTCACTGACAGGAAAACTAAAAGCAGCAACCTTACTGGCGCAGTCATCCAGCTACTCTGATGAATGTCTCCCCACTGTGTGTTTGTGTTTTCACTGCCAAATACGAATCATGTCTGAGACTAATGACTGTCGGGATAAAGAAAACATCTCACACATGATGTCTGTGTGTATGTGCACATATGAGTTTGTGTGTGTGTGTCTGTCAGACTGACATGTTTGTACTGTGTTTTAAAAAAGGATGACATCACAGTTGCTCAGCTGCTTATGTCATCCACCACACAGTAGCTGAGGTGTGTCTGTCAGCACACAGGATAGTCATTTAGTGTGTGTGTGTGTGTGACTGTGTCTGTCTGCCTGCTGTCAGCGTGACCTGGATTTCTTGTAACCACAATGGCATGCAGATACTTTAGCGTAATGTCTGTCTGTGTGTTGATTCTGTGCACGTGCCAGAAAGGTCATCTAATACCACATTTCTACACACCAACAGCAGCCTGCTACCACTGGTGAAATCAATATGAGGGATGACAGCGAGTCTGCTTCTGTGTCAAGAACTTGCTTTGACATGATCACTTACAGCGATGAGGTCATCCATTTTAAGTACAGTAACAAAATAATGAAACTTACATCTCACATCACACAGGGTTGAGCTGGTTTAAAAATTTTCAAACCAGTTTGATATTAAGCACCGGCCGAACCGGTATACTGAATTTTACCACTTGACTAGCACTTGACTCAGATACCACTCCCGAGTGGAACATAATGGCACTATGTCACAACAGCAAGCGTCTGACTATGGCGTCACATCACACGCTCTCTGTCAACACTGAATCCTTTAAATATGCACTTCTGTTATGTCATGTAAACAAACCAGAGGCCTGTACTACGAAGCAGGATTTGAAGTTAGCAAGGTAACTTCAGGGTTAACTCTGGGTTTTCAGTTCGAAGAAGCTGGTTCTCTTTTTACCGGGACTCACTGTGGTTATGCTGAACAGCTAGTATCAGATCCCTGACCTCTGACCAGTCAGATCACTGAAGAAAAAAATATCCATGGACAAAAGTCCAGAGTCTCAGTTAAAAAAAAAAAAGAGGAGCCTATACATTGTTAGAGGTCAGTAGTAATAGTAGGTTGTTTAATTGTTCCAGGGCTCTGTTTCCGCTGGTTTAAAACAGCTTCTAACAAACAGAGAGATCGTTCACAACACTAAACATATGATTTTTTCATTATTTTAACTTACGTAAAGTTTATTTCAGTCCCCTGTGACAGTGTTCTTATTTTACACTAATTTCACTGCAGCTCAAAATAACATGAGACACCTGTGTGGTGAGAACTGTTAATTGGCTCCCGCTGATATAAATGCCACATTTTGGTCAGACAGACCTCATCAGTCATTAACTAGGCTACTTTTTCACCCTTTACTTTAGAAACAGAAACTGTCTGGCATCACTTAAAGGTGTTTTATGGGACACACTTAGAGTAGTTTCATCATCGTCCGACTAAATAGCAAAAAATACTGTATACTTATGTCACTTGTTGCCTAATGATACCTACACCTAATTTAAGACTCGGCCATTAGTGACTTTTTTGATAGTATTTTCAACATTTCTACATTGATACATGATAACTAGCTTTGTAGTGCCGGTTATCCAGACAGCAAATATTAGGATTAGTAAAGCCAAAAAATGAAAAGATGTCCTGGTTAAGGAACTGGCTTCGTAGTACAGGACTCAGGTATCTATAAGCTGTGCACTGAGTGCTTGTTGTCTTCCCAGGTTTGTACTTTTTAAACACAAAACATGTTTTCTATTGTGACATTTACTGGAAATGACATACACTGGGTACGTCTCAAGTCTCTTATTTTATACTGCTAACTCCTAACTCCTTACTTGAACCGGAAGTCGTTCGAGCTCCGCCATCTTTAAGGCCGTCTCATGTCTCTTATTCCTGCCAGTAAGGAGTTAGCGTTAGGCGTTAGGAGGGATCTGTTAGGTGCGATGAGTAAGGTAACACGAGAGGTTCCTAACAGGAAGTCTTTTTCAGCTTGAGGCCATGACGTATAAATACCCGCCCCCTACGTCTGGCTCATTTGAACGAGATGGCGGAGAAACAGCGCAAGTGTACCCGTTACATGCATTCTTTGCAATGAAACGCTGTAATTCACATGCCCATGTGACTACAAAGAGTAACGTTAATGATATTTCGTGCAAGACTGTCATGTTGTAATTAAGTTTATTTCATTCACAACCCGTTGCGGTGTTCAGCGGACTGTCTGTGATGCGTGGCTGTTAAATGTGCAGCTGCTCGAGTGATAAAACACCACGCACACACACATACACAAACACATTTGCCCATCATTAATTGTCCTGCATGTCATGTGAGTGAAATAATGTTTAATAGGCTGTAGGTAATATTAATATTAATTATTATTATTACTTTCATTAATGTTGTTGTAAGCTACTGTCATTACCGTCTGTCCTGCATCTCTGTCTGTCTCTCTGTCTCTGTCTCTGTCTCTGTCTCTCTCTCTCTCTGTCTCTCTTTCTGTCTCATTGTGTCATACGGATTACTGTTAATTTATTATGTTGATCTGTTCTGTACGACATCTAGGCCTATTACGGCAGTAATAAGGCCGTCTCATGTCTCTTATCAGCAATCCTCGCTCCTCACTCCTAACTCCTGACTCCTTAAATGTTTTCCTAAGTGGGAGGGACTAAACAGTTAGGTAAGGTGGCTAGATTAGGTGGTTAGCAGTAATTTTAAGGGACTTGGGACGTACCTCTTGCAACTACCAGCAAGTAGAGCAAGTAGAGACAGATTTTACAGTGAAAAAAATGAGACGTTGTGTTGATGATGCCTCAGTTCAGCCTCATGAATCAGCCATTCCTCATCCATTGCAGCGTTTAAATTGAGAACAGGAATAAATAGAAACAAGGCAACCAACAACAGTTGAGCTCAAAATGGCCCACTGCGTCACTCACGGCCAGTTAGGACACCTCTTTCGTCGGCTTCACGTGCAGTTTTAGTTTTCTTGGGAGACTAAGTTTGCCACTTCTCCTTTCATCACAACAAAAAACACATGAACTTTCTAGGAAACAAACACGATGTGCACCGCTCGTCCCCCCTCCCACCTCTACTGAAATCTGATCTCATTGATGTTGCTGGCCTGGCTCTGCAGTAAATTGTGCACAGCCTGTCAGACACCAGTGGCTCCGTTAGTCTGTTTATACACAAACATAATATTATGTTAATCACGTTGTCATACTGCTTATTACTAATGCAATATAAGTTGTATTTAGAGCTGTGACACCGTGAGCACAGGTGGCTAATGTACTATATTAAGAAATAAATGAACACATTTAAGTTCACAGTGATGCATGTCACATAAAGGTGTCACATGTGATCATGAGGCCAAACGAGTCATTGCACACACAGGAAGAAAACACTCCCAATGCAGCAAATCTATTTGCATCCACCCTTTGATGACTTTATGTATTCTGTCAACAACACAAAATTACAACGATCGTGAAAGCTCTCTGAGAATTCCCTTGCCTTAATACAGTTCAGTCAACATTGTGGAAAATATAATTTCATGCCTACCGATCATTTGGTAAGAGCAAATATCAGGGTGGCTCATTTTGCAGGATTTTTCCTCACATAAGCCCCTTTAAAATCACAAATCCAGAGAACCCTCTGACTCTCTTTGAAGACTCAAAACTGTGAAATCATCACTTTTTCATGTATGATTTCTTTCCCCTCCAACTACTTCGGTGACACTGAAAGGGAGTCTGACTTTGTGCGCTCATAAAAGGAAGACATTTTATCCCAAATGGAGCTTTAATTCAAAGTTGCTTCCCCCTTTGAATTTAGAACTAGAAAATGTGTCCCCGTTACTGGAAAATCCCTCTGGGTATTATCAGCGCATGAGATTCTTAAGTCAGTGCTTGTTGTAGTAAAAGGAAATGTCATTAAAGCATTACAAACTACCATTTCAGCTGCCTGGAAATGTGCAGTTTTAATAAAATGCCCACATTCACGGCGAGGGTATGGATTCTCTCTCACACCATTCACATCTTTTAAAGCTTTATATCCATCTTTATGCAAATACCTGTATGCAGTGCAGTAGATCTGTGTGATAGTAGCGGTCATGGTGAGCGTTGGCAGCAGCTAGCGTTAGCAAGTAGTCGTTCCTGGCTTGCGTCGCCTTGGAGTTACAGTCACTTCTCTTAGCTTTCAACTGAAATGAAAGGAGACAGATGATATTGCAATACTGCATTACGGTAACAGAGCAGAGCTTTAAGCTTTATGTTGAGTGTATGAGTCTCTTTTTAGGTTCTGGGCTCATTTAAGCAGCAAAATGAAGCAACCATTTTTGTTGCTGTATCATGGATTTAAAAGAGTCAGCTTGAAAGCTCTGCCTTAAGAGGGAGTGATGGTGTTTGGCTGTGTGAGTGAGCCCTCTTACCTTTACACTTGCTTTCTGTAAACTAATTCTTGACTGAAAAAGACCCAGTTTAGACCTGAAATAAAAAGAGAGAGCAAGCAAAGAAGTTAATGTTAATGAATAATGCATCAGTTTGAATTTAATTCTAAAAACACATGAAGCTGTTTATGCTTGTACACAGTGTTGTAGTACTTGAGGTCAGTCGTGGTGTCAAGACCACTTTGTGAAGGTTTCTGTCTTGTCTTAGACTCAACCACATTTTTACTCGATCTTGTCTGGGTCTCAGGCAAAGAGGATTCGGGATTTTATTTCAAGAGCGGTCAAGACCACAACTGCAGGGTTTCACTAAACTGCCTGTGCAAATAATTATATGTTGATTTCAGCTCCTTAGTGTTTGTTTGTACTTGTTTGCTCACAGAAAACAAAGGAAAAGTCCCACACATAAAACTCACCTCTGCAATGTCTTTTGATTATTTTACCAAGACATTTCTTATGGTACACTGACACATACACACATATATACAGAATGGCGATAAAATAGGTGAATGAAGGGAAATCTTAACTTGTTTTCTGTGGGTGTGTTTTTATGAGAAAGTGGATCTTTCAGATCAATTTGAAGAGCGCATCTTCCACATCTTAAGTGTAACATCCAGTGTGGGACTCGGTTTCAACACACTCTGATCTTGATCATGTCTTGGTCTCGATTTAGGTGGTCTTGACTACAACACTGTTTGCATACTTAAAATGCTTAACAAAAGGAACACTGTTTTCTTTTTGACATCCACTTCATTCACAATCATAGATGTAATGAAACATATCAACAACAAGGTAGGGCAGAAAGGAGAAAAACATCCAAGAACTTCTACAACATCGTAACTCTCTAACCTCTGATTCACAGCAGGCATCATATATTGACCCTGAACAAGCTGCGGCTTGACAGCGATAAATCTTAGCCTGCTCCAGCCACAATGATGTATATTGACGGTGACATCAGAAAGACCTGTCTGATAAGATGATAGAGTGAGCCGGGGTGCATGTATGTGTTTGTGTGTGGTCTGCATTTTTGTTCTACTGTGTGCTTATGTGCATAAGAACAGGCAGTGTGTACTCGCTTACATGTGCGAGCATATCTGTAAGGTGTGTTTCTAGGTTTGCTACACTGCTTCATAAGTGGTGTTAAAAGTGCGTGCTGTGTCTCAGCATTCACACCAACGTCTTTCTGTGTGTTCCCTGTGCCCGACAATGACTAATGTCTCGCCATTTGTCTCCGAGACGCACACACATACACACACATAACGACACAGCGGCAATGCAGTAATTTCTGTGGCTGTGTCTTTCTACTGAGTGATAGAGAACAGAAAAGAGTTGACTGGCCAATCGATGTGGGCGCTAACCAGAGTCGGGAATTCAATGAAGTGAAAATGTCACCATAGCTACTGCTACCTGGGGCTGTGAGAAAAACAACACTCATCAGCACTGCATCACAAGCTGGTACTAATTGTGGTACAGAGCTTCAAAATATTGAATTACAGGAGAAACTTCTTCTCTACTACTCAGTAGGATATTTAATGTAAACACCAATTAAACTTACAATATAATGAAAAACAAATAACAATATATGTCAATCTACCTGGAAAGCTGCTCCCCATGGCTGTTCTATCAGTGTGTGTGGGTGTGTTAAAAACTGAGTAGCAGGTGCAACCTTGTATGGTAGCCTTGGCCACCAGTATGTGAATGGGTGAATGTGACTTGTAGTAAAAAGTGCTTTGAGTGCTCGGAAGACTAAAAAGGCGCTATACAAATGGAGTTCCATTTATCATCTGTGTGAAGTTTTGTCATAACTAGTGTATGAATTCTTGTGTAATGGCCAAAAACATGTTTTGTGAGGAGGCAGTGACCTTAAACTTGAACCTTTGACCACCAAATTCTAATCAGTTCAGTCCAAGTGGACCATTGTGCCAAATTTGAAGAAGTTTCCTCATGGCGTTAAGATATCATGTTCACAAAGACAGGACAGATGGACGGATGGATGGATGGGCGGACTTACATAATAAGACATAATGCCCCCAGCTGTGTTTATTTCCAGTGCAGAGGCATAAAAACATGAACTGATTTTTTTTGCCCAGATGATTACTGTTACATCAAGCATGACTGTTTTTGTAGCGTGGTGGAGATGAAAGCAGAAAAAATTTGGGAAATACCTGATGTTTGTTTTCAAGTTTTTTGGGGGGGCAATTTTGTGTTTCTCACTCTGCATGAAGGATTCCACTGCCTTGATTCCCATTATGAGAGTTTGAAAAACTTTTTGCACAAAGCACACCAAGCCTTATGTGCGTTGCCTTGAACTGGTTTCAGCCATGCTGCGAAATCTTGGTTAAATAGCCAGTATTTGTTGAATTTGCATTTCTTCATGTTGTCCGGGGTACAGCTAACTAACAGACGGTGGATCCTCTGCTCTGGGCATCCTGGCCGGAAACAAAATATGAGGGTCATTGGCTCCACTATCCTGATTTGTGTGAGGTTAATGCGAGAGGCATTCAATAAATTATATATACATAAAAAAATCCTTAAATCCTAACTCCCATGTCTCAGCATTTGTAAGACTTTTGAAAGACTGATTTAAGATATTTAAATACCAATTAAGGCCATAATTTTAGACTAATTAATTCATTGCCTTTTAAGACTTCTTAAAGATTTGCAGGAACCCTGATTTTACATCTGATAGAGTTTTTATTTGTCCTTCAAAGGGAAAAAAATGTGTATTTTAAGTGTCGACAGACTTGATTCAGGTTTAGTTGATTGCTTGGATTCACACCAAGAAAACGGTACCCAGCAGTGTTGTCAAATGTCTGTTCTGTGCTTATGCTTTTGTGGTGTTTTGGTCCCTTATCATCAGTATCTTCTTTGTCTGACTCATAAACACCACTATACTTATGTAATTGATTGCTTCTTTGAGCCTTCGTGATGATGTTTCTCCCTGTTTCTCTATCCTTCTCTCACACACACAATCTCTCTGTGAGGTTAACCAACTTTCTTTTCCTGATGGTATTCTTTCTGACAATGGAGACCATCTGTTTAGTCATTTTTATTTTTACATACATCCCCACCAACACACACACATGCACAGCGCTGCGGTGAGCTTACTTGGCCTCGATGTCAGCCTTCTCTCGTACTGCGTGGGCAACCTGCTCACAGTCGTAGTATTTTTTCTTGGCTTTGGCCAACTCTTTCACCGACTCCTGCAGCTCTGCTTGAATGCCACTCAGCTGATCTATGGTCTATGAAGAGAAAAGGGAGAACAGGCAAGTTGTAAGAAGGAGCACAGACCAACATGAGTCATGATAACTCAGTGTGAGTACATGGAAGGACGTTTGTAGAGATGGATAGAGAACAAAGATTGCTTCAGGAAACTATGACTAACTCCCGCCGTCCACGGATCCGCTCACCTTTTTGAGTTGCTGCTCCTTGTAGAGTCTAACAGTCTTAGCGGGCTCTGATACTTGACTTTTGTAGTTGTCACACACGTTGAGCCTGGACTGGCTCACCTGCACTGTACCTTCTAAGTAGGACCTCCACACAGCATACACATTCCTAGGTGGAGAGAAAAAGCACAAACATGCTGGATGATTGCTGCTCTCCAACTTCGACTCCCAAAAGCAACGAATTCTCCTGCAGAGTGGCTGAATTTTTAAAGTCTCTGCACCACTGTGTGTTTGCCTGAAAAAAACTGTATGTGCAGGTACCTGGAAGGGGAAGAATTTGTGTAGAAATGATGCAGTAGTTGCTAGAACCAACAACCCCAAAACAGCTTTATATTTCGATGCCTCTGCTACAGTGAACAATGGCTCATAAATGTGCTTTAGAACATATTATGTAGGGATGCGCAATGATATCTGTACGTCATCAGAATCTGCAGATAAAGACTTTAAAAAGAAATATCTGCACACTCGTGAATATGTGAACTCCACTACAGGAGAGACCCGATGTTCTCTACAACTGGGTGGAAAAAATATGTACATGTATTTGCACTGGCATCGGCCAATATGAGTTGGAAAGAATCAGCATACCACGTATTGGCAAAAAAATCCAACATCAGGCATGGGGCTGGGCACCGGTTCTCAACACCTTTAAGGTATTGGCCAAAATATCCCAGTATGAAGTAGCATCAAAACTTCTCCAGTCAAATCATACCTGCTTTCGATCATTTTGTACCCAGATCTAGAAAAAAATGTCTATTTGCATGGTCTGTGATGTGGTGTTAAGCGCAGTGTATCTGATGAAGTTGGCAGTTCAGTGTGCCGGGATGCCACCAAATGAGTGGTGGTGGCATTTTATACAACTGAATGCTTCCATTCACATGATGGGCATCGAATGAAGTTGAAAAAAAAAAGGTATCAAATGAAGTACTGTATTGGTATCTGTATCAATTTAAGGGTACTAGCACCACAATTTTTAAGCAATACACAGCCCTAATTGCGCATGCCTAACATTATGTTTTTCCTACATGTCATATGCACACACATACACACACATGTACACCTACCTGTAGTCTGTCCTCTGGTCGTCAGGGTTGATTCCAGGCCAGTCTCTCTTTAGGTACTGGCTCGCTAACTTCTGCAGAGCCTGAAAGCACAAATATAAAGATGATGCAGTGACAAAAATTACCTGCAAAGTGCCCCCTGTTGTCTGCTGAATTTGTACTGTGTCCAGATTACAGTGTACTGGGAACACGTAAGAACATATGCAGGAAAAAAAATGATGGGGAATAATGAAGGCAACAACAGGACAGCATGAAGCTCTATTGCATCAGATCTTTTCTTTATTAGTGTAACTTGAAGTGCAATGCTATGCTTATACCATGACCCCTTACCAGATGTTATATAATATCAGATCAAACGATAGACTGTTGACCAGCACTATGTTCTAAGTGTCTAGTATTTGTACTGTTTTAATAGATTGCAGCTGCTTTTCTTGGCCACGGTATAAAATACTTTAAATTTCAAGAATGCATCCAGATATTTCACTGCTGCACTGCTGCTAGAAGTCTCTCATGAAATAACAACCTTTCTTAGCAAATATGAAGCCATTAGAGCTCTTTTAGAAGACTGAGGTTGTGGAAAAGGTCAGAAAACCAAGGCAGGATAAAATAACTGTTGGCAATCAATTTGTTAGGTTTTACTTAACATACTGGACATATTTTTCACTTTCTTTGGGTGATAAGAAGCACTTAGGTAACCAGGTCAACACTTAACTTGCACTGCAGCGCGCTCCACTCCTTTGAGTGTGAGGGGCTTTAATACAGCTGATTTGGCCTTTATTCTCACTTGGTCACATCAGAAGTGCCTTTTTTAGCAGTCTTTATATTTCTGTTTCAAGTACACAGCCAAAATCTTGGCTTTTGCTCAGTAAACACTACCAATATATAGTGGATCAGCCCTGCGTCAGCATCAGTGACTCCCCAGTCAGCTCCTGTGAGTACGAGCAGAAACCTAGAGGGCTGCAAGAAAGGCTAACCTACATCTTCTGGACTGGGTCACTGTGTCAGTAGCGACAAGTCACAGACACTGGAGTGGATGAGTGTGTGTGTGTGTGTGTGTGTGTGTGTGTGTGTGTGTGTGTGTGTGTAGGGATGGGTGAGAGAGCAAATCCTCATTAATAAAACAGTTGTGAACAAATCACAACAACAAATACAACAACCCAATCAGAGCAAACAGAGCTTAGGGACACTGATTCATTTCTCACAAGGCACATTCCCCCCGCATCTATTTCATTCCTATTCCATATAAATCTGTATGTAAATCTGGTCTCTCAGTTCTGTTTCATAAGATGTCTCCCAGTCATCAACTCTCTGTTCATGTCTCTCTCCGTTCTTCACTCTCCATCTCTAATAATACAATTCTCACAGGCCTATTTTCAAGTGTTATACCATCACTCCCCTCGCTCCCTTAACACAAGCATCAACATCAGGGTTCCTGTTCATGAGTCCTGAAAGATTTCAATGACCCGGACAAATGGGAGAAATTCCGTTCAAATATCATCAATGCTTACTGAGTCCAAAGGGATAGTCTGGGTCTTTTGAGAAGGGGCTGAATGAGATGATTATCTATTAGTCAGTGTATTACATAAAGTAGATTGCAGTCGGCGTGCTCCCTGTTTGGAGAATCAGACAGGACTAGCACCCCAGAAGCTTGTCTTCTCCATAAATGTCTGAAAGTCTGACACAAACAGGTGACCTGCGGCATAACACAATTGGCAGCACAGCATGCATAGGAATACAGAAGTTATACGGATGAGAAAATGTAGCACCAGTGGAGAGGGTGGTCTGATGGTAGGTAAAGCAATTTTTTTTAGGTAGGCCTTTTTGTTAAGTTGCTAAAATACAATTCGCTGCTAAGCCTCATCTACAGAGCCTCTGAATTGCTAGTCCCATCTGCTTCTCTAAACGGGGAGTGCGCTGACTGCCATCTACTGTACGTAATAAACTAACTATAGATAAGCATCTCATATAGCCCCACTTCAAAAACCTGAACTATCCCTTTAAAAACAATTGATACGTTAACTATATAAAGAATGACATCATCAAGGCACGTAGATTTATATTATTTTTACTTAAAAGTGGGATACTTTCGATTATACGTTATATTCTGAATTTAAAAAAAGTCCTGCCAATAGACTCACGTGCATAAAAAAAAAAGATTAGCAATGCCTATGTCCGTTGGGGCAACAAGTAAACACAAAGAATTCCCTTCAGCTTTAGGCCTACGTATTCACAGATGAAATAAAACACAATAAAAACAATTTGCAAATAAAAAAATAAAAATAAAAGTAGGTCTGCTTGGCTTGTAGCATTTTGCATACAGTGTGCTGCTATGGACCTGAAATCATATACATCCATTCTCTTCAGGCCTTTCCTCAGACAAAATAAAACAGAGTGAAAACTCTTTGAACAGAGACAAAAAAAGACATAACCTGTGTTTGGATCATATCATTTTAGAGGTGCATAGTAGAGCGAATTATTATCTTCGGCAGACATTATGACTGGGGAGCTTTAAATATGTCACAGATTTTCCCAGAAACAAAAAAGAAAAGAAAGGTAAGAACCGGTTAACGGAAACCCAAGCCTCAACATTTTCATATAACTTCATCCTCTCTTTCTCTCTCTGTCTTTGTCATGGGACATATTTGATTGAATTACCTTCTATTTCTCTCTCATCTTGCCCTCACTCACATGGTGAATAAGGCCATCGAAAGCAACATCTACCAGTTCTCCCTCTTCTTCCCTGGACCTTAAATTTGGTTCCCTCAAGCCGACACACAAGCTGGTGTCCTGGGGGAGACAGTGGCCCAGTGACCCCTAGCACCCACCAGCTAAATCCCCTACAAAAAGGCAAAAGCCAGACTTTTTTTTTTTCCTAGAAAAGAGTCAGCAGTTAATCTAGGAACAACTCCCCATTACCTCAGCAGTGTTCCTGTCTGGGTAAATTGGCAGCCAGTGGCGTAAATATTTTGTAACAGATTAAATTGAGTGTAGAGGTCAGCACAACTACTGTGTCATACTGTGGCAAAGCTGCCATGAAGATGAACGTAGCTTACATGAAGAAGAGGTAACCTATTACTAACTAACTGTACTGGTTACCTCAGGAAATGGTTAACCACTGCCGGTCTCGTTGACGTAACCTGCACTTTAAGATGCAGAAAAATACCAGATGAAGTACATTTACACACACACAAACACCCACATACACACAAAGAAAAGCCATGGCACAAAAACTGCCCTGTCCAATGCATGAGGAAACACGTTCTTTTCAAGAATAGTCAACCTCTCATGCTCTCGAGGGAAGGGTGGAGTGGGTGTGGATGGCTCTGATGAAAGACTGTGAGACTGTGTTCGTTAGAAAAAAAGAGAGGGGAAAGAGGGAGTGTGTGAAGGAGGGCTGGAGAGGCACACAACATTAAAATTGCAATACAAGTGCCTGGAATTTAATTGCCTTCCAGACAGAGATCATTTGTGTATGTGTGAGTGTTTGTGGGGGGGTGAAGCGAGGACAGTGACTGACAGCTGAGACAGCCACTGACTGTGAGCTGGCTGGCTGACAGGAGGGCTGATTTGACAGCTTGACTTCCACACCACACTGCTCCATATTCATTTAACTGGGTTATAAGGCTTCACATTGTCTGATAATTACTCAGATCCCCAAAATATAAAAGTCTGGTGCACCTGCTACAGTGAAATAGTGACACATTTAACAATACAGTGACACTAGATACTGTATCCTGAATTTGTCCAGTTGGACATCTGGGATTAGTGCTCATTAGTTGCCCCTAGTGGACGCTATGAGCATGTGCTTCAGCCAGTTGACTTGCCGTTTGTTGAAGGATACTTTCATGTTCTCAAGTCCATCTTAAAACAACTCTCACATGCCCATATTTATATTGAGAGAGTTATTGGTCACTGTAATCTCTGCATAGATTGCTTCCACAAAACTTGATACTGATAGATTAGTTCTCAACTATTAAATTTATTGCCAACTAACTTTTTTTTAAAAAAAAAATCCATATTCTCTGATCTCAGCTTCTTAAATGTGAATATTTTCTAGTGTCTGTCCTCCTAGACTATGCCATCTTGGGCTTTGGGAAACATGGACATTTTTCATAGTTTTCTGACATTTCATAGACCAAACAACTTATCCATTAATCAAGAAAATAATGAAAAGCTTTCTCGACAATGAGTTGCAGCTTTGCTCCACTGTAAGAAAAGGAAATGTCAAAGGTGAAGCAAAGCTATGCAAATGTCCTGCTGTCTATAAGTTATGAACTAATAACTATAACAATCAATCAAGGCCCCCTTTTCATGAGCTTTCCAGTTTCACAATGGGCAAGTAGAGCTACCGTAGGCAGGTAAATAAAAAACTATTTCTCCGCAGTTCATTTCTGATGCTTGTCAGACCCTGCACCGACTGAATTCTCCATAACTCCTACTGCTGAAGCCTCATGTCAGCTTTAGCTTTATCTCGGCTCCAATCGGCTATCGGTCTGAAAACGATAAAGCCTCTAAGGGTAATGGACAACATTTAGGGAGTTCCAGCAAATATCCGGGTCAAGACTTCCGCTACTGTGCAACAGTCATTTCAGTTTATCTCCATGAACAGATATAAATATAAATGCAGAAAAATTAGAAAGTTCTTATAAAGCTAAATCATCATCAGACAATATCTGACAGGTTCTGAGGTTGCATTTTAGCCAGTTCATTCCACCTCTCCACATGGAGTGTTTACCCTCCGCTCAAACATGATGGGTCAATACTACCCGGACTTCAAACAGAAACTAGAATGTTTCTGATACCCAAACCATTGCCTACCGATTCTGCAAACAAAACAAGGAGCGCTGACTCACACTGGAATAGTCTTAAGACTTCACAGTCAACATGGGCAGAAGGAACAATTATCAATGTTACATGTGGGTATTGCAGAAATGAAACAAACTGGATTAAGCCTTTATAAACATGGGCATAACTTCACAAGCCAGAACATAAAGTAGCAGGAGTGACGCTGTCTCCCTATTACTTATTGTAATGGTAACCCGTCAGAAAAGACCACCTCCCTTTCCTGCCCTTCCTTGTTTTTTTAATGCCAGCACACAATTTAAAGCCTCTTAAATGACTCTGTGGTGACAGACCTGTTATCTGAGCAAGAGCAATGACAGCTTAACTTGGCAATGACTGAATGGTGAGAAGCACGCTGAGTGACTGATTTGTGACAGCTGAGGTGTTGTTGGCCGACTCGGGAGGATTTCGGATGCTCTTTCATTTTCCCCTGACTGCCTCTCTGTAGCTTCCCCTCTTCCACCCTGTTTATCTCTCTCATCTATAGCTTTCTATGCTTCCCTCACCTATCCTCTCACCCCACCTCCCTCATCTCATCCATCCATCCTCCTTTCTATGCAGCCATCACCTGACAACCACCTGAACAGTATGTTACTATGGCAACTCTCTCTCCTTTGCCCTTCCTGTGTGGTCTGGGTAAGGTGGAACTGCTCCTTTTAACACACACACACACACACACACACACACACACACACACACACACACACACACACACACACTCTCACAAACAGTGAAACAGACGCACTCGCACACATACATCCTGTTTTTGTGATCAGAGTGGCAAACAAGGTACCCAAACAGCAGGATATCCTGAGGAGACCAGTGTGTGAGACGGGTTGATAGACCAAAAAAAAAAGTAAGAGGAAGAGGAAGAGACACTGATTATTGTTGAATAGAGTGCGATTTAAGCATGTCAGTTAGTAACGGCCTGTGATTATTCTCATCCTTGTCAAACGATCTCTGTGAGTTCATTGGTGCATTCTGGCATTTTCTAAATTACAGATAAGTTCATGGGAGACACTACAATTACTGGTCAGAATAAGGTGACATAACTGTTACTCATAGGCCTGAGAGGCGACTGTATTTTTTTGCAGGATGACATGTTTACTGTTAACTTGTTCTTTAGTTGTTTTTTTACACCCCCGCTACACTCGTGCACTCTTGTAACGGCCCAAACAGCAACTGATGATTGCTTTAGAGCAAACTTGATGTAAGGTAGTGTATTAAAGGTCCAATGTGTACACATTAGAGGGATTTAGTGGCACCTAGCAACCATCTGTAACTTCTCCTGGTTAGATTTCCTTCAGTTTTAATTGTTCAACTAGGAGCTGAATTATCCACAGAGGTCTCCTCCTTTCTGAACCCCACAGACCAGGTGGTTTAAACAGGTAAAAACACTGAAAAAAGCAGTTTCACATTACAAATCAGTGTTTCTCCCATGCTGTTTGGCACGTTGCACGCCCAGCACCTGCTAATGTGTGCTCAACTTTTATCTCTGATAACTTAAGATCTAGACGTTCAGGAGGTTTATACTGGGAGCCAATTTATCCACAGAGGTCTCCTCCTCTCCAAAACAAACAGACTTAGTGATTTAAACAGGTAAAAAAACACACTGAATCAAGCAGTTTCACATTGCAAAGTCTGTTTTCACAATGCTGCTCGTCGCGGAGTGGCTGCTAACTACAGTGGCCAATGCAAAAATACAAATAGCCCTGTCTAGAGCCAGTGTTTGTTTGTCCGTTTAGGGCTTCTGTAGAAACATAGCAAGGCAACATGGCGATCTCTGTACATGAGGACCCGCTCCGTATGTAGATATAAATTTCTTCTTATTTTCAGAAAACATATTTGTTATATTCCTTGTCTGCCAATATATCCCCCTAAATCCAACACTCTGAACCTCTACGTGTGAAGATAAAATACGGAAATACAGAGAGCAAGAATCAGAGTTGAGGACAACACTGTTGTTAAATGTGTCTATGCTTCATTCATCCCCTCATAACTCTGCTCTCTGCATCCATTCTTCACTGTTCTCTCAGCCGCACATCCTGCCAAACAACTCTGCAGACAGTCACCTTGATACTTGTGTTTACTCTCGCTCTTCCACTCACTTATTTTCTGCTGTCTCTGGCTCAGTCACTTTCGCTCGCTTTCTATCTGCTGTCTCTCTCTGATTTCTTCCTGCCTCTGTGTGTCTGCCTTTTCAACCCCCGTACTTTCTCAACTTCCTCTTAAATCAATATACTTGATTTTTCTCTCCTGTCTCTTCCTGTCTGCACTCCCTTGCCTCGTTAGTGTGTGTGTGTTTTGTGTTAGGACGTCTTTGACATCCCCATCTGAGCTCAGCTAAAGACAGGGGATAGGTAAGAGGAAGGTGAATGTGAGAGAGAAGAGGGAGATTAAAGAGGAAACTTTCCTCTTCACTAATCTCTCTCCTGCTGTCAGACTTCTTTTCCTTTCTATTAACCTTGTCAAACCAGCGTAGATCAAATATTGGTGCCATATTGGATACATAACAGAAAAATACATAATGAATTGGCTTAAACAGATGAGTGCCTGGGATATTGTTATCTAAGGTATGTGTCAATGTATGGAAGGAAGAAAGGGTGAGAGGAATACAAAGAGAGAAGGAAATAAATAGGGAGGAGCGGAGAAACAGTCATTAGAATTACAAAGAACTCTGCGTTTATGTTTGCAGATTATCCACCATGGGCAGACTATTCCAGATCTGATGTGTCAACGCAACATAAAAATTCATAAGTTATTCAGAGAAGTTACAGACCATGAAAAACACCCATAATGTTAGGGCTGATTTATGTACGCAGAGGGACACCGACACACAGTGACAGCCACAGCAGGCTGGCCTTTTTGGGCAGTACAGTGAAGTGTGACCCCAGCCTAAAACTATTCCAGTAATGCTGATCGTGGGAGGAGAATACAGGACAAATAGCTAACGCTCACATGCTACCACACACACAGAATACATGGAGCGTTTGATTAGCGGCTGGTAATTGCGGCTGACTCCTTCAGAGGGGGACGTCTGGTCTGACACAGTGAAAGGACAAAGGTTAAACAATAACATCTTCACTTTCTTTCCCTCTCTGTTGTCCTTTGTACAACGCCTCTCTGGTCTTTTTAAACACTCGTGTATTTCTATCCTTGCCACTCTGTCTGTCCCTCGCTCTGTCTTCATCTAATTTTCTGTCTGTCTCTGTGTTGGACCAGCTGATCGGCTGAGCCAATGAGGGAGTGGAGTTTCCACCAGTGGTCGACTACCTGAGTGTCTACTGGAAAAAGAGACAAGAGGCAAGGGCAGACGTGGCATACTAAAATATTATTTTGATAACAGTAAGGGGAAAAAATAATTAGCTTGCTTATTTATCATACATACATTATAAAACAACAATCCGCTCAGACATTCCCACACATTAATGCACACACAGTCACGCACACAGCTACAATTAGGAGGGGATCCATTGTCCTACTGAGTGGGGAGGAGGGGGGGTTGCTAGGCAACCTCTATTTTTAAGGTGAACAAGACAGTGCTGAGGGAGAATAGTGAGAAATAGAGAGAGAGGAAGACAGAGTGAGGGAGAGGGGGAGATAATGAGTGTCTGAAACCAGAGGGGTTGACCACAGGAAACTCACACTTAATCATTCAAACCACATGCAAATGAAGACACACACCCTCAAACAAACACACAAACAAACACTTTCCTCCTCTCTCCGCACATCATCTTCACTCAGTCCATCTCAGCCTCTCACGTGACTGTACAATCAGGATATGGGGCTACAAACTAAGAGCTATGTGTGTGGATAGCCACATACGTTTCATATGTAGTTAAAAGCTGGGTCGGTAATGCATTCAAATGTTTTTCATTAAGCTACAGGAGGATTTTGCAGCTGAGAGCATTTCTCGGCGTGCCTGCATGGATGTGTGTGTGAGTGTGCATGTGAGGGGAGCTTAAGCTGAGCAGCATCAAAATACAATAAAAATCAGACAATCTTTCACACGGTTGGCGGCAAGCGCTGCTAGGTTTCTATGCAGACACCGCTCAACTAATGCTCAGTAAGAGGAGTATGCTGATGCAGCCGTCTGCCGGGAAATGTATTTTGGTTTTGTGCATCCTGACAAATCTGCAGCACACTACAGAGTGGCTGTCTGATGGGTAAAAATAATTTCATGGTAAGGAAGCAGTCATTCCTGCCCACTGTGTTTAGAAATACAAACACTTGCAAATGTCCTCCCTCAAGTATGAATACTAATGACAGAGCTGCTGAAATGCCCCTTTAGCTTGAAATCATTTCCAGTTTCAACGGATCAAAAGCTGTTTCAACAAACATCTTAACTCAATATGATTCAATTTTTCATTGCATGAAAAAGTACAATCTTTAATATACTGAAGCAGTATAGCTAAGCAGCTCCTTCCTTGATGTTAAACCAGTAGCAGATGTGAATGGCACTGCAACTAACGATTATTTTAATTATCAATTTATACATAAAATGTATGAAAATTGTGCTAATTATGATCTCCAAGTGATCCGCTGACTAAGAACTCCGGTGTTTCGAGCTTAAACTCTGTTATTTAGACCTCGGTAAGAAAAAAAGTAAAAGAGATTGTGTGTATAAGCAGTTTGAACCTGCACAGAGAACAGACCCTCTGTTGGTTGGGGGTGAAACTCTGAGATTGAAACCCTGCCCGTTAAAGAAGTCTACTGAGACTACAGAGATCATTTAGGGCTGCTTGCTCAGGTAGAATTCCAAGTGGCAAAAATGCAAAGTAGTATACAGTGAAAAATGGCTACACAGTCTATTGCTGAGTGGATATAGGGCTTATTTACATGCAAAATCCCCCATGCTGTCTCCAATTTACAAGAGCCAGGATTACTATGCAGTATTTCATAAATCTAAAAACAGACAGAAGGAATGCCCGGAAGAAAGAGAGAAATAAACATTGAAACATCTGCGAACAACTAAAGAGGAATACGAGAAGTGAAACCAAATGTTGCCTGCAGCACATGTGTGAGTTTGTGTGCATCTGAAGAACAAATCAAAAATAAATCAGCAGGTCTAATTTTTTGCAAGCAGCTGATTTAAGTTGGTAGCACATACACAGTACATACTTCCCTTTGAAATCTTATTTTAATCCTGTTTAAGGTAGCATACATTGTCATTTTCATCAGAAGAGACACAGTGACTGCATGGAAATAAAAGCACAAACTAAAATGTATCCCTAACAATAATCTGTTTATCCCACCATTTATAGTAAATTAGCATATAGTGGAAGAAAAAAAGGGATGGGAATCACCAGAGGATCCATGAAAAGATATTATCACGATAATTAAGTCACTGTACAATATTACTGCAATTTTAAATATGTTGCGATATGTTGAGTACTGCAAAATATTGTGATTTATTACCTTTTTCAACTGTAAATTATGTCCCCGAAGAAAAACTGTGCAGCTAATTATATTACTCTAGCTGACTACCTAAAGTTTAATTTGTATTTGTAATACTGATAATTGTATTATTAAGAATCGATATATGGCACTGTGTGACGATACAATCTTGCACACAAAAATATCGCAATACTATGCTGTATTGATTTTTTCACCCCCAATAAAAGCGATCCGAAAGCGAAAGGGTATTAGAGCATACTAACTGCATAGAAGGTGCTCTATTTTGTTTGCAAATTATCAGTTCTGCTTTGCCTTTTTTTGCTTCAGGCTACATGATGAGCAAAGTGGCATTTAAGGTTAAACTGAAATATTATTCAATACTTATTTGAACATTTCAACATTCCACTCACTTTTTAATCTCTGATGTATCTGGCCACTTGCCTGAAACACCCCTTAAGCATTAATTTTGCAGTTTATATTTAATCTGAAACAAATGTGCCGAAAAGTCAAGTTCAACTGAAAACTAAGTGCTTAATACACAACTTCTGAGCCTCGTGGTCAGGCTATAGGAGAGCTCTAAGACCCTTATGTACAGTTCTCTCTCCTTAACCCACTGTGTAAAGCGGGGGTGTCAAACTCATGGGCCACATACAGCCTAATTTGATCTTGGATGGGCCATATACCAATAAAACCATCGCACAATATCCTATAATCAGCTCCAATATGTTCGCTTTTTTTGTGTAAAGAATAACAAGGGCATTCTGTAGACACTCATCCTTTTACAAAACAGATGAACAGCCTGACATGTCTTAAAAATTTGTGCAATTTCAACAGTATGTCTCAGTTTTTCCACATTCAGTCAGTCTACTTCTTGCTGTCATTACATGTGCACTTATCCATATGTTTCCTGATATAGGTGTGATGCAGTCTGATACAGATTATTTTGAACTGAGGCTGCTGACTGACAACATTTTGCACAATGTTCAGTATCTTTAAACATGGTCACAATAAATATTAATTGTTATATCAGGGAAATGTATTCTGGTAAGGGTGGAAAACCCTCTGAAGCAGAATTTAAAGAAAAAGTTAACCGTAATTTTTTGTTTAACTTGCTACTGAAACCTGGCACCTTTAAGGCTAGACATCTAGAGGGCCAGATAGGATCCTTTGGCAACCCATGAGCTGGTTCTGGCCCATGGACTGTATGTTTGGCACCTCGGTATAAAGGCACTGCTGGGATTTGAACCCAGGATCTCCTGTTTACGAGACAGGCGCTTTCACCACTAAGCCACAGCGCCACATAAAACAGAAAGCAAGGCTTAAATTGGCAACCTTCGAATATAGTTCCCTTAAGATAACACATTGAATTAAATAACCAACATAACATCTTGCTTTAAAGACAGTAAGTATGAAATAAAGGTAACTGGAAACAGCCAAGTTTACCGGAAACATTAAGCGCTTAATGCATAACTTCTGAACTTTTGGGTGCAGGCTTTCAGACTGATGTACAGATGTTTGTTATATTCATCGTTAAAAAAAAAAATAAAAAAAATTCAAAGGGTTTTGAAATTCTATATATCCTACATATTCCTCCATGACTTCCTCATGCACCTAAAAATGGTCTGAACCACAACATGACAGCTCTACAATTACTGCTAGACTGACAAGAAGTTTTGGGCATACAGGTCTGATCTCAGACCAGTGAGGCCACAAAAGTTGACTAATCTCATCTAGTCCACACAACGTTGGATGACATGACAGCTCTGCAAAAGCGAAGCCAAAAAATCTCAATCAGCCCCTGGTGGCAGGCTGCAGTACACGTCATTAATCCTGCCTTCTCCATGTTTAGGATGGGACATGGCCCAAACTAAAACACTCAAAGTACATCATGAATGGCATCCGTGTGTGCCAATCAGTGTGCTCACAATTGAGTCAGGCCAATCAGGTGGGTATAAGGGCAGGACTCTGACACTGTGGCTCTATCAGCCGATGACTACTGCACAGACTATGGCTCCAAATGACATCATCAACGTAAGATGGCAGTGTCCATACCCGTGATATTTTGGCTTCATTTTTGTACCGTGGGGGGAAGTGGAGATGCATCAGCCATCTTTATTTACAGTCTACAACCCTGAGAGATGGAACCTTTTTACTTATATATAGCCGTTTGACTCATCACAGAGGCAAGGCGTCACAGTCCTGTGTCAACAAGCAGAGATAGAAGGCTTTACTAGTCCCACTAGTTTTTCAGAGAGAGGACAGACAGCGCTTCACTTATACCATCTCCTCAATCAAAACTAAACTGGACTGAGAAAAAGGCACTGCTGGGATTCGAACCCAGGATCTCCTGTTTACTAGACAGGCGCTTTAACCAACTAAGCCACAGCGCCACATGCACACTTGTCAAAATGCAGTGTACACATTGGCAATCTGCCTATGATAAAGTAAACTGTAAATATTATGTGCTTACAGTATTGGGCAGCTTCAAAGACTTTGGGCAAGGCTTTAAGAGAGTTATAAATATATAGGATTTGTTTAACATATCCAGCTAGAATCCAGACAATCTTACCTGTGCATAGTCCCTCTCCAGCTGTCCCTTCTTCAGGCTGTAGCTCCTACAGAGACAGAAAGAGACAAATATTTATTCAAGTGTCTGAAGGACATTAGTATTTAAAGTCATTTTGAATAATTGTTATAAAGCCAACCAGCAGCTCGCAAGTCATTGCCATTTGTAAGATGTATATTAAAGACAGGAGGAAGCAGATATAAATTAGATACTTGTTCCATTGATATTCTGTACACAGTGATTAAAAAAATGTTTGGTCTCAGGCGTCTCAAGAGCGGACTCAACAGAAAAGAAAACAGCATAACAGACGTAGCAGGGGTTTTTTTTCCTTTTAATTGCCAGACCACCCCATGTTCTGACCTACTAATACACAACCCCCTACAAACTTTCCCCCCTTGCCCTCTCTACGTCACACAGCACCCTGGCAGCAGAGACAGTGGGAGCTCTTATCAAAGCCCAGGAATGTGCAGAATGAAAAACAAAACATTAGGTATACGATTACACGGACAGATAAATGTACTGGCACTGTTTTCTGAATGAACAAAGCAGCAGGTATACTGGACATGACCACACCAGGTGCTCAAACATTTTACCTGCATATCTTGACATAAATTAGACTACTTCAATATGCTATATGTGTATATACTACAAATAACT
This sequence comes from Epinephelus moara, assembly GCF_006386435.1. Classification (NCBI taxonomy): domain Eukaryota; kingdom Metazoa; phylum Chordata; class Actinopteri; order Perciformes; family Serranidae; genus Epinephelus; species Epinephelus moara. The sequence goes on along the minus strand of NC_065507.1, from coordinate 17,164,704 downwards.
CCCACTAAAGCTGCCTCAGTACATAACATCTCACGATAACATTTGATGATTTTCCCCAGTCCAGATCTTAGTTTTAGCTAACTGTTGAGGACTCGACCCGTTGAGCAATTTTTCACAGATGTCTGTGATTGTTTCTGATGCGGTTTGTAAGAATGTGCTTTTGTGTGACTGGCTATGCTTGTGTTGTGTCTCCTCTCAGTCTCTATTGGACAAGAAATCTTAATTTTGACAAGATCAGATGAAAAATCTGACAAAATAAAGTTTTACAAAAGATAATATTTGTTCTGGCATGTAGAAAAGGCACTGCTGGGATACAGTCGTAGGATCTTCTGTTTACTAGACAGACCCTTTGACCAACTAAGCCACAGCGCCCCCCCGCCGTGTGATTAATAATTACTCATGGACTTAAAAGTTTGATTCCAGGCCACAAAAGTTGATTGTCTCATCCCGACACATAAAACATGTCTTTGTTCTTTTCCGCACACAATTCAAACTTCCATTATCGAGCAGACAGCGAGGAAGAGACACAAAAACAAAACAACATTGTTGCAGGAGTATCTGAGAAACTCCACCCCAAGGACAAAACACCCGGACATAAGCAGAGTAATGTAGTGTATGCAGTTCAGTGCAGCCAGGAATGCACAGATTTATACATTGGGGAAACAAAACAACCACTCCACAAGAGCATGGCACAGCACAGGAGAGCCAGCTCGTTAGGTCAAGACTCAGCTGTCCACTTACATCTACAGGAGAAGGGACACTCCTTTGGAGGACAGCAACATTACATCTACAGGAGAAGGGACACTCCTTTGGAGGACAGCAACATGCACATCTTGGCCAGGGAAGAAAGATGGTTTGAAAGAGGCGTAAAAGAACCCATCTACGTCAAACTGGAACGACCATCGTTACAACACTTATCACCCACCTACAATGCAGTCTTGGGATCCCTCCTTAGACGACTTCACACCCATTCACATCTGATCCCACCTGACCCTAACGACTCACATGATGGCCAGGTGGGTCAACAACTCAAATTGTGACCTTAACGACTCTGCAAGGGTTAACACCCACACAGAGTTTAAAGCCTGCAACTCCGTCCCAGTCATTTAGAAGAAGCTTCTTGGATGAGACATCTTCAAGAAACACAAGCAAATCCAGTTGCCTACAATATCGCACTTATCATTACCGTGACCTGGATGACTGAGAATCTTCACCGACTTCCATTATCAAAGCATTTCCATATATAGCAGTTATGCAGCATACATGGAAGCTCTATCTCTGTAGTTTTTCCAGGAGGACTGCTCTTGACTTACATAATCCTCTATTTGCATATCTTATCAACTACAGCTGACCTGGACTGTGGAAAAGGCACTGCTGGGATTCGAACCCAGGATCTCCTGTTTACTAGACAGGCGCTTTAACCAACTAAGCCACAGCGCCGTGTAACACCTGCCCTGGGAGCAATGTTTGAAGTCCGTCTTTATTGAAACAACATTCCAAGGATATTCAGTGTATAAAATATGTAAAACAAGAACCGCAAATACTCACATTTAAGAAGCTGGAATCAGCAAATGTTTAGCATTTCTGTTTAATCATTTATATCCCCTCATCTCCTTTGAGTTTAGCATGGCAATACTACAGATTCAAATGACTGAAAGTGACCAATTTTTCTATTAATTTGACATTTTAACCAATTCAGCCACAGCACCTGCTGCGTGCATACAAGGACAAAAGTGACCTCATAACTGCCACTGACAACTGGAATATGTTGTAAATACGTTTTTGGAGCACCAAAGGCTAAAGACAAGAGCAGCATCATGAAGGTCTAACAGCAACAAACCAAGCACAGTGTTTCACAGAAGGCACTGCTGGGATTACTAGACAGGCGCTTTAACTAACTATGCCACAGCCCTGCGGCTATGCCCTTGGAAAGGACGATCTTTAGCTCGGCAACCTTGCAAAAACTGTTTTTATTAAAGCGATATATTGCAATGCATTGCATCACCATTAAATGATAAAACTATTAGAAAAACTTTGACAAATAAAGAAATGGAGTAAGAGCAGCAGGCACTAGGCTTTCTTGTTGCTGTTATGAGGCTTTCACGTTATAGTACATTTTAATGTTGTCAAATGACTCAGCAGCATAAAATAGTGATTTGATTAAAATCTCAGCGCAGCAGCATAGGATTTACTGTTCACTGTGATTAACGGGTGTGAGCCAAATTAAAATCACTTGTTAAAACTGTTGTTTGAAAACAGGAACATGTGTCAATACAACCAAAGTGTCTGTTAAGCTATATTCAAACACAATATAAGCCGTCATAGGAAGCAGGAGGCCACAGAACAGAGGTTTGGCCTTTCAAGACTCAAGTTATTTAGACTAAATCATGACTGTAAGGTAGAATGTTGTGATGGGAGGAAGAAGATTTCAAGCCACTCTCCTTTACTGTTGTGTTTTTGTTCTGGTCTTTTACTTTGGATGGAAGTCATTTTCACATGTAAATGTAGACATGAGTGTGGAAGTGGTTTGACAAGTAACCTAATCATTAGCATTCTCTTTTTGCTGATTCACATGTAAATGTTTGGGACTCACTAGCCCGCTTAGATGGCCCCATGTCAATCACTTGTTGAGGGCTTGTTAAGAGGGTTTGGGGAATGTCAGTTTTGGTTAATTTTGCTTTTGATAGCCTGACACACTTTAACCAGGAGCTAAGTGGTTCATTTTAAGGAAAAAATGCTTAGTCTAGTGCTCAATGGGCTTTATTGCAGCATTTCAAATGCAATCCATTTTAGTGTTTTGTGTTGTAATCTATCTTTTTGTGTGTCGACTTTGCTGACATAAAGGCAGTTATCACAGTGCCCACTGCCCACCCTATAGTCTCCATTGCTTAGTTAGCTGCTCTGCACTTCACAGAGTAGCAAAATTAACTTTAAGGCCAACATGAGTACGGCAGGATTTATACTTGTGCGTCAGCTACGCACATGGCCTATGCCATTGTGAGCATTTATACATGCGCGGCGGTGTGTCTGTGTCACTCTGCAGTTACACCTCCAAAACACTAGTCAGCAGCAGGGTTTCTATGAAGTGCTATAAAGTTAAGTTGATTCAAAACGCACCCAAAACACACATTAAACATGACTTAATAGCTACAATTTCAAACACAAGAACACAAACTGGCTTCACTGTAGCTCGCAGCATTCACAGACAAAGCACTTGTCTTTTGCTGACACCATTTTCTAACATTAGGCATCCCACAACTACAATATCAACCACAACATGGAAGGACAAAACATTTTTTGTTTAGCTGGATGTAACACCGCCTGAAGAATTTAACATTTCTGTCCTTTGACTGTTTGGAAAATCCACTGGTGCTGTGCCTTTTGCTAAGTGCAAGTTTGAATAGTCTATTAAAACAGCATAGAATAAATGTAGCCCAAGGTAGCCCTTCAAGTAACAGAGCCAATACTGTTTAACAGTGCAACTGTATGAGGGAACTTAACAGCTACAATCAAGAGACACCAGGGAAGGGAAACAGTGGGGCAAGATGCAGAAAGGAAGACAACACTTACTGTAAGCGTAGACAGCATAATTACTGCCAGTTCTCTCTATACTAATTACAGCCCAAACAACTAGGACAGTGCTTCTTGTCAAATGTTTCCCAAGGCGTCATTTTGTGTTAAACCTGCTGCGTACATTATGTTTCCCAAACGGGGGGCCGCTTTAGCTTTCTGGCTTTACCTAAAAAGAGGCATGAGAAATTCTTAATGACTGAACCAGTCTTTTAACTCCTGCACAGAGAGGCGCATACAAGAGTGCAATATTTCCTACTGTCAGTGATCGACTGTGAGAGGCCGGAGCATGTGTGTTGTGTTTAACTCCACCCCTGTGCATGTCAGTTGAAATGGGACACGCTCCCACCACTGATCACACAGACAACTTCACCCCCGACCTAAAGTATTGAGTATGCAGAGCAAACCACACATGCTCAACCTCTCCTACAGGCCTCGTTGGCGCAGTAGGCAGCGCGTCAGTCTCATAATCTGAAGGTCGTGAGTTCGAGCCTCACACGGGGCAGCTGTTTTGTGATGCAACTGGAAATCAATACTCCCTAAAATAGTGAAAAATGTGGAAAGAAACTCAACATTATCCAACAGCCCATGTGATGTCTATGAAGCTAGTACTGGCCATAACTACAAAGTACCAGAACAAATCAGTAAACAGATAATGTGGGGGGCTTTCGGTGTTAGTTATAATCACAACATTGCTGCGATCTCTCACTCACGAGCTGACCAAAGTCATCCTATTCTGCAACATGACACTTGATCACAGATGTTGGTGTGTATGTCGTCGAAAATGTGTCCTAACTCGGGGCACTGAAGCTCTCTTTCCTCTTGCTGTTGGACAGATGTGTGTCTTCTGGTTCAAACGAAACTAGACTGTCAGTGACAGCCATTTTTATTGTCCATGTCAGTATCAACGTGCTGCAATACAAATCCCTGACATACACAGACTCCTATGTAACAGAAATATATAGTTTAAAGGTTAATTATCATTAGGCTGACTGATATCTATATACAAACATTTTAAAAACAAATCTCTGTAATCTTTCAATTTCATATAGACCACATTTCAGGGATAATGAACCTTAATAGGCCACCAGTGTTCACTTCATTTACCCAAATAGAAATGATGCAACCAACAGGACAAATGAGGATAAAGATATGCCACATCTGTATCCGATCAGTGAGATAAAAGAGAAAGGGGTTTTAATCGCCACCCAGACCTAGCTGCTTGAATAAATGATGACACCTATTTAGCAAAATGATCATTTGTTCAAAAAATAGATCTAGTGAACTTAAGAACTTGCAGCTCTGTTCTGAAGTATTAGCAGTAAGGTATTCTGTGTTCCTGAGTTTCCCTGTAAGTGTATGTTTATCCTAAGGATAAATAAAGGTCAAGCATTGTGGTTACAAATCACATCCTACAGAGACACCAGTGCTAAAGTACACTGCAAATGAGAAATACTGCTCCTCTAAAAGCACCTCTACAGTAAGTTCAGGATGACATTTGAGATAGCACTTTGTGAAAAGGCACTGCTGGGATTTAAACCCCAGAGCTACTGTTAACGAGAGAGTCACTTTAACCAACTAAGCCAAAGCACTGTGCAGCAACTTTCAGAGAGCAATGTTCGAGTACAAATTTGGTGGAGCAACACAGTGCCATATTCAATGTTTTCCATGGTTCTAGTTCCTTATGTGCTGGAACAACACACTCCAAAGTCCAAGGATAGCACACAACAATGCGGAGTACAATGACTGCACACAGAATTGTCTTTTTCCAAGTTATGCTGTGAGGCTGGTGTTAACTGAACCTCTGAAAAGGCACTGCTGGGATTCGAACCCAGGATCTCCTGTTTACTAGACAGGCGCTTTAACCAACTAAGCCACAGCGCCATGTGAACCCTTCTACAAGACACATTACCACACTTGCATGATATATACCATCATATCATCAAACCCTGGTGCCCTAAAACACCCAATGACAAACTATACAAATCAGTGAAAAGATGTGTGGGTAAAAACGGATTCGATATCATAAGTTAGCATTTTAAAAAATCACATAAGTATGCCAGCAGGTCCATTTAAAAAGTATGAATTCTGTATTCACTTTTAAACCTCCAACATCTTAAGGGGGAAACAATCCTTTAATCTCCTTATGTTAGTCAGATAATGTTAAAATGGTAATGTGCCCTCTTTCAAGCACAAGGCACTGCTGGGATTTGAACCCATGATCTCCTGTTTATTAGACAGGCACTTTGACCAACTAAGCCACAGCGCCCAAGAAAAGCTGACCAGAAAGCCAGTAAAAGCTGGTAAAACCTAACTTGTAAAACCCAATGGCATTGCATTTATAAACAATCTACATAAATGTATAATATTAAACCAGGAAAGCAACAGATCCTCGTATTTAATAAGTTTGAACCAGCTGTTTGGCATTTTGAAATGCCCTTTCTTTTTTTTTTTGAGTTTGAAAGGTAACTCCCAAATCACTAGCTGCTTATGATTGGAAACACACAAGTTCCTGTACTTAATTCAATAGTTGATAGAGCTGGGTTGAAAAAATCGATTTAATCGACTCGAATCGATTTTCCTTTAAATGGCACAATATCGATTCATTAATTAAAAAAATCGATCTTTTACTATGACTATTTTCCTCCGTGGACGTGTTGTACAGCTGGTAGCAAACTGCAGCAGCCTGCAGTACTATCAACCCAGGTAGTCTCGCGAGATCAGCATTTAGCAACTGAGGTCATGGCCAGAGATCTCGCGAGACGGCCGGACACGCTAAACGCTAATAATGTACGCATGTTTATTAAATGCACATTAGTTTCACAGAAAAGATTAAGAAATACCACTAAGCATCAGCACACTGCTAACTGTAGCCTCAGTTTGTACCTCATACAGATCTGCTGGTAAAGTTAACTTAGCGTTAGCAAGCGTGATAAAAGACGGCAGAGAGGCGATGTTGTGCAAATAAACCAAAGATTTATTATTTTTCTGTAGCAGTAAACACATGGGCCATTAACAAATGTGTTAACTAACTATGCTAAAGCTTTACAAGCTATTCAGGGCTGCCGACGATAACATTAACATGACAAACAGCAAGGCTAACGTTACGGCTAACAAGCTAACGTACTGAAACTCCTCAGACACACACACACATACCGGACAGCCTCTCAGTCCTTAGACTTTTACAAAGGGTCATAATGTGCTTCTAGTGACTGTCAAATCGCCAGCAAAAGTCGTTTGCACTGCAGACACGGAGAGCAGCGTGCCTGCTCTCATGGGACAAAGATCCTCTGAGAAGAAAGACGGTTCACTCTGCTCTGCCGCCAGGAACAAACTGGGAGACAAAGATCCTCTCTGAGGAAGAGGGTTCACTTTGCTGCAGGGTTCACCTACGTATATTGTTTCTCCTCTGATACAGTCAATGTGTGCATCACAACCACTGTAGTGTATTGCACAACAGCTTTATAAGACAGTTACAGGCAGTAAACTTGTGGATGTCCTTTGTTTACATTTTTTGTAGCCACTTCATTTAAATTGTCTGCCTTGTGATTAGATTTAATTTAAAATATTTATTTTGTATGTGTTGGTCAGGTAATGTTAAATAAAAGTACATGATGACTAATGTACTGCTTTTGGGTTAATTCAGAATCAGAATCAGAAATACTTTATTGATCCCAGAGGGGAAATTATTTATGTTACAGGTGCTCCTTGCAAGAGAGGAAAGATACGTGAAAATATAAGAAATTTAAACAATAGTATTAACAAATATATAGTTAAATGTAAATGTAATGTAAACAGTATTTTTAATAGTAATGCACCAGGTCAGAGGGTTCCTTGTTAAATATACTTCGAATTGAATCGAATCGAATCGAATCGAATCGTGAATCGGATTGAACTGAGTCCTTGAAAATTGAATCGAATCGATCTGGAAAATCTGAATCGATACCCAGCCCTAATAGTTGATATTTTGAAGCATACAAGACTTGTGCCAACTAGAAAAGGTACTGCTGGGATTTGAACACAGGATCGCTAAATTGTAAAATCCAAAGACATTCAATTTATAATGATATTTAGGAATATGTTATTTTGAAATCCCATTAAGTTTAGCATTATTGCATACTGACGATAACTTTCAAATTGTAATTGGTTGCTTATGATTGGGAACATACAAAAGCCCTTTACTTAATTAATTAGCATACATGACTTCAAGGCACCGCCGGGATTTGAACCCAGGATCTCCTATTTACAAGGCAGGCGCTTTGACCAACTAAGCCACAGCACCCTTCTACTGCTTGGCCTTGTACTCACTGTGCAGTATAATGATGCATCTGTTTTGCCATGAGTGGGTTTAATTGAAAGAGACATTTCGGAAGACAACATTAAAGGCACTGCTGGGATTTGAGCCCAGGATCTCCTGTTTACTAGACAGGCGCTTTGACCAACAGCGCCTCTCACAACATACTGGTCAAAAAAAGCCAGTGTCAAAACATATCACTGCCACTGACCACCATTTTGTTAATAGTTCCCTCGTCCCTGATGAAGGCTCAGCAGAAAAGAAGTAAAATTGTGCTGACTGTAGAAATCACTGCTGGGATTTGAACCCAGGATTTCCTGAACACAAACACTTCTTAGGAAGTTTCATTGGTCAAGTGCATTCCTGCAGTGCTACTTCAGAGAACCACTAAAAAAATTTATTTTGATTAAAAATATTTCTGGAAACAAGCAAGACTGCAACCAACAATTCTTTTCAAATAAAAATCCCAGGGGCCAAGATGACGCCTTTGAATTCCTTGTTTGTTGGAACGCTAAACTGTAAAACCCAAAAAAATGTATAAAATTTATAATCATATTAAACAAGGAAAGCAACAGATTCTCACATGTAATGAGTCTGAATCAGCTGTTTGGCATTTTGAAATCCCTTATTTATTTAGTTATTTATTTATTTATTTATTTATTTTTAGTTTGAACTGGAACATGGGCATGGTGAAGCATACCAGACTTGTGCTGACTGGAAAAGGTACTGCTGGGATTTAAACCCCAGATCTACTGTTAACAAGACAGTCACTTTCACCAACTAAGCCAAAGCACTGCACAGCAACCTTCAGAGAGCAATGTCCAAAAGACAAATTTGTTGGAGCAACACATTGCCATGTACAGTTTTTTTTTCAGGAGCATGGTTCAAGTTTCTTATGTGATATTATTCTTATGTACATATTCTACTTGTACAGTGTCTTTTTTTTTTAGTTGTGCTGTGAAGCTTGTGGGGACCAGATCCCAGAAAAGGCACTGCTGGGATTCGAACCCAGGATCTCCTGTTTACTAGACAGGCGCTTTAACCAACTAAGCCACAGCGCCCTGTAATACCTTTGTTGAGACACATTCCTAGCATCGTATGGTATATAAACCATCATAATGTCATACCCTTGTGCCCCAAAACACCCAATAACAAACTATGGTAGGCAGTGAAATGATGTTTGGGGAAAAAATGGATTTGAAATTATAACTTGGTATTTCAAAAAATCACATAAGTATGCCAACAGGTCCATTTAAAAAAATTGTATTCTGTATGAAAATTGGGCGGCACGGTGGTGTGGTGGTTAGCACCGTCGCCTCACAGCAAGAGGGTTGCCGGTTCGATCCCGGGTGTGGGAGCCCCCCTGTGTGGAGCCTGCATGCTCTCCCCGTGTCAGCGTGGGCTCTCTCCGGGCACTCCGGCTTCCTCCCACAGTCCAAAGACATGCAGATTGGGGACTAGGTTAATTGTTAACTCTAAATTGTCCGTAGGTGTGACTGTGAGCATGAATGGTTGTTTGTCTCTATGTGTCAGCCCTGCGATGGTCTGGCGACCTGTCCAGGGTGTACCCTGCCTCTCGCCCGATGTCAGCTGGGATAGGCTCCAGCCCCCCCGTGACCCTCAAGAGGATGAAGCGGTTAGAAGATGAATGACTGAATGTATGAAAATTTCTCTTATGTTAATAGTCAGTTTGAAGGTGCCTTAAAAAATCATTGGAACTGACCACTTCTTCATCCATAGTACAACCACAAGGCACTGCTGGGATTTGAACACAGGATCTCCTGTTTACTAGACAGGCACTCTGACCAACTAAGCCACAGCGCCCTACAGAATTTAACCTGAGAGCCAATAAAAAATGGATTCTGATTAAAAATATTTATTGACACTAGCAAGGCGACAACTTACAATTCTTTAAAAAAAAAAAAAAAAATCCAGGGGCCAAAATGATGCCTTTGAATTCCTTGTTTGTTGTAATGCTAAACTGTAAAATCCAAAGACCTTCAATTTATAAAATTTATAATGATATTAAACAAGAAAAGCAAAATATCCTCACATTTACATAATATGTTTAAAAGAGCCCTTGCTTTATTTTATTTTTTTGGAGTTTGAACGATAACTCCCAAATCATTGCATCTAGCTTATGATTGGAAACACAAGTTCCTGTACTTAATTAAATACTTGTCCATACCCATTGGTAGCTTTGTCACCTTCTACCTATGCCAGTCCTCAATGCCTATGTGCATTTTCACATAGATTGACCATGTCAGTGAGTAGAAAAACGTGGGACAGACAGAATGACTGACTGACAGAATGACACACTGACAGTTTCCATGATGTACAGCATACCATGCCGTGACTTAGTCATACCAAAAATTAGAAAAAACAAAAACAAAACACTGGGCCACAGGGGGAGCCACAGCGATCGGTCACATTTTAGCCATTTTTAAGAAAACATATCTACCAAGTTTAGTAAAAATCGATATGGCGGTTCAGCCTGGATAAGAAAGTTGCTCTCTAGCGCCCCCATTTTGTTTGATGGGTCAATAATGGAGGGGTCCCCTCAGATTATGTGTGATCATATGCCTACAAAGTTGCGTGGTGATCGGTGAAACCCTTGAGATGTTATACACCTTTATGTGATGAGCCACGCCCTCCGCAATATTCATTGCCTTATAGAAGCTCAGTTTTAGTAAGTTTTCCAACTTTTGCCAAGAGGGAACTTTAGATATTGGTCCCTAGATTATGTTCACCGAGTTTCATGCAGATCGGTCAAACTTCCTCAGAAATCTCTGTGCAAAGTTTCATGTCTCTACGACATACGGGGCATGAGATATGCCCATTCAAAGTTTGCAATTCAATTCAATTCAATCTGTTGCTATAGCGCCCCCCCTTTGGCCAATTGATGTAATATTGCTTCATTCACATTCTCCCATGACCCTCTACTGCTGTGCCAAATTTCACATGGATTGACCAAGTCAGTGAGGAGAAAAACGTGGAACAGAGACACCCACAGAGAGAGTCACAGACACAGTTTTTGTCATTATATAGTAAGATCGGGCATTTTGAAGAATACCGGACTTGTGCCGACTGAAAAAGGCACTGCTGGGATTTGAACCCAGGATCTCCTGTTTACTAGACAAGCACTTTGACCAACTAAGCCACAGCACCCTATAAAGTTTAACCAGAGAGCCAGTATGGAATGGATTCTGATTAAAAATGGATTAATGTTGACTGGATTTATGTTATCATTAAGATGGCACCTTTGAATTGCTTGTTTGTTAGAACGCTAAATTGTAAAACCCAAAGACATTCAATAATGATATTTAACAAGGAAAGCAATAGATTCTCACATTTAATATGTTTAAAACAGCTGTTTGGCATTTTGAAATCCCATTTAGTTTAGCATTAATGCATACTGACGATAACTTCCAAATCATTGCAATTGGCTGCTTATGACTGGAAACACACAAGAGCTCTTATAATTAATTCAATATTGGACATACAGAAGTTTACATGACCTCAAGGCACTGCTGGGATTTGAACGCAGGATCTCCTGTTTACAAGACAGGCGCTTTGACCAACTAAGCCACAGCGCCTCTCACAACATACTGGTCAAAAGAAGCCAGTGTCAAAACATATCACTGCTACTGACCACCAATATATTATTAGTTCCCTCATCCCTTATGGAGGTTTGGTAGAAAAGAAGTAAAATTGTTTTGACTGTAGAAATCACTGCTGGGAACCCAGGATTTCCTGATTATTACACAAACACTTCTTGGAAAGTTTCACTGCTCAAGTGATTCAATGACAATTCAGTGACAAATATGCCAAAAAGAAAAGTAACAAAGCTCAACTTAAAACATTAAGGACTTAATACACAACTTCTGAGCCTTGTGGTCAGGCGTTAGAGTTCTAAAACTCAAATGTATTGCTTTTTGTTTGATACTTCACATATCACAATGCACTGATTATAAAAAAGGCTCTACAGGAATTTGAAGCCAGGGTCTTCTGTTTACAAAGCAAGCACTTTAACCAACTATGCCATAGCACCAAAACTGTCATCAACCAGTAAGTGATTTTTAACAACCTCAGAATAGAGTTTCATAAAAGCATCATATTTATTTGAATCACCTACATATTGCTTTTAAAATAGCCAACTTAAACTGAAATATTAAGCTCCCCCAGTGCTCCTGAAAACAGAAAACATGATCCACAACGTAATAACTCTGTTATGATTACTGCTACACTTACAAGCATGGTTTCAAGCCGCAGATCACAAAAGCTGACGAATATCAATGCTGGATATGCCCTTTTTTGTACATCATTTTAACCTTGAAAGGGATTTACATTAACACAGTAGCTCAGACTGTCAGAAAGTAGTGGCATTGCTATGGACTGTGGATGGAGGCTACTAAAGCAGGATTTACACTTATGCGTTGAATTAATAGGCTGTGCATAGACACGTACCCTACGCCATAGTCTGATTTGCACCTCCCCAGAGATGTAACTACAAGTGATGCAGATCTCCTGTTAATTTTTGTGAACTGAAACCATTTCCCTCAGTGGAAACAAAGATTTTATTCACCTTTATTTCACAGATAAGAAATAATAAATTGTGAAGACAATAAAGCCTCCACAAAAATAGCATTTTAAGTCTTGTGTATGATTTATCCTGGCTTCATTTGAGCAAACGGAAGTCCACTAGCCGCTAGGTTAATTCGTACAGTGTAAAATGTTATAGACTTATGCTTATAATGTCAGCTTGTTACTATATATAGGAAAAAATGTGTCTAGTGTGAGACAATTGTTTTGTCAGTAAACCTTGTGAGTTATAATGGAGCAGGACTTTGTAAATATTAAATGTTGCTGTTGTTCCTGCATATGAGGAGAGGAAAACTCTACTAGCCACCATGCTAACTTATGCAATGAAATGTCATGAGCTTAAGCTAATAATGTTAGCATGCTCTATATGTGTGGAAAACATGTCCAGCAAAAGACAAGTATTTTGTCTGTGAACCTTGAACCTTAAATTGAGCCAAATTTCTACTTGTGTCTAGTAGAAAAAAAAACCCACCACTAATTAACATTTTGGAGGTGTAATTGCCAAGAGACACAGAGAAACCAATGCACAAGTGTAATGCTCACAATGGCAAAGGCCACAACTGCAAATCAGTGTTCATTCTCAGAAGTTTTTCAGGGAGAGGATAGCATATCACGTCTACCCTCTCCTGAGCCACAATGTCCTCAAGCACAACTACTGAAAAGGCACTGCTGGGATTCGAACCCAGGATCTCCTGTTTACTAGACAGGCGCTTTAACCAACTAAGCCACAGCGCCATATAGCACCTTTGAAAAGAGCGATGTCTCATCTCCACATGTGTTGGAACAAAACATTTCAACATCCAAATACATCCAATGTATAATCATAGGACATGAGAAACTGAGTGGATCTTCACATTTGAGAAGCTGGAACCTGCAAATGTTTGGCCTTTTTTGATTGATAATGGGATCCACATAATTAGTAGTGAATGCATTAGAGCATGGCAGCACTCCAGATTCCATGTGACCTCGATTGGCCATGATGACACAAATGTTCCTGTATCCAATTCACCTTTGGAGCTTTCTCCTTTCAAGTTTTGACACAAGACTTGTGCTGACAGTAGAAAAGGTACTGCTGGGATTAGAGGTCATGAGCTACTATTTACTAAACAGGCGCTGTAACCAGCTAAGCCACGGTACCTGCGATGCTACCATACAACTAATGCCAACGCCAAACATTACGACAGCATGCCAAAAAGCCTTTTCTTAAGAGACCTGACTCATTTCCTAGAGAAGAAATCTCTAGATTTTCACCTGCATGATACAGAAGAACCTGTAACTTGGAAAGCATTGTGCAAAAAGAGTGGGCTGTGACTCAGTCACAATACTTGATTTGAAGTGATTCAATTTCAGTAACTGTAATTGACTGTGGCAGTGATATAAGTTCAGGAAAACAATCAGTTAGAAAGTACTTAAAATACATGTAATGATATCAGTCTCTTTCATCCACACACACACATAGGTTCAACTTTCTAATCTCTGGTTCCATAACACAGTAAATATGCAAATATGAGTGCAGGCTCTCTGAAAACATTCATGCACAGCCTCAAAATAAGCTCGGCTTTGGTATCTTAGTACTGCAGTGTGCTTGTGTACTAGTTAGGGCCTCTGGAACATACAAGTCAAGTCAACACTACCACACACAGACACACGTGGACAAACACACATCCTCACTGGGATCTTTCGACATGTCTAGGCTTCTCATGCAACCATGGCGACACTGCGGCAGAGACCTCCCAATTACCAGCTAGAAATATCTCACACCCACTATGCATGTTTGTATTGTGCTGTGTGTTTCTTGAGACAGAGTAAAGATAAACAGAACAGACCTTCAGGTTAAGGCTTGTCTGGTCATTTAGCTTCAAATTTTATTGTTGGGTTAGTTTAGTAAGGATATACTTTACTTCTGAGATGCTTGTTGTTTGTGCCTCTGTATTCCTTTAGACTTGCTTTCCTCATTCATCTGTTCTGCCCATAGTCTATTTCTATTCATGCTTAAAACATCTCCCTACCCATCCTTCACCTCTGCAGCTGTTCCTGACTCTCAACACTTCCTCTTTGGCCTTCTGCAGTTTGCTTTTTTGCCCTCTCTTTTCTCTACTACTCCCTCTATCCTCCCTCATCTTTCTCACTACTCTGCCTGCCCATCATCTGTGTTTGTAAGAGTGTGGTGCATGAGTCAAAAAGCAGTGTCAGCACGGGCTGTGCATGAAAAGCAAATGGCCAGATGAGTGTGTGTCTGACAGGAAATACTTAAGTGCTTAGGAGTGGACACTAAGTGTATGTACTGTATGTGTGAGTCGAAGTCAAGAGAGAGGGAACGATCAAACGTGGGAAAACAGCTGAGATCAATGGTTTTACAGGACACAGCCTGAGATCAGTGACAACAGGATAAGCAACATGAGTCACAGACAGAGACGGGGGCGGAGGGAGGAGGTCATGTTTTCACACTGCGTGATCACCGCACAACATAATAGAGCAGAGTCTCTGTTTTTTTTTCTTCCAAAACCAAGCAGGCATTTGGACTAAAACATTCATTATTTATTCCTTTCAAGAAACTATACGACTGATACTATAAGTTAATTGTATAAGGGCCTGTGTGTTAGCGTTGAAAGCATTAGCCTTATATAAACCCATCTCACCAGTTCTCTTTCTGCACAAATTTGCTAAAGGCTCTGAAGATGCTGAAAAAACAATTCTAGGTAATTACTAAATCTCAGATGGCATGGAAGTTAACTAAGATAAAGCTACAGGATTATATTTAGATTTCCTGTCATTGCTGCTGTAAAAAAAACACAAATTTTGCACACAGCAGTACAGACTCTCTGGAATCTTAAAAAAATCAGTTAAAGAAAATCAGGCTTAAAATTGGAATTTGAATCATGTAGTTTGTAAAGCAAGATGCCAAATTCCTCTGTGTTTCAAAGGCCTTGTGCTATAACCAAGCCTGTACTTTGCTTTCATGACGTGGAGGTCAAGGGAAAATCAAATTCCAGTATCAAAACATTATTATTGTGGCAACATCAGAAATGGAAAGAGGTGCAGAGAGAGTCGGCCTCTCAGTTTGACTGTTAGTAGTTAATTACTGTTCTGATCAGTTGTGGCTTCTGAAACATGAGACGTCACAAGATGTCTGTGGAGACAGGAAGACATTCGTTAAACAAAAATGCAATTTTCAGTGAAAGCTGTCTGATGTCTCTTTGTCACAGTTCAGATAATTTGAAGCACAATACTCGAATCTGTCTCAGAATGAAGTTCCTACACTGACTGACTGACGGCTTAGCGTGCAGCTATGGGTAATTAATCAGGGGAATTGTATCTGTTGCCATTAGTCTGACAGGGACTAAAGTGAATTGAACGTGGTGTTATTCTTCCATTAAATAAATCCTAAAAATACATAAGGCTGTGCTCGACTCAGAATGATGTCAGTTAAATCAGATTTAGCTGTTCAATACAAATATTCAACTATATGTTCCTTTTGTCCATATGAAGTTTGAGAGTTTGAACTGGGTTCGGCAGGATATTCAGAGTGACAGTGACATTCACAAAATATAGTTAACAAGTCAAATTAGCTCTCAAAGCTACTGCATGCTTACTACGCTAACAACAGAACAAAAATGTGCAACAACATTTTTTGCTGACACTTGAAGTGCGCATTCTGAGCACTCTGTCTGGGAAAATGGAGCAGCAGAGCGCCAAGCAGAGTGAATGTGTCTTAATTTAACCATACATTTCATGTGGAACCATAATGCTCCATTTCTACGAACAAAAGGGCTCTCATTTTGGTGTAGAGCATGCAATTGGATTACCAAACGCACCCTAGATATCAAACAAAAGCCAGAGACTGTATCATATTAAGTTGCTGTGAGCTGTAAATGCACCACTTCTAAGCAGAAGGCAGAAGATAATGTAATTATGGAGCCTGACTGGGCAAAGCCTCTCTTTCTCCCAAGGCAGCTGCCTCCATCTCACTCAGACTCACCCTGGCTCTGGGTCCACAGCTGCCTGTACAAATGTTACTTAGACGGATTACTCATTTTTCAATTTCTGTGCTACCTTTACCAAAATGTTCCCATTGATAAAACTCTATTTCAAGAGCACTGCATGTTTAACAGTATTTTTTTGTCTGGTAAAATACAAGAAATATTACAGAACCCTTTCACTATAATGCAATCCCAACACAACAGCAGCAGTCTCAATAAACACTGAATAACAGAAGCTTCGTAAAAGAGAGGATTCATGGCAGGATTGTTAGCTATATTATGTTGCAATAAACTGTAAGGATGTTTATGCAGTATTATTCTAGTAAACCAGTGTGCCAGATACTTGAGAAAAATGGTTTGGGGGACATTCGTGCAGCAGATGAGGTAGTTTTGTTTGATTTTTATTTGCAATATTTATTAACTGGCTGCCTCAAACAGGTTTTAATAGCCAATCACTGTTATTGTTTCAATCATACAGTTTAAGGTTACTGAAGTCATAGCCTGTGCTTCCTAAAGGTGTAGCTAGTATTCAAATGGCCCCTCGGCTACCTGCTTAGAATGTGAAGCATGTATTTGTCTCTAAAAATAAATAAATAAATAAGGTTGCAGTTGGTCATGGTTGAAGAATTTCCTTTGCCTCATTCTGAAACAGAAAGACTCCTGTCACCATCTCTGTCATCTCGGCCTTATCCCCCCTGGGTATAGTTTTACATGGGGTCCTCCTGTGATTTTCAATAACAGCAGAGGCTGTCTGCTACTGTCATTTCTCCAAACACAGAGGCCGCTTAATTATAATAGCAGTGTGTGAATCAGCATTGCATTAATTTGGGTCTTTTTTCCCCAATGAGCCCTTGATTTTCCGTTCCTCCTCTTTCCAAATTATGGAGGCTGCAGTGAAAAGCATTAATGAGAACTCTGATAGCATTTTGGGTTCAAATTGGGGGAGGCTCATCTCCCTACTCAGCATGGAGACCCATTATGTTTTAATGATATCTGCAGATAGTTCCTCGGATTTGGTCAATAAATTTGAGTGAACGCAAATTTCATTTATCCCGTGCAAATGTGCCACACCGAGCACAGACGTGGGGGGTAAATTTCTAAATTACATTGGGGCCCAAGTTCTAGTCCAGGGCAGTCCAGGCACCGGTTACAAAAAAACAGCACTTTAATCCTTTGTTTTCTCACTGCTGTCGTCTACATGATTGATGATGCTCTTTTGTAGACTCGTCATAAAGCACTCTGTCTAGACCACGGTGAATTTGACTTTGCAACCTGCCTATAAGCTCTCCTACAAAGAAAACAAATACCTTTTTCATGGAGGGATGTATTATTGTATAGCCACATCATATCATGCCAATCAAGGGAACAGAATGAAAGCATAGTGCTGCAGCAAAGAGCATGCAATGCCCTTTGCAAAAGGGCCATCATCACGCATAGTGTCTCAGTGATGGCCTTTTTGCAGTTCGGTTTATTTCACTGATCCAAATCTGCAGATAAAACCAACAACTGCAACACTGACATTGTGTTAGAGCTCCATTGTTAAAGTAAAAGTATGCTCTTATTCAGAAAAAGAAAGGGCAAGCAGGTATAAAGCTGGGTTAGTTTCCAAATGTGTACGAGGTGAATACAAGAATGCATGAGACTTGCCTATTCTTATGGTTTGCACTGTGTGTGTGTGTGTGTGTGTGTGTAGCTGTTGAGGCAGACATAAGGGTATGGGGGATTTAGCTGGATTGAGGACACCAAGTTGACTCCCTGAGTCCACAACTCGCCATCGTTTTCTCCTCTCTCTCTCTTTCTCTTATCCTCTCTCCTATTACTAGTCTAGCTAAAATGCAGTTCCAGAGGATTAAACACATTGCCCTCTCTCTCTCTCTCTTTCTCTCTTTCTTTATTTGTTTCTTTTTCTTTCCCCTTTTACCTCTTACTGCTGATAAACACACAGCTTCAATGCACTGTAGCTAGCAACTTGTGTATGTGCATGTGTGTTTGAGTGTGTGTGCTGATTAAAGCCAGCCTGTGGATTAATTAGGGTAAATAACCTCAGAGCAGATTTTGGGATTTAAGAGTTAAAATCCACTGAGGGCTTTAGGCAGGAGAATGTGTGTCTGTCAACCGAGTGTGTGTTTCATTATGTGGCCACACTTTCCTTGTCCTGTAGGGTTTCACTATTTTAAAGAGGTTACTTAGTCGCCATGGTAATAGCACCTTAACAAAAGTCTAGCCAAGAGATCACATAAGTCTACAAGTCTACATAAGCAATTTCAGAAGCATAGTTTCTATCTAGATCCATTGAAAGTGTATTTTTATGACAACGATATACACTAATTAGCATTACTGTAAATGGCCCAGTGTTAGCTAAATGACTAGCCACCTCTGTAGTCCATTCACTGACTGTTTCCAGGCATCAGTCAGTACGTTTATATGCACAGTTCAGTCTAGGTATGCCATTTAATTTAAATACTGTCCTTGTCCCAGTATACAAACGCGGGTTATTGACCGAAGTATGTCCAACTATTAAGGTTGACCTATTATGTCACAGACAAAACAATGGACAAGTTAGCTACAGTTAGCTAGCAGCAAACTGGTACCATGGTGGACCCCTTACAGCTCTGTACATTTTGTCCATCCAAAAATGCACAGTTCTGGATGTAGATGTCACCATGTTGTTTACCGGCTTCTTCTCCTGTTAGGCATTTAATGCTTTCGGGCCGTAACAGACTGGCTGCTTGATCGAGCGTACGCGTACAAAATGCGCCGTGTCTGTGTATATACTTCCTGCAGCCCTACGCAGCCAAAACGCACAATACTGGCGGTCTCCACTTGGGGCAGACAATAGAAATATAACTCGGAAATCGGGTAGTGCATGCCGGGTGTTGTAAACAAACATGGATGCCCTTGATATGCTTGATGAGGAAGAAGTGTGTCACTATGTAACGGCGTGGAAACATCATAGAGATGCGGGTAGTTCCACACCAGGTCTGTCAGCCTCTCTTCAAAGTTCATTCGCACGAGCGCCTCTAGAGGTCGTGTCAATATTGCATCTCCGGCACGCGTCACGGTACCTCACGTTGAGATGTGCGGCCAACGCATCAAACGAACACAGATCACGCATGGCAGCCATGATGCGGTCATGTTGTTTGCAGCAAGTATATCACTGGCCTTAGACTTCCCGGTCAAAGCCTGGGCGGACATTGTGGGGCATGCTCTGAGCACCGAGGCTGGTTTAGGTCCGACTGACTGTATACATGCAGGAGTAATCTGACTGTGAATCTGGCTGTTAGTCCAACTTTGAGAAATTCAATTTAGTACGATTTCAGTTGGACTAAGATGTTGACATGTATTTTAAAAGTCCAGTTTTAGTCAAACTAACAACAAATAGGGCATCGATGGCTTAGTGGATAGAGCAGGTGCCCCATGTACAAAAGCATCGTCCTTGCTGCAGCGGCTCTGAGTTCAGCTCCAGCCCGTCGCCCTTTGCTGCGTGTCATCTCCCCCCTCACACTGTCCTGTCCATTAAAGGCATAAAAGCCCCCCCCCCCCCAAAAAAAACTAGCACAACAAAACACCTTTCTCTAAAACTGAGTGTGGTTATCAACTCTCCATTCTGACACTGGATGGAAACAGGTCAATAATTGCTTCCCTCTGCAGAAATCACTGCTGCATTGTTAAATACATTAATTATGAAGAGCTGCAACTAATATTCATAATATTTTTATAATTAAATGACTGTTTATTCTATATCATTTCTGAAAATAGTCAAAACTGTCAACCACTATTTCCCAGTGTCAAATGAGACATCTTTAAATGTCTTGTTTTGTCTGACCAACAGTCCTACACCCACAGATTTATGATGTAAAAAGGACCGAAGCAGAAAATGCTAACATTGCAGTCGCTGAAGCCAGGGAATGTATAGTAAAATTGTAACTGACTTCAGCCATATAACTATGTCCCATCAAGTTTTTGACAAAATAAAGAATCATAAATAAACATAATGTCCATTTTCTCCCTGTATACTTCTCATGTGGGCTACATGTATGCAATTTTTGTCCATTGAACAGATCAGGCATTTTAGTGGTACTGGTGAAGACAGCTGACAGCTTGGCCAGCTGCTGCCTTTTAGTACCTCAGGTACCGTGCTGCTGAAAAGACAGGTGGTTCTGACAATAGTGTCTGCAGTCAAAGTCAAAGTGTACTGCACAGCCATCTTGCTTCTGATGTGAAGTTCAGATAACCCTCACCCTTCTGATCTTAAATGACAATCTTAAAAAAATATCTGTCTCTACAGTCAAGTCAGATGAATGCCACATCACAGACAGAAAAACGAGTGGAGCCTCAGTGTTTTGCTCAAGGACACATTGACAAAGCAGATGCTTGTTGCTGCAGGGGCTTGAGTCCAGCTCTCCCAATTGAAAGGCGAACTCCCTAAACACTGCACCACCCTGCTGCTCCTGATTTTACCACCAGGACAATGTGTCATCAGAAATACTTACAAAACATTAAAGGCGAGAGGAATGCAGTAAGAAAACACTGCAGGCAGCGTCTTTCAGCCACGAGGATGACAAAGCCAATTTGAAGATCTTTACCCAGTGGCATGAAGCTCCATCCCTCACTGACTGAAAGAACCAACACACTGTGGTTGCATATGCTTAACTGGCTCTCCCACTCTCCCACAAGTGAGACCAGGGCCTTGTTCACTCTCCAAAACCCAGCAGCAACAAGGCAATCTGTTCTCAAACAGCTGGAGCTGCCCCCAAGAGTGAAAGGAGGAGAAAGAGAGGGACGTCTCAGAGAGAGAGAAGAGGTAGAGAAAGCGTGAAAATGAGAAACAGAAAGAAAGGTAGGGATGGAGGCAGAGAAGCAGAGAGTATTAGAGAGTTTGCTGTCATAAATAATCAATGCTTAGTCAACACAGAAAATGAGAGCGTGTGAAAGAACCAGGGTTTCCTCCCATTGCCAAATCCAAAAGGGAAAACTGCCAGAATCACACACGTCATGAGTAAACAGAGCAGAGCCAAAATGAAAAAGAGAGATATGGAGACAGACAAAAAGATAGTCGGAGCAAAGAGAGACAGAAAAAAACATGGAAAAGATGACAGAGAGAGATACAGAGCAAAATTTGGAAACGAAGAGAGGAAGAAAGAGCTGGAGAGCAGGAAGAGGGCAGCAGGAAATTCCTTCGTCATTTTCCCGACCCTTTGTCCTTCTAAAAAAAAACTGGAATATGACAATACTCCTCCTCCTCTCTTTCTCTCTCGTGTCACTCCTCCCTCACTCATTAGTTGTTTCCTTCATTCTTTCTTTTTTTGTGCACGCCTGTGTCCATGTGTGCATGCCGTGCACATCACAGTCACATGACGACTAGATTCAAGATCATCTGGCAGTTGGCGAGTGTATTCTTCAGGACTGCGTTAGTACACGCATGCGACACAGACATGTTCATACCTCATGTCCTCCAGCAGGTCACATTCAGTCTGGTGTTTAAAGTGCAGTCTTGTCATCTGCTCTGTGTGTGTGTTTTTCAGCTCCTGTGTCACTTTGACCTGGAGGAAACAAAAAGACACGTCAAGTAAAGGATCTGTCATTTCTTCATCTGCTGCTGACGCTGACTGTTATAATAAAGCCAGGGCTTCCACTGGAAAAAACAATGCCAGTTAATGTGTCCTGGAAGATTTCAATCTTCTTCTTGGCATCATCAAGGCGTGTACAAGTATAATATTTTTTATTGAAAAACAGGCTACTTTTGCTTATACATTATATACCAAATAAAGCAGTCCTGTCAATAGGCTTGCGTGCACAATACACTAGTTTAAAAATAACAGAGACAGAGAAAATTAGGCTAATTATGTTAGACTTCAACAGGTTTTACCTGAACAAAACGGTAATTATGAGATTACAAAAACCCAGAGTAGAGCTAAAATACTGTCATTTCCTGGTTGTAAGAGAATTCAGTCAATAGTGGATGCCTCTACCTGCTTTTCATACACACAATATTAATTCAAAAAGTCTCACTACAGCTTAACAAATACAACGACATAACCCAGTAGAACTGTAACAAACACTTTTTTATCACACAATTGTCTATTAAAAACATTGTGACCTTGGGCTCCAGTAGGGCTGCAAGTAGCGAGTACTTCTATTGAAAATTAACTGTTGATTATTTTCTTGATTAAAGGATTAGTTTGGGCTATAAAATGTCAGGAAATGTCGACCCATGTTTCCCAAAGCCCAGGATGACCTCCTCAAATGTCTTGTTTTGTCCACAACCCAAAGATATTTCGCTAACTGTCACAGAGGAGTGAAGGAAGTAGAAAATATTCACATTTTAGAAGCATACAGAGATTTTTTTTCTTAAAAAATAACTCAAACCAATTAGTAATCGATTATCAAATTAGTTGGCAATTGAATTAATAGCTGACAACTAAACATTTATCAATTAATCGTTGCAGCCATACACTGTAACAAGTCAAAGATATAGACTTAAAAAGATATGCAAGACAGAAAAGCAGTAAATTGTCACATTTGAGAAACCAGAAACAGAAAATATTTGACTTTTTTTGCCTCATTAACTGACTTAATAATCAAAATTGCTGCAGATCATTTTCTGTTGATCCACTAATCAAATTGTTTCAGCTCTGAAGCCAATATCCCAGTAGCGCCGAGACCAAAAAGCGGCTGATGGTACACCAATAGCAGTTCAGGGGCATATGCTGATCCCCCCAGTGGTATGGCGCTTGTGTTCCACCAGCACATACAGTTTCAAAAGGGCAGGTGCCGTTGCCATAGTGTCACACAAATACCGCCCCATGCTACTGTACTGTAAATGTATATATTTTTCATCTGTATTTATTTACAGTGTAGCGCAACATAGCACCATAAACAATGAAATGTATATCTTTGTCCATTATTTCAATGGGTGAATAATGTTGTGTGCTATATATTTTAGTGCATTCTTTTTTATTGATCGTTTTGATTTGTGTTACGTGTCGTTGACTTCCAAGAAAAGGGCTCTATAAATAAAATGCATTATTATACATTTACAGTCCAGTATCATGGGGCAGTATTGGTGTGCTAGTCTGACAACTGCACCTGCCGTTTGAAAACTATATGTACAGGTGAAACAAGGCTGGCAAACCATTCCCGGGATCGGTATAAAACTCAAAAGATCGGCATACCATCAGCCACTTTTTGATCTTGGCAATCACTCTCAGTACTAACCAATATTGGGGTACTGATTCAAGAATACGGTAAATGGTTTTAGTCAGAATAACTTTCAACTCCCAAAGTTCACTGATAATCTGAATCCAGGTTAAAATCAGCATTATTCGGATGTGACTTCTTTCATTGAATCTATATCTGTCACAAAGGAGTTGATGGAGATAAAGACAGTGAAGGATTTTTATAGCTCTGAGAAAAAGGGGCTACAACTCAAGTTCTGAATGTTGTGTTTTTTTGGTATATTAATACCAAAGAATCCAGCTCCTGACCCATACTGACCTTCAGACACATACACATACATGCAAATAATTAAACCCCATCAGTCAGTCTATCTGCCTATCATCTGTCATCTATCTTGAGTATGCTCAGCTCTGGAGTCACCTGAGACGAACACACACGTACACACAACTCTCATCAGTAATCCATCAGCATAATAATCAGTGTCCGGGTTTTGTCAGACTTCTGGGGAGGCTGGAGGAGGCCTTTTGCAGTTAGAGGTCACTGAAGACACATTAGCAGCCCATAACAGCATTTAGGAACAGACTCCATGTGCATTAGGGAAAAGATGCTCATTGTATCTTCTAATATAAAATTTCATTTAGGTGGTCAGACCAGGGGCTATAACCTGCTCTCATTTACATAGTCTTGTGCAAAATAACAGACAGAGAGCTCATCCTTAATGTGCACACAAACAAGCACACACACACACCGCCAACACATACAGAGTCACTGTGATGGTCATTGTGTATTGTCGGGTGAATTCCATCGCCTATTCACCAGAGTAACAGTGGGCAAATTCATGACTGTTCTAGACAAAACAATCAACAACACAACACACACACTGGTACACACACATACACACCAACACACACTGCAGAGCTCCTTTCTTTCATGTGCTGTGTCTTTGAAGATAAGGAGGGAGTGGTTCATTACATTATCAGGGCAAAATTACCTCACTTGCTTTCACCTTCTATCACTCAGAGGAAGCCACAGGGAGAGGGGGAGTGAAGGGGAAGGGCACAGGGTGACAAGAGAGATGGGGAGACAAAACGAGAGCAAGAGTTGGTAGCGTGGTTGTGGGGCATGAGAAGAGAAGGGGGAAAAAAGCAGATGGCAAGACTTGGGAGAGGTGACAGTGAAAGTGACAGTGAAAAGGCTGGGATATAGTACGGAGATGTTATTTATGAGGCAAAGAGAAAGAGATATTCAGCATATTAAAGGTCACGTTAAAGGAAAACAGCTCAGATAGTGTAGTGGTAGCTGATGCAGCAGGTAGGTCTGTAATGCTGCTGAGAAAATGGGTCCTGTTTTGTAACCCAAACTTAAACACATATTTCACAGTGATGCTAATGTATAGGCTGCATCCCCATCTGTGTGAGAAAGTAACTAAACAGCAGCTGGGGTTGGGTGACATGACCTAAAATATACATAAAGATAAATGAGAGATTTACTATGTACAGTGTGCATGTATTTCCTTTCTCATGATAGATATTTTTATCCTATTTAATTACAGTATGTCAAGCTTAAATACTGGGCTGTTGGTTGATTTGTTGGTGTTACTTCCAGTTAGATGTCACTGGGTGTGTAACAGCTGTCAGTTTATGGATATTTATTGAAGACTGAAAAATATGTACATTTGACTTTGATAACGTCAATAATTTGATGCATTACAGTCCAACCATAATACCTTGAACTGGACTGTAATTGAATACAATAGCTCCACAAAATATGGCCTCAAAAGCTCCGACTAGGGCTGCGCAATATGGACAAAATCAGCTATCACTATATTTTTGACCATGTATCTTGATATCGATGTTGCAACAATACAGAGAGGTGCAGGAATGAGTCCTAAAACCTGCATATGAGTTAGCATTTTAGCACTTTTTGGTCCCTCATCGTAAAGTCAATGTTTTTTAATGGGTTTTTTGCTAGTTGCAAGCTTAGGAGACTTTCATGTTTTGTTCTATGACATAAAATATGTCAGCGTACCACCAATTTACGCCATGCTTTTTCCTGAATATTGTCGTCACGTTTGGTGCGCGTTTGGTACAGGAAGGAATGGTAAAAACAGGCTATTCTAAGGAAAGTGCTCCCAAGCAGAAAGTGACATGACACCCCCTCTCCTATTGGTGTTGTTTTTTGTGTGATTTTAGGTCCAATGTGTTAATACAGTATGTCAAAATGGAAAAAATAACTGTAAAGTCACACAGTTTTTTAGGTGAAATTTAAAGGTCAACTAAAGTAGTCAAAAACAGCCAATTATACCCTTGACCCCAAAGGGTTAAATCATACGACCATTGGGTAGTTCATTTATAGCCTAACATTAGCTTTTTATGTCGGGCAATTGCATTTATACTTCAAAAATCAAAAAGTGGTGTTCATATGTGAAGATCTGCTTGCTGAACATCATAAACTTCTGTTTGCCATGCAGATTATTTTCTGCAATAATCCAAAATCTGATGGAAAAATCTCATAGGGCTTTCCAACGAGGAACCAGGGCGATGTGGACTTCAGCGTCGGTCTACAAATAAACGCCATCCCTGCAGCACCTATTGTAGGGTTGGCTATTGGTGGTGGTGGTGGTGGTAGTGGATATAATGACTTAGTAGTTAAAGGCATGTAATACAACTGCTATGTTTGGTAAGTTCAGAAAATTACATCACTTTACTGTAATACAGCCTTTAAAACTAGGTAAAGACAACACTTAAAATATTACAATATTTAAAAAAATCTAAGACGATATGTAGTCTCAAATCACAATATTGATATAATATCAACATACTGCCCAGCCCTGGCAGCAACCACTGTATGTGTCATTATTCATATGTCATAGATAGATAGATAGATAGATTGATAGATAGATAGATAGATAGATAGATAGTATTATCTCATTTCAAGACAAATTCATGAAGCGATTTCCAGCCTCATTAGCGGCCATGTTTAATTTAAGCCACATAAAACTAATATATGAGAGTCAAACCAGCTCAATCTGTAAGCAGATGTGCTGAGACACAGACAAAACACTAAAGGGGCTGTACGTGTCGCACTGGGAGAGAAATTATTAGCATCCAGCAGCCAAATACTGATACACTGGCTGTGGTGCTTTGGGCTAAGTGTACCGACTGTGCCAGATACATTGGCAGGGCGTTAACAAATCAGTATTTTGCAAATAAATTCTGCCTTACTCTCACAAGTATTTCCACAGCAAACTGAATGGGAGAGACAGTGACAGCTCACAAATGAGATCTTACCAATTTAACAGGGCCGTAATGGTGCATTTGATCAAACACAGTGGAACAAAAGGGAAGCACAGTGGTCTCTGCAGCCTCAGTGATGAAACCTGTTTAAGTGCATGTATGTGTTTTACTGACATGATATGACATGTTCAGGGCCGGTCTGTGTGAAGAAACCCAGAGCCATAAATGGCACGGGGGAATACGTGGTAATTAAGAGAAAACTGTGCAGAGGTTCACAGCAGGGTAATTGGCTCTCATGCATCTATTTCAGGAAAACACACACACTCATGGAAAGCGATGGGCAAGCAACTTAAACACGTCCTCACACACACACACACACACACACACACACACACACACACACACTGGGTGCCAAGCTATAGGGGGGCTGTGGTCTTTTCTAAGCCCATACAGAATCAATAAGTCAGTATCAGAAATGGCTCTGCCAGCATGTCTCATCATCAGTGTGTGTGTGTGTATGTGTGTGTAGCTCAGGCTTTGATGAAAAGATGTGACCCTGGACGTAGTGAAGGTCTTCCCTTAGGAAGCATCACAACGTGGGAAACACGACAGCTTTTGTTAGCTGTCTGAATTACTGTTATCACAATTTTAAAATGTATAAATGAGCAAAATGACACAACACTGTTTTTTAAATGTGAACTGTAATAATTACTGTGACGTTACAAACTATAGCGTGGCAGCCATAAGTTAACAAGCATTTTTTTTTATCATTTAAAGTTATTTATTCTGTAAAATGTAACGTTATTTAATAAAAACCAGAGTATTATGTTATCTTACCAACATGGTTTGGTGCTTTGTATCCAACGTCTCATGTTAGCCCACCTAGCGTTTTCTAGCTAACGTTATTTGACGTTTGACGGCTCGCGCTTCGAACGTTAAACGGCTGGATGGATTCATATTAATGTCAATAGGTTACCGACTAACCTAGCTAGCAAACGGTGCTAATGTTAGCTAGCAAATGTCTTTTCTCCCCTTTAATTTCCCCAAGTCCGCATTATTAGACGCTTTTAAGTGGTTAAAAACATCCACATCTGAGGTTACTATCTGTCTGTCATTGTCTGTGCAGCTAAAACATAACGGACTCTGGAAATCACTCACCTTCCTCGGCGGCGGCTGCATTTTGGAGTATTGACATGAATGGTATTTCCCTTGCGAGATGTATTGTAATTCCAAGAGGAAATCCAAATCAGTGTGGGAGTGATATTTTGTCTCCTCAAGCCGAAATCCTCCCCTCCGGACGACAGGGAGGAAAGACGGGGAGTTAAATTTGTACTCCGGCGGCCATGATTGATGATAAATGGCTAGTTTGCACAGAGCAGAAACTGGAGCTGCGAGGAGAGGCTGAACACACTTGTGTCGGCTGCTGCCACTACGAGAGGACTAGTGTGTACTGTACTGTGTTGTGGAGCAGGAGAGAGCAGACAGGCGGAGAAGAAAAAGCAGAGGGAAGGGATGGGGGGGGTAGAAACGGGGAACCCCTTCAGCAACTCGGCTCAATACCTCCCCAATGTGGCGCAGCGCGGCATAGCGCCGTGTCTGTGGTGAAAAACATTGAGCGACATCCTTTTTGTTCTGGCTCCTCTCGCCTGCCGTCGACTGTAACCGCGATCGACACTTCCTCAAAGGTGTTTCAAGCCAAATAAAAGGACAAGAAGGGTGTTAAATACAAAATGGGAGTCTTTATCCGATGAACATGAGGGGTTTCCGAGATGCTCCAGCCTGCTCAAGGAGAAAAATCTGACACTGACAGCAGCCTGCGTCCTGCAGACCTGCATAGCAACAAGAAACCGCAGTCGATCAAAGAAAAATCGATCAGAGTTGGACGATTTTATATAAATATGTATGTATGTATTTATATCAAATACATTCATGGAAAAAGAAGCAAACACACAAAAGACACCTTACCAAATTTGACATCATTGGGTTGTTAATAATAACAATTAAAAAATATTATTTTCAGCTTGTTATCAGCCATTTGGGCATATGGTATCAGGCACACATCAAAGTAAACATTTATTTTTTGATTTATTTAACCTTTATTTAACCAAGAAGTCCTATTCAGACTGAAAATCTTTTACAAGAGAGACTTGGCCAAGGTAGCAGCCAATCAAAACACATTTAAAATGCAACAAATTCAACATATAGCACAATAAAACAACAACTATTGAAACATAGTGGCCTCTCAAGAAAAACAAGCAACAAAAGCAACCATTTGGAGGAGAGTAGCTGGTAATTACCAGAGCTGACACACACAAGGGTGCAGAGGTAGGCCAGAGGTTTGCCTAATATTGCTTTATAGATAAAAATACACCAGTGCTGTTGTCTGTGAATGGTCAGTGATGTCCACCCCAACGCTACTTTACGCCATTGTTAAGAAGACTCTTGTGCAGGGGAGAACAGGGAGGGTTGTCACACTTTACTTTGTATGTTATCATAGTTGTCACTGTGATAACATATGATGTGACATGACAACCTACAATATGCTACATTAAGTTACGATTTTATATGATGCAATGTGATATGATGCGATACAGTATGGTACAATAATGTGATAGCCCATGACATGACACCCTATACGATGCAATCATACATTGTATAAAATAATGGATGTAGCTACATAGCCATTTTTAAGTCTTGAGTTTGGCATGTTGGCCGTCTTGGTTTTTGGAGCCAGAAGTGACTGAATTTGGACACGAGGTTGGAGCTGTGTAGGAACAAGGGGTGGATCTGACTTGTGCTGTGGTGACACCTCGCAGACAGCCTGTCACTCAAGTAGTCCCACCTTTAAATATGTGTAATTTAAAGTCTTTATAGAAAGTAAATGGGTGGGTTATATAAAAGGTCAACCCTGGTACAGTTGTCATGAATGTTGAAATTAGCTATAGACACCAAAACCATGTTTTGTAACAGGCTGTAAACATGTTTGTTTCTGCTGTAAAGTTGGGCATTTTAACATGGTTGTCTTTGGGGACTGGCATTGACACACTGATTTCAGCTTTTTACCATAATTCAGCTGAACAGCCTAACCTTTTGTGACCTTATCTCCTTAAAAAAGATATGGACTATCAAATGTGTCTTCTGCACTTCGGAGATTCGTCCCCACCATTGGCTCGATTGTTTCTGTTATTTTAATGCAGGGAAAAATGGAAGAAATCTTAAAAAATAATTAAAATTTGATTTCATTAAAAACGTTTCATTGAAACGCAATAACCTAACACATCTATCATAGGCAGGGAAAATCATTCCTTTCATGTGCATTTTTCATCCTTATATAAAGAACAAAACAAAGAACAATACACGTGACAACCAACCCCATAGAGAATGTGAAAAGCATTCCCAAGAGCACATTTTTTTTGCCAGGGACTAAGCTAACAACCACATATTGTAGCCTAGCTACTGAAAAAAACTAAACTATAGCTCTTCCTTCATACTTTTTAAAGGCAATAATTATAAACCCATTGTGTAAAAGCCTGGAAGAAGAGCTGGGTATTTATATTTTGACATAGAAATCACTAAAAGTCCTCTTATTTCGACTAAAAGTGTCTTAAGGGAGCGAGATCTAATGGCTGTAACAACTAACCCATGTGACAACCAACCCCGTTCTCCCCTACTTGTGTGTACTGTGAGAAACCAGCCAGTAGACTGGATAAAATGGGGCCATGGGGTTCAAGTGGGTGCTGAGTGAACAATTAAAAGAAAACATTACAATAGAGGGTGTCTGAAACCATTGTAATGAGCTGGCACCAGCAGCAGCTGGTTTGACATACTGTCTGTATGCAGCCTCTATGTGTGGGCCTGTGTTTGTGCTTTAGGTGTGGTTGGTCATGGTTTTAAATTAACCAGGTTTGAGAAAACAATAATGTAATGGTAACATGTAAATAGATAAATAATTCCTCTCTGGTCCATTGTGTTAGCCAAACTTTCCAGGGTCTCCTGTGTGAAACCTCTCAAGGTTAAGACACACTGGCTACTGAGGGGAAGAAATGCAGTTTATGTTACTGTTGCCCAGCTGGTGCTAATAATGCCAGACTATATAGATTGTAATATGGCTGGCAACATCTTACAAGTGAGTGGAAATACATGACTCCCTTGAAGCATTACTTTTGGCCAGATAGAAGCAAAGGCAAAAATAGCAGGATGGGAAAGGAGCCACTACTTCATGGCTCCTACGTGCCATGGCCAAGGTTAAGGTTAAGGCCCATGTAATCATTAATACACAGACTTTCTGGAGCAAGTAAGACATTAAGTCCTCCTTCTCACCTTTTGTTTCGGTAAAACCCCTCAAACTAACACACACTTTCAAACGCATGCACACACACATTGGCCGTCAAAAAAAACAAACACATCTAGTAACACCCACACACATACCTTTCTGCCAGTAGCGCAGAGGAAATGGCTGACATACTGTATCTGTTAGGATCCTGCCAGGATTCTTTTGGTTTATGATTTCTCTTAAGATTTGGCGTAGGAGTATCTGTTTATCTTTGGCAATAATAAGGTAAGACAATTTACTGTAACAACAGTTGAGTGCTTCAATTAAAAGTACACAAAGCAGCTCTGATGGCGAGTTTTGATTCATACATTGCAGATTTGCCTGAAATGTGAGAAACAACAGATAGTCTTTTATATTCTTTGTACATTGGTGTTTTAAAGTACATATATTTATGTTTTTGATCGCATGGCAGGAGATTTTTACTATTTCTTTCTTGCAAATTCATTATGCTAATAGCTGTATGCTTTTATTAAGATTTACATAGTACCAATAATACTGATAATAATAGTTGTAATATGTATTTTTTTAATTCCTATGCCCTGTCAAAAGCTAGCTTACAAAGACAGATAAGTAAATGCTGATGATTCTATATATTGGCCTACTCTTATCATAGTAATAATCACATTTATTAGCCTCAACAGTATTTCAGAACTACCTCTTTTTTAATTTAAAACAAAATAATATCTTTCTTTGTTGACCAAACTAAAAACAAATAAATATTTGAATAATTTAAGGTGGTGACAGCTTCATCCAGTTTACTGCCCATTAGACTAACAGATAGTTAACATCTGAGCCCCAGGCTCAACTGCTCTCACGCTGTATACAGGCTACAGCTTGTCAGAGACGCATACACCTCCTCAAGTTTTCAGCCACTGAAGTATCCAAGGCATGCATTGAGCCGTAAACAGCACAGTTAGATACACACTGTACTTCTACTCCTGAGAATGAGGATACATTACAAGGCATGGCCGGCACATGACAGTCTGTGAAAGCGTTTGTACAGAGTGAGTAGTTTCATGTATTTAAAGGAGGTGTTGTCTCATGGGAAAGGGGGCATTTTAGTGCATTTCCTGGGATGCAAAGTGGATATTCTTGTACAGCTGAATTAACAAAAATAACACAGATGACTTTATTGCTGTGCTCATGTGGTGTGCACACAGCAGGTTTAGAGGACTACAAAAGGGGGCCGCTCCGTCTCTGGTCTGTTATCTGTTAAATTCAACCTGAAGCTGTTTTTGAAGGAAAATAAAAGGCAGTGAAGACAGCGAAGGGTACAGAGTGAGCAGGAGGCAATGTTTTTGATCAAGAGAAAGTAATGTCAGAGAGGGAGAGGAAGAAAAGAGAGCGCCATAGGTTAACTCGTCAGTCAGCGGAGAAACAAGTAAGTCTGGCAGCTACTGTCTTATTTGCATGCAAGTTCTTTTAAAG
The DNA here is from genome assembly GCF_006386435.1 of Epinephelus moara. Classification (NCBI taxonomy): domain Eukaryota; kingdom Metazoa; phylum Chordata; class Actinopteri; order Perciformes; family Serranidae; genus Epinephelus; species Epinephelus moara. Next base: position 17,132,082 of record NC_065507.1, on the reverse strand, counting down.
CATCACTTCTGTGTTATTGCATTACATAACTGATTTGAGCTTGAGTTTGTCAGATAAACAGATTTAGAGAAGAGGAGGGAAATGGACTGAGGTTAACAGTGTACTATGAGTGCCAGTGGGTAAAACAGAAAGACAGGGGTCTCTAAACAAGGTCTGGTTTGAGTTAAGAAGTTATTCCTCTGTCTCTCGCTCTCACAGCCATGAGGTTTTGGAGAACTTTGGCGTGCAAAGTGCCAGAATGAGTGCTGTTCTTCTGCCTGAGAACACAGCTGCACTAAAAAGTTGTTGCCACACAAGTCTGTGTGTATTTTCCTCTGAATCTTCCTCAGCTCAGATATGTTTAAGTATTTAGAGCTTGTTTTCTTTGGGGGGAGAAAGCAGAGGTAATACAGTTAAGACCAAGAAGTATTTCAGTAATTTGCTGAGACAAGGTGTAAAGATGTCTCGTAGAAACCTGTTGGGCCAGGTGATGGAACAATACAGTACATCTTGTTAAACACATACAGTACTACTATATATTGCACCCATAAAACACACACTCACTCGCACACTTGTTCATTTATTCCACCAGAAAAAGGATTTAGGATTCCTGCTGTTATGATTTGATATGGATGCCGCCATTTAAGTATCCTCTTCTCCCTATCCCTCACAATTCGTCTCTCATTTACTCAACCACCCACTCAGAGAGAAAAAGGCGATTAAAGGACGTCAACATTAAGATGATTTACATTCTGTGAAATGCACAATGACTTTAAAATGGGATGACTCACGCTATAAGCTGGATTGTGTCAATTTGACTGGGAAATCACAATGGATCAGTCGATTACGCTTGAGCGCTGCATGAATTATACTGAAATGTGCTGCTCAGGCATGCCAGTGTGAATGACTCGCGGCATCCTAAAATGTAATCTAGGTTGATGTCAATTTCTCGCAGTCATTTCCTGTGATTCCACACCCTCTATTTCTGTGTCTCTACAAAGTAAAATGCCTCGAGGTTGAGATGCAGCATATTCATACTCTTCCCTTTGTGCTTCCTCAGGTGTTTTCAGGACCAAGATGGACACCTTTGACAACAACGGGACCAGCACAACCAATTATAGTGCCTTCTACTGTCGCTTTCAAGAGGATTTCAAATATATTCTCCTTCCTGTCAGCTATGCTCTGGTCTTTGTAATTGGCCTGGCGCTGAATGCCACAGCTTTATATGTGATTGTGTTCCGCACTAAGCGCTGGAAACCCTCCACCATCTACATGTTCAACCTGACGGTGTGCGACACGCTCTACATCCTCACCCTGCCCTTCCTCATCTATTACTATGCAGACGAGAACGATTGGCCCTTCACCGAACCAGTCTGCAAGATCATACGCTTCCTGTTTTATACCAACTTATATGGTACAGTGATGGCATGGCACAGACCTATACAACACAGCAAGAGACAGAGTTTGATATATGATATGCTACAGCTACGGCAGCATGATACACTACAAGACGATACAGTATTATTCAATATACAGTAGTATGATGTAGAATATGTGATATGACATGTACAATACAAAAAAAATCATAATACATACAGTAATAACATGTTGTGATATTATATATGATCTAATACAAAAAATACAATATGATCAATATGATGTGATGTGATGTGATGTGATGTATTAGCCTAAGACATGACTTGAAGTGACACAAGGTAATAGAGTATGACCTTAGATGTAATATGCTATGGTAAGATATGAGATGACATGGCACAACACCTGCTATGCTACGCCACAATATGCTACACTAGGCTGCCATATGAAGGTCTATAGTAACATTTGATATGACATGACACACTACAAGCTACAATACAATGTGCTACACTGGGTTACGATTTGATATGATGCAATGCAATGCGGTAACAATTGATAGCCTATGACATGGCACGACACCCTATACATTACCTTGATGTAACCCACTGATATGTGGACATTTTTAAGCCTTCAGTTTGGTGTTTCTTTGGCACCAGAAGTGACCAAATTTGGACAAGAGGTTTGAGTTGTGGAAAAGCGAGAGGTGGATCTGACTCATACTGTGGTGACAGCTTGCAGACACCTTGTCGCTCAATTTACCCCTGCACCGTTGTCACAAATGTTGAAATAAGCTATAGAGACCAAACCGTTTTTTGTACCAGGCTCTTAACACGTTTGTTTCTGCTATAAAGCTGGGCGCTGGGTGTCCATTGGGATTGACTCGCCTCTGGAGCCAGCCTCAAGTGGCCATTAGAGGAACTGCAGTTTTCTGTTTGATTTTTCTGTCCAGAGGTTTCTGCTTGGCTGTGATACGATATGCTACACTACACTATAATACAATTTGATAACGAGGCCACACAATATGGCACAAAACAATGCAATATGATATGATACAATACAACACAAAAATATGTAATACCTCAAAAGAATGGCAGGATATCAACTAATAAGATGTAATACAACACAAAGAATTTCAGTGCAGCTACTTTAAAAACATATTATATGCTTATAAAGTAAACCATAGTGGTCTCTGCAGCCTTATAAAAAATTGAATGCATCATTCCCAGACTTACAACATAGACTGTGACAGACAAGAAATCCTACAGATAGACAATTTGATATATGATAAAATACAAAATGACACAATATAATGTCAAAGGATTTGACTTAAAGCAACACAATGAAACACAAGTTGACATAACACAGCACAGTTTGTTACAATGCAATACATATACTGCACCATATCATACATTGAATATACTAAAAAATTATTATATTTATTCCTCTGACAGGTTCCATTCTGTTCCTGTGCTGTATCAGTCTGCATCGCTTCATTGGCATCTGCTATCCAGTGCGCTCCCTCCACTGGGTCAACGCACGTCGGGCGAAGCTGGCATCCGTGGCAGTGTGGGCCTTTGTTTTACTCTGCCAGGCACCTATTCTCTACTTCTCAAGAACAAGGTGATTTAATTTATTTGTATATCCCTTCATCTCTCCCTTGATATCTCTCTTCATTGTACTGAATGTGTGTTTAAGTGTGGACTATTGATTTTTGTGGCACAACTACCTTATCCAAGGGTGTTTTAATGAGACATACTGAAATGAACAACCAACCTGCTAGCTAACAAATTTACATTTTATCTACTTTCTGTCATCATTGCAGTCTCTTCTTCTTTTCGGTTCAATACCAACAAAGCAGCACTACCATTTGATAATCTTAAACAACTACAATCTCTCCTGCCAGGGATATAGAGGCTGAGCAGCGGGTCTGCTACGACACCACCAGCCCAGAGCTCTTTGATGACTTCTTGGTGTACAGCTCAGTCGTGTCAGTGCTCATGTTCGCCCTGCCCTTCATGGTGGTGATGGTGTGCTACGGCCTCATGGTGAGGAAGCTTCTGGAGCCTGGCTGGGGGTCTGAAGGGGGTGAGAGGGGAGGCATGTCCGCCTCACGTTCCAAGCAGAAGTCAGTGAAGATGATCATCATCGTGCTGGCAGCGTTCATGCTCTGCTTCCTGCCTTTCCATCTCACCAGGAGTCTCTATTACTCCTTTAGATACCTGCGGCAGGTCAATCCAGACCAGGTGAAGACAAACACCCTTATAAAAACTGTGCTACAATTACTTTAAAGCCCAGTGTATCACATTTGTCATTGTATATGTCCATCAGATCAGCTGTACGTTGCTGGAGGCCTCCAGTGTGGCCTACAAGGTGACTCGCCCTTTTGCCAGCGCCAACAGCTGTTTGGACCCCATCCTTTACTTCCTGGCTGGGCAGGACGCCCGCAGTAACCTCACCAAGAAGATCAAGTCATCTATAGCGAATCCAACAAGTATGAGCGAACGCTTGACAACACAATTCTGATCCAGTATCTGAAACTATCCTGGTTAAAATGAGAAAAGGCTGTGGGGACAAGTACGGTACTCATACTTATTGCTGGTGTCTTCTGGTAGATGTGACACCTCGTACACTGACACTGACAGAGGTTACATTCAGATTTACATCATTACACTGCTTGAATTAAAATATTGACAGTATGATGACTGAAGGTTAGAAATAAACATTTAAATCACATGGTGCCCTCCTGACTGGAGGCACTAGAGGCCAGTAAAGGATTTTTATACATGTGTTTTGTTATGTTTAATAAGTTATGGTGAATGGACAAAACTGAACTACATGGTTGTTGTTAATGATTCTACTGGATGACTGCACTACACCAGCCTTATTGAAAATGTGCTGTAGCACTGTGTGTGCGTCACTCTGTGTCTTAATATGTGAAGGAACTCAAAATTATATTATAAAAAAAACATTTTGACAGAATGTTTGTAGAGATACATTTTTATAAACTGTCTCATGTACATACTGCATTTGCTTAATCTAGATGCCATAATTTGTGTAAAGTAAAATATAATTCTTCAAAATGGCTGTAAAATTAGTATATTTTTCTAAGAAGAGTAGTTGAAGTATGTTTCATGATTTCCTCTGATGTTAGGTCACTGATTTTCTCTTAGTAAGTGTCATTATTAAAACCACACAGCCTCTGAGCAATTGAGCTATTTGAAACCCCAGGAAGTAAGTTGTCACATTTTTTGTTAATGAGTTTTGAAAGTATAAACTGTGATTTGTGGGAAGAGTAACCTAAGTTGCTCTGCATCTGAGCCACTTGGTAAATCTAAAAGTTATCGGCTACACGGAGACACTACAGGTGAATAGGGTCAATTTAGAGTCACTAGTTAGCCTGCATGTCTTTGGACTGTGGGAGGAAGCCGGAGTACCCAGAGAAAACCCACGCTGACATGGGGAGAACATGCAAAATCCACACAGAGGGGCTCTTCCACCCTCGGTATGAACCAAGAACCCTCTTGTTGTAAGGCAGCCATGCTATCCACTGCACCACCATGCCGCCCAGGTAAAGAAATATTTTAGAATTTTATGGGATGTACTGGTGCAGCAACAAGTCTGGGGCAAAATCAATTTGTAATACAGAGCTTCAAACTGTTACCGTTGTGTTGTTTACATGCTCTGAGCAATGAAATATAACACATCTTCTTTGTAGCATCCATGCAGTTTCCACACTATGACTTAAAGCTCATGAACACAGAAGAACAACTTCCGAACTGAGGAATCCAAGGAGCATGTAAACGCAGCATTATATTAAAACAATCAGTTTTGGTATTACACATTTTCTGAAATGTTATGCTTAAATGTGCATAAGCCACATTACCTAATTAAATATGCACCACTTTGCATACATTTCATGAACACAAATCTGAACTTTGTTCAAAGCCAGGTTCAAATGTTTGTCTTTAAATTTCGTTGACATATTAAAATGAAAGGTTTTTACAGAGGGACTCTTGGATATCTCTTTTTATCACTCCATAAATCAGAAAATACTGTTAACAGCCATAAAAAAATCTATTTTTGCCATGTTTTTGAGGAATAAAATGTTCTCTAAATCACCCCTCAGTAAAATCCTTCCTTAAATAGCTGGTAATAAAACAGGAAGGTTTTGTGTGTAAGTGCTACTACAGTGGAGATGTTAAGCTCATAGTATGAGAAGAAAACTCATCTTGAGAAAATGGCCTTTAAAGATATGTATTGTAAGATATTATACATATCCATCCATTTGTAACTCTTATCCAAAGCCGGGTCGCGGAGGCAGCAGGCTGAGCAAAGTATTGCAGATGTCCCTCTCCCCAGCAGCACATTCCAGCTCCTCCTGGGGGACCCTAAGGCGTTCCCAGGCCAGATGAGAAATGTAATCCTTCCAGTGTGTTCTGGGTCTGCCCCGGGGCCTCCTACCACTTAGACGTGCCCATACACATTTTTAGACCAAAATACAGGTAAATAGGTTAAAAGGTTTCATAGAAATTGGCATGAAACTTCCCCAATTCATCAAGACAATAGTTTTCTGAAATTTTAGTTTCAAACATGCAAATGAGTCGTTATCTAATTAAATATGCACTTTCTGTATAGCTTTTCAGGACAGAAATCTGAACTAAAATGAAGACTTTAATGTATATTTTGGTCTTTTCCCCTCTAGTCTGAAAGATGACATAGTATGGAAGCAAAAAATGACCTGTGCATGATAAAAACTGTGTAGTGTCTCCCCTTGGTGGTCACTTTATCGAACAAACACCAGACCACCACTAGAGGGCAACACTGCCAAACAAACAAGACAGGCCTTTGCTCATGTCACTTTAGCTTTAACCACATTTCTGACTTTTTATAGTTCACTTTTTAGTCATCCATAGCTCACACATTCACAGACAGCAAAACACCAAAGACTAAAAACCCGCATCACTGTATGTCTGTAGCAAGAACAGCAAACAAGACAGTGTTTAAAATACACCTCTTCTTTATTTCAAGAGTAAAAACATCATCATACAGAAATAAAATGGAATATTATAAATGCAAATCTACAAAGTTGATGAGATGAATGCTTGTTTCCTGTCTTCCTACCAGCAGTACTTCAGCCTGAAAACATGTAATAACAATCCTAATAATAGTAATAAAAACAGATCAAATGAAAATGTGTAACTGCTGTAACCAATAAATATTCCTCATACTCCTCATAACATAATAATAAACTGTGAAAATGAGTGAATAAAAAACCTCCATGATTATAGTACACTCTTTAAAACCCATGAGGATGTAAACCGAAGCCAACTGAGCTGTGTGTGTTTGAGGCATCGCAGCCACTAATCCTCTTCAGCCACTGGTTGGTTTATTTAATTAAACTGTAAAAAATAAATATGTGCATATGTGTGTGTTCATGTGGGAGTGGTTTCTTGCAGTTATGGAGGTTGCATAACTGGAGTCTGGCTATGTGTACTGTATGCAGGTTTTAAAAGGTCAGGATTAAAACACTGAAATGTTGCACTCAAAGTGTGAAAAAAAAAGCATATGATGATTTCAACCAGCAGTTCAGCTTATGCAAAGTAATGTGACAGAGTTCTTTGATTTCATAGACTACAGATGTCACTTATTATCGGTGCAGTGCAGTTGTCGTTCACTTCATACATTTCATACATACTGTATGCTAAAATTATAAAAGCCAAGTCTGTGTCTCTACACCCACCCATATTAACATATGTACATTCATTTACAAGTTCTATTCTACAAAAGTGATCTCTACTATTTGCACAGGCAGCCTCGAACTGACGTTGGGATGCAATGTCGTTAAAAAATACGCTGTGATACAATATTCGGGGCCACATTTTGGCCCCAAAATCACTTACTTGGACCTAGGCTAAGTGCTAAGTTCGCTGAGTGAATGTTTCTCAAATTCTCAAAGGTTCATTTGACTCAGTGAGTGCATCTTCTGTTAAAGGGACAGTTCACAGCAAAATGAAAATGACTTTCTTCCTCTTACCTGAAGTGCTGTTTATCAGTCTAGATTGTTTTGGTGTTAGCTGCAGAGTGTTGGAAATACCTGCCATAGAGATGTCTGCCTTCTCTCAAATGTAATGGAACTAGCTGGCACTCAGCTTGTGGTGCTCAAAGTGCCAAAAATACATTTGAATAACTCAACAGCAATGTCTCTTTCCAGAAATCATGACCCAGTTACTCATGATAATCCACAGACCTTGTTGTGAGCAGTTTCATGGAGGAACTATTTTCTTTTAACCAAACTACACCCACCAACCATATCACTGCGCAGAAGGAGGTGTGCATCTACTGCTAGCTAAATTAGCACCACTGAGCTAGCAATTGTTCCAGCTCAGCCGGGCAGCGGTGGCTCAAAGATAGAGCGGGTCGTCCACTAATCGGAAAATCAGTGGTTCAACCTTCGGCTCCTCCAGTCTGCATGTCGAAGTATCCTTGAGCAAGATACTGAACCCTAGATTGCGCCTGATGCTCCATTGGTGTGTGAGTGTGTTAAAAACTGAGTAGCAGGTGGCACCTTGTATGGTAGCCTCGGCCCACCAGTGTGTGAATGGGTGAATGTGATTCGTAGTGTAAAAAGCACTTTGATGACTACAATGGAGCAGGTTTATTTACCATTAATGTTTACAGCTCATGTCATGCATGGGCCTCTAGTCCATGAGTAGATGCATGCTTCCTTTTACATGACGATACTGTTGGCAGGTGTAGTTCGGTAGAAAGAAAATAGTTCCTACATGAAACTGCTCACAACAAGGTCTGTGGATTCTCCTGAGTAGACAGGTCATGAGTTCTGGAAAGAGACATTTGAGAGAGTAGACATCTTTACAGCTAATATCTCCAACACTCGGCGACTAAACCCAAACCAATCTCCATAAATAACATTACAGGTAAGAGGAAAATATGTATTCATGATTTTGGAGTGAACCGTCCCTTAAACACTACATTCAACATATTCAGGGTCTAAAATCTCAACTCACCTTTAAATCCTGTGTGAGCAGAGGAAAAGGAGCTAGATAAATAAACAACAAATAATATTAAATTCTTTAACATTTTGTCCTCATAATACTTCCTGTAGTGCTACTGTGGTCTTAAATCAAGTGTCCTATGACCCAAAATCATACAGGTTCATATTTCAGCCAAGCCAGATTTGATGGAAACCGTCATAGTCTTAATTCACATGGCACTTGATCCCAGACAACTTGGCTTGACATTTACTCTTTTTTAAACGTACACACTTGAATGATTTTGTTCCAGTCTCACTGTTGTTTGAGCTTTGTCTTTGTGTCAGTAATGTATCCACAGTGTTTTGTCCTTTTCACTGTGTAGAAGTAGTGCAGATGTCTCTGTCTACATGTATGTTAAAGATGTGTCAGCCTACGTGTGTGTTACCCCCGTGTCTATGTTTTTCTAGGTGGAAGCACAGATAAAGGGGCTGAGAGTGCAATTTTTTTGTTTTCTCCCTCTCACCCTTCCTTCTCGCGTCAGGTGTTCACAATCTGTCATCACAAAACTACGCTCTCCGCTTTCTCTTTGGGTTGGGACAGTGAAGCAGCCGTGATGTGATGAGTTTCTATGATATCTGATGCATCTGTAAAATTACAATATTGTTTTTATGTCATAATAAATACAGTTAAATTCCTCTTATCGCCTGAATAGAAACAACTTCTTCCAGTTTGTTTTTGTGGTTTCTTGGTGTCGCTCGTGTGGAAACACCCTCTCTGCCAGCTATCAAGTTGTCAGCGAACGATGAGGTCATCTTCAGCGAGGTAGCGTTATCATACACCATCTCTCTGGCTCTTCACCTGAAAGAGAGAGTCAAAATGTCAAGAGGGGGTCATATACATGACACTTATCTCATTATTCCTCATTTGGGCTGATTTTAAAACATTAATAAAGAGATTTTTTTAAGTATAAGACATGACAATCCAGCAGATTGTTCTGACGACAGGCAGGGCCACATGATTACTGTTACAATGCTGATTTGAAAAATTCGAGCAGACGATTAGAAACAGAAGAGGCTCATTTCCCAAATCATTTTAGAGATTCTGATAAACAGATTACACTCTGTATAATTTCCTTTCCCGGTAAAGCAGACCACATAATTCAGAGCTGGCCAGAAGAATGCAATCTGACATGCTGATGATCTCAAGCTACGTCACAGCACATTAACTCATAACAATTGTGGAAGAATCAGAAAGAAAAGGAGGAGGAGAGTTGTAATTACAGTAAGTAGTTGTGGGGTAGAAGTGAAATGAGAGTGAGAGGGGAAGGTGTGTGGGTGTGTGTTGCAGGTTGTACCTCCTGATGCCGGATGAAGAGGAGCAGAAGGATTTCCCTCCAAACAGGGAGTTTCTTTGCTCCTGAGATGATGTCTTGGGCTCCACGGTGACAGGCTTCTGCTCGGGGATCTGAGCGACTTGGAATCTGTCGGTCAAACGAGAGATATGGTCACTGCCACTAAAACACACATGCTTACAGGAGTAAGCTGTTTGACAGTGTGTCTGGGTGTGTTTGTCTTAATTACTCTTTCTACTGTGTTTAATCATCTTTTATGCTACTTTTTGAGGGTTATTTTAAAACTTGTTACATTAAAAGCCATTTGTACAGTTTACAGATGGTTGTAGTCTTTCTATAACTCAACTGGAGTGGGGTGAAATGACTGCGAATGTGTCAGCAGTGGACAAAGTATTCAGATCCTTCAGAAAAGGAAGTAGATTATACGCCATTACAAGTAAAAGCCCTGCTTTGTTCTTCATCATCCACATAAATATGTGGCTAACTATGTGTCTATGTCTGGGTACACACATTTATGGGTGCGGGCATGTATTATAAGGCTTGTGTTTATAAGTAATTTGCTTTTCTTTTCTTAATTTCTTAATTTATTATCATTATATTATTGTCGCTTATTTCCTGATATTGCCTTTGTTTGTTTATGTTTTTTTTTTTTTTTAATTATTATATACTTTATTAATCCCGCAGAGGGGAAATTCAATTTTCAGTTTTATGTACGTATTTATGTGTTTTCTTTTTTCCCTTTTCCCTTATCTTTTTCATTCTCTATATGGGTGAAATAATCCTTAAAAATGCAAATAAAAAAGTCCTGCTTTCAAAAGTAAAAGTACATAAGTGATATTAGAAAAATGCACATAAAATATTAAAAGTAAAAGTACTAATCATGCAGCTGAATTACTATATGTTATATTAGAGTCTTACGATAACTGATACTGAACTCATAAAACTGACTGAATCTGATCAAGGAAGGGCTAACTTTAAATAATGTCTAAACATACCGTCAATTCTTTGATCTGCAACAATGCATCATATTTTATAAAACTTATCTTTTGTAGTAAAATTTGTCTGCACAGTAACTAATAACTAATGCTTTTAAATAAATGTAGAGAAAAAAAGGACAGTATTTGCCTCTAGAATGCAGTGCAGTAAAAGTAAAAGTGACTGTATATGCATGTCATACTGTCATTTTGTCATGTGTCTCACCTCCCCACAGACAGCACCGTCAGCTCCCCCTCCTTCCTCTCCTTCACTTCACTCCCCTCCACCTTCTCCTGTACAGTATTTGGCACAACAGCTTGAGTGTGGTGGGTGTCGACGAACACCCCTCCCAGCAGGGGCCTCTTCTGCTGGTCCTTGGATGTGTCCAGGGAGGACAGGATGAGGCTCTGTGGGGGCTTCAGGGGGTCTTTGAGGGAATCCAGGGGAGGTATGAGGACAGGGGGCCATTTTCTTTGGGCGCAGCGGGTGCAGCGGTAGCCGTGTTTCGGGGCCAGGCCGGAGAGGCCGGAGATGGTGTGGAGGTGGGACTGGTGGGGACACAGCCTGGGGAGGGAGCGGAACGGGGACAGGGGAGACAGCATGGGGAACCTGGGAGGAAAAGAAGGAGAGGAGGATAAAGGAAGTCAATAACTGATCGGTTACATTTTTTAAATGTTCAGGCATTTTTATGTTTGGATTATCTTGGGTAACTGAGTCATGATTTCTGGAAAGAGACACTGCTGTCGAGTTAATCAAATATATTTTTTGGCACTCTGAGCACCACAAGCCGCCATGCTAACTAGTTCCACTATATTGGAAGCATTACCATGAGCTCTACCCTTGTTCGGTTTAGATGTGTGAGTGGAAAATAAATAAAAAATTGAAATCTAAAGTTTAATCTCTTCACCTAGGCCTCTTTAGTTTTTGTCTATCTATTCTTTTGTGCAAAGAGAGGCAGAGCAAACGAGATGAATGCAGCTGTGTGTCCCTGTGTTGTACTAGTGGGTGACCTGTAGTGACCCTGGCAGAACCTCCCACCACACACACACAGGATCTGAAAGCTTTCCAGATTTCAATGTGCATATCGTGTGTGGGTGTCAGAATGTTCTCGAATCTAAAGCTCACATGTTACAGCAGCCCATTGAGCAGCGGCAGCACACTGCCAGAGGCCCCCTGAGACCTCTCACTATTGTACATGTGTAATGGATCCAGTTACCATCCATATAATAATGTGAGATAAGATGAACTTCTGTGGGAGAAGCTGGGTTGGTGAGCAGCAGAGAATGGTCTGTGAAGATGACTTCTCTTTCGCTGCCAGTGCTGATAAAGGAAAAGTTGCAACACAGTGGCGTAAACTGTGGCATAAAGCAACATGTTGCTGGATTTGTTAGATTAACTTCTGACTACTTGAGCACTTTTAACGGCCGCAGATTGCAACCAAAGTTCCAGCCGCAGCGACCCTTGGTCATGTAAATCGTGTGACTACAAGCTGTGTGACAGCCAATGAGCTTAGCGACAGGCCGGCTGTTGGAGCCCCATGACTCAAGAGACAGCGGTTACAACTGTGTCAGACATTTCACTTCAGACATGCGGCAGTGAGTCACTGCCAAGTGTCAGCCCACTCTAGGGCTCCACCGAGGAGACTTCATATGTGTGAGGGTACTTTCTTTTTCCCTTTGTCAAAAGAAGTGCACAAATAATACATTGCAGGTGGCATTATATTATTAAAATGTGTTAGAGTTACGTAATTATGATCCTGTAAAACACTGCTGGCATTTTTATTTGTAAGATAAAGAAATAAAACCTGTTTGCAATGGAAAATATTACGATGTTAACATGTTTTGTACCAAATGGCTCTGCTGGGAGCTTGAGGCAAGTCATAACATTGTCTATTAGATTATATTTCATTTGCAGTTTAAAGGGTGGTTCTGAATCTATATGTTTATATTGTTACACAGCTTTCTGCTTTCATCTCTGAAGAGCAACCCTCTGTAACTTTTGACAAGGTTTTCTCTCCTTCTCTTCTCTCGTGAGCCTCCTTCCAAATTCTTTCACTGCCTTGCTCGCTCTGAAACTTTCCTCTGTTTTTATCTTGACCTTGAGCAGCATGACTGAGCAAAAGTACATGTTGGAGATTGATTTTGAGTGTGCTCAACATACTTGATTGACGAGCCTTTGCTCATGGCCAACTGTTTGCTCTCGTACTCCAGCAGCAGTTCCTCCAGTGCAGCAGCATTTTCTGAAACACACACAGACATTCGGATGAGGTGCAGTCAATGTGATGGTCAGTAATGTAGATCAGAATAATCAAAGTCCTCCTGTCTATTGGATCGTGGTTTCTGGACAATATTAGATGTTTATAGATAACAGTCATCTTTGTGCTTACTGGTGATTGATAGGAGAACTTAACTCTGACTGGGATCATTATAGGCATAGGTGTCGTTTCAAAATTGGGGGGAACACATATGAAACAGACAGGTTGGGGTTTCTCTGCGAGAAAATTTTGAGCATCAAACACCTCATTTTCTGCATTCTGGTGAATTGTTATGCACCAATTTGTGCCCTTTCTGCGTCAATTTATTGTGTAAATGTCTTTAATGTTGTCAAAATAAAAGTCCTCCACGACTTTCATGTGTATCCTTAGGGGAGGGGGGGCAAATGCACATGTTCTAAATATTGAGCGTCGTTTGTTTGTTCTACTTTTGTTTCTATGGGGAAATCCTTCTTATTCCCCTTTCCCCTTTTGCTGTGTTTGCATTTCCAGCGCTAACCATCTACAGTGGAAATAAGGTGCGGACAGCCTGAGCTCGCGGCAGCGGATATGTGTCTGTGACGTACTCTGATGACTCTGTGTTCCCCTCTAAAGCCACAAGAGATGAAATGGCTCTGACCGCTGGCATGTGAGCGACATCACTGCTGCTCAAACACCTACCTTTCTTCTCAGTGATGAGGCGAACCAGGACACTGATGGTGTCTTCATTCACGTCGTCAGATATGTAGGGACAGTTGTTACCTAGAGCAAGCAAAAAAGACATAGAATTGTTATAAAGTGTTTTGTGAAACAATGTCAAAATACAAAAGCAGTGTCATATAGCTATTGACAAGTGAATTACTTCTAATATATATTGAAAAATACTTGCAGCATGTAGTGAAGTATACCAGTTATCACCACTTTGTGCCTACTGTAAAGACGATTTGGTATTTTCCATATTAGATAGTTAACATATATGCCTAAATATCATAGTTAGGTAACATGATGACAACTGAGCCATTTGTGTGACAACCGAGAAACTCTGCTGATGAAGAAAGTCAGATACAATTAAAATTCATTATATTTTGGGATATATTCTTGCCAGAAAATGGCATGTATTTCAAACCAAATAAGTTCATCCTGTTAGGGCTATTTATTATATATAAAGATATAATCCACACTATGTTTTTGCTTTAAATAACCATTACAGCCACTTCACTCACACATGGGAACAGAGTGAATGCAGTTTAGTGCATGTCACTGCTGGAATATTGTGCCCCAGAGCTCACGATGGGACTGATAAGGATGGATGTGGATGACTGAACAGCAAAGAATAGATATGCCTCCATGGCAACGCCCCCTGACCATCCCATAATAGCACAGCACAGAGAGGAGAGCGATGAGGGCGCATGGGGGGGGTCCAGAATAGCTCACTCAGCGATCACACTCCATTCAGCACTGTCGAAGCACACAGAGCTCTATGTGTGTGTGTGTGTGTGTGTGTGTGTGTGTGTGTGTGTGTGTGTGTGTCTGTGTGTCTGTGTGTGTGTGTTGTACCATATCCCCCAGGCCAGGTGACTGTGTGTATCTGTGTGTCGCAGAGCAAACTGCGACTGTATAGATGCATTTGTGTCTATGTGCGCGTCTGTCTTGCATAAGCAGTGTCAGGCTGTTGTTAGGCCATAACAATGGCTCTGTCTCCACAGTGGCTGTTGCTATGCATGGATAACGGCGTCCATTTCACAGTGTGGCACTCATTCTCTTCTATTTATTCCTTCGACAAGAGTCAGACCCATGTGTTCAACGTTTCAGTGTCTGCCGCAATATGTCACCAGTCAGACACCTTGTTGGTTTAAATGCAGCAGTCGCGCGGCGCTAACATGTCTGAAACTGAAAACAGCAGCAGCTAAACTCTACCTTCCCCCTCTGCCCTTGTGTCTGCGCAGGCTGAGCTTCACGCTGCGTAAACACAAAGTTGCACGACATTTCTTGTGTTATCGACCCTGCGTTTGCCCTCTCTGCTTCTCCCCTTAGTTGTCCTGTCACTGCGCTCTCCAGCAAGTCAAACTTTTCCCTGTCCGCAGCTCTGCGTAGTGAGAGTAACCTCTGCAGAGTCTGATTTTTCGCCCTGCCGTGCTAAGCTTGGCCCTGCTGTAATTCATCCCCAGGGGTGTTCCCCCTGAGCAGAGATGATGTGAAAAGTGCTGGAGTAAGAAGTTTACCTCTAACCTTAGCCCAGTCAGGACTACAGCGGACTGACAGACAGTCAGCGCACTGCAACAAGGATAGTTACATAACAACAAGAGAGGGAAAGATGCAGCATTGAAAGCCATTCTGTAATTCTCAATCTTTACCTGCAGTCCTTTACTTCCTCACATTATCATCATCTTTGCTAACTTTATGTTGCTCATGCTCTGCTCTCTTGTCCTTTATCTGTCTCACTGCATGCAGTTACAGCTTATCACTGCACCACTGCATCATCTGTCTTCTAAGCTGTATAAGAGGAGAGACAGAGGGGAGGTGAGAGTGACGGAGGTGATAAGGTGTCCTAAAATTACCCAGTTACTGTTGCTTGCTTCCAATGGAAAAAGACTACATTTGTAAAACGTTAGCATAGGTATTATCCTTCTTTTATCTTTACATAGAGGTTGAAATTCAGCTCATTAAAAGTAAGGCAGCTACTGTTATCGCCATGATGTCATCGTCAAACATCTCACACTGAGACATAAACCTTTTATATCTAGTTAAAGGATTTCATCTAGACAGCACACATGTAGTCGACTTCGAGCAAGACAAGCTATAGAAATTGACAAACCAGATAAAAAAATGGAACAGAGGAAGAAGAAGGAACAAGGTGAGGAGACAGAGAAGGAGAGGAGGGAGGAGTGAGTAAGAAGAGACATAAACCGTGAGGTGAGGACCCAATTGAATTATTGATCCGGCTGGGAAAGGAGAGATGGATAGTGTCATGTTCATATGAGAAGGCGGAGGGGGTGTTAGAGAGCCAAGAAGCCGGATGAATGGAGAGTATAGACGGAGCAGTGGGGGTGAGGGATCAGGGAGTTTCTCTTTGGGTGCAGGGGCATCTTAAGTTTCACAACAAAGCGCTTGGAGAGGAAGAGTCCGAGGCAACGCCGCAAACGAGATCAGTGACCAAAATACTGTTGCAATGACCTCTGTTTGTCCTCGCAGGCGCCGGAAATCATCTTCGTACAGGCTTTGCTTCAAAAACACATGCAGTGATGAGATGGTTGAGGATTTTTTTGGCAATGTGTAATGCATGTCATTTTTAGGCTAGACTTTCTGCTTATGACAAATGAAACAATGAGACTCATTGAGGCTTATCATGAAATCTGTTACCAGATCTGTTTGCCATGGATCTCTATACTCGCCACACAGCCTTAGCAACATGTGCTCTTGAGACTTGGTGACACAATAGATCTCTCTAAACATCTCTAAACCATAAAAGACACAAATTACTTGGTAGTTGTAGCTGAAATGGGAAAAAGTCACCACTTAGTTTAACATTTTAATCCTAATGACAGACTGTAAGTCATCCAAAGCAGCAGGTGTTGTGCAAACGCAAACATTTTCTTGACGCAGAACGGGCTGAAGGAAAGTCTGATCTGTTGAGGCGGCAGCTGTGCTCTGACGCTGCTGATACCTGGCACTACGTATGGCTACTTGGCCTAACACAGAGAGGGATAAGCCAGCTTAGCCTTTAAATCTGTTTATGCTTACACAGTAAATTACATTAACTGCACAGGTACACAGATAGTTATACGGCATTAAAAGGGGTAGCGAAAAGTGAGGAAAATAATACTTGAACGTGTAAATTATCCAGCTTGATTTGTTTAGAGGGACAGCTTCACATTTTGGGAAATTCACTCATTTGCTTTCTTGTCTAGAGTTAGATGATTAGATTGGTGCCACTTCCACAGTTGTTCGTTATATATGAAGTTACAGCCAGCAGGTGGTTAGCTGAGCATAGAGAATGGTGCTATGCCATTGTTCCAGTGGCCCAAAATTCCGAAGGCCCCTTAGTCCAAAAATTGCCTGCAACAAAAGGCCCATTTATCTGACAGCCTGTTAGTCATAAAAACAACAGCCATTGCTCCGAAGTCCTGTTTCTCCAAAAATACACACCCACTGCAGTTAGTTTTAGTTTCCCACCAATCCCTGGTGTATTTTACCAACCCATCCCTGCTTCTCAAGCAGCCTTTGTGCTACCAAACTTAACATAACAGAGTATTTTTTGTGCCCAAACCTAATTACACATTCACCACAGTGTTGCTGAGCAACTAAAGCTTCAACATATCCACTACAAAGTAGTGTATATAATGGTGGTTTACAGAAACGCACGATGTGAACATGCTTTTTCTGGCAGTTGGGTTGTCTTGTCCTAATGGTACTCCACCTTTCCATGTCAAGGAGCCCTGAATGGATACACATTAGGGCATGGACACTCATTTGGTAAGATTTCGCTTCAGGGACCTTCATCTGAAAATATTTTGGTTGTTGGTTCTGGTTATGACCAGAATTCTGCAGTTTTCAAATACAGCTGAGGGTATTACTGTGAAACATGATCAGAATAGTCACCCTTATGACTTGTACATTGGGCTCACTTCTAAATAGCGAAAATAAACCATTCCCAATTTTCTGGGGGACCCCTGGTGGTCCCTGGACCCTGGTTGAAACCGCTGCTGTAACTAAAAGGAGTGTGTATTTACAGAGAAACGGGACCAAGGAGCCATAAGTGTTTGATAACGAACTGACGGAGATATGGACATTCGGTCCGATGGGACATTTTTTGGACAACTAGGGCTTTGGCATTTTTGGCCGTCAGAGCAATCGAAGTCCCCAGGGATATAGCTAACTTTAGCCTAGCTCTTCTCAACAGTTACAACCTCTAAAACTCACTAATTAAAATGGTATACTATATCTTATTTGTTTAATTTGTACAAAAACCAAGGAGTAAAAACTACAATTTAACATTTAATAATAACTAGAGACCTTTAGTGACCTTTCCCCCTATGTGTTAGCTGAGCTAACCACCTGGCTGTTACTGCATGTCTGATGACTGCATTTGAAAGTGGTATCAATCTTCTAATCTAAGCAAGTAAACAAGTGAATTTCCCAATAATTCCCAAACAAACTATTGCTTTCAGCAATGTCCACTGTTAGCATGAGGCAACCAGGCTAACACAATGTGCAATGTTTGCTAAATCAAATGAACTCTCTCTGACTCACATTTGGAGTTTGTGCAGCTATAAACGAGTCCTTGCAGCAGACATAGTTTATCAAAATGTCAGATGTTCTGTGTGGAAACGTACCAGACAGTCCACACAAAGAGCTGCTCTGATCAATGTTACAGTTATGACGTACACCATGTTACGTACGGGTGCATAAAGGAGAAGTGACTGTACTTCTCACATTGTATTGTATGGATACCACATGTGACTTGACCTCAGAGTTCTGGACTCAAAGAGAAAAATCGACTCCTACCTAGGTCAAATACTGCAGAACTCCAGATCTAAGAGTCCTCCGGTACAATAGACTTCCAAAGGACAGGGATAAAGAGCACTTGTGTTACTCTGAGACTGAGCAAACTGCTAACAACGGGTGTGGTAACTCAACACTTGTTTTATTGCTTGATCCTTCTGTGTCACTCTCTAAACTCTCTTTACTTTTCCATTCATTGATATCAATCCCTCTTCCAGTTAATACCACCCCCATCCCCCAGTTCTTCTTCTGCCCTAAATCTCTCTGTGTTTGCTCAAGTCAGTTTCTCTCTGACGTCAGCAGGGTGAGTGAGTTGATGGGAATGCTTTTTTTCCCCTTTTCAGATAGGAAAATTACAAGAATAACAGTCCGTGCTTAGAAAAACACATGCTTGACATGTATTGACCCCTGCGAGGTCAAAGTTCAAAGAGATTGGGAAAAAGCCTCCCATGTAGACTAGCGTGCAGTCACATCACAGAGATACATGGCCTGTGGCTGCACGAAGGGACACTGCCCTTTGGGCTTGGCTTTGCCCTGACTCCTGACAACACTTGACCACATCTTGTGCGAGCTAATTTGGCGCTTTAATGGCCGAACGTGACAACAACCTGAACATAAATGCTAGTTTCAGTATCACTCTCTGTGGAATTTTCTATATTTTGCTCTCTTTTCTAACATTTATTCCTCTCCAATTCCTCTCATTTCATCTCTCTCACCTTCTTTCTGTGGTGTGGCAGTTTCTTCATCCCCTCCCTCCTTGTCAGCAGTGCAGCGGTATCCCTTCTTCTTCAGGATGTTGCAGATGAGGATACCCAACAGGCCCATCACGCAGAAGATTGGCACCAGAGCAAACACAGCGTACTCTGCCGTCTTCTCCTCAGCGCTGCGTACCACTGTGCCGTTGACCGGCCCTCCTGCACCGCTGGATGGACCTTTACCCACTGTGCGCACCGTCCTGACGTGCAAAGATGCTGAGAGGAAGGAGAAGAAGAAAGAGAGCAGGATGTAAAAGCATACTCTTGTTTCCATAAGGAACAAATTATGATTGTGTATTAAATGATGGAGCATGTGACATTAAACACAATGTCAGACACATGCTGCAGAATCATGCTCACTTTTCACACAAGGACTTTGGGTGGAAACTTCCCCTGTGGCAGTGAAGTGAAACCTGCAAATGGAAAAAGAAAGAGGAGGAAAGAGCATAATTAGAGAGACGGACAGAGGGAACAGAAAAGAGGAGGTCCACTCAACAAAGAAAGAATGAACAAGCAGTTTTAGCCTGTGGCATGTTATGTCCTATGGTGCTTGAATGTGCCTGCCCATTGCGGTGAGTGACGTCATGTGTGTGTGTGTGTGTGTGTGTGTGTGTGTTCCTGTTCTCTCGACACAGTGAAAATCGCAGGACTTTAATTAGAACCAAAAAAAAAGTGTATGAGGTGCATGTTCGTGCACAGCACTTTGAATGTCCAGCCTACAGTTTCACTGTGGATTAATAAGTGGACAGGTGGGCCTCACCCAGGCAGACAGTCCCCGCAGACAGCATCTGAAGTCGCAGTGCCAAGGGTTGCAACCGTGCGGCCGAGGATCTCGCAGGAGGCGTGCGGGCGGCAAACCTCAGAGTCAAATGCGTCTGAAAAGCTTCCAGTTGGGCACAACTGACATTGCACTTCCTCTGTTGGACTTTGGATCTGCCCACAAGCCTGGCAAGAGAGAAATAAACTTCTAAACTCAGGCAACAGAGGCTGCAAAATCAGAAAAGGAAGCCTCCCACTGATGTTTTCAGAGGGTTAGTGTCTGCGATAACTGGAATTATAAGATCTTCTCTATCCCTCATCCTACTGAGGTACCTGCAAATCTCTATGACTTTGTTAATCAATTTGTTCCTTGTTTTCTGTTTCTGTTTTAGCTGCTTTTTAAAAGTAACCCTGGTCAAAAGCACCCAATTCCACCTATACAGTTTTAATGGATGAAACAAATTACTGAGTTCATGTTTGCCATTGGTCCGAAAATATAACACACTATCAGGGGGAGGGAGAGGCACTTATCAGCCACTTCAGGTCAGACACAGATGCAGCAGACACAGATTTCCTCATGCACTCTGTCAGCAACCCTAAATACTTTACATGATGTCATAATGAAATGTTTTATGACTATCGAATTCAATTGATCAATTCAAGAAAAACTCCACCCTATGCAGTGGACATCCATCACTCGACTGAAAATGCCACTCAAAAAAAAGTGTTGCCTTCGCTCCCAAACACAGACCTCCTGTATACATAGCATGACCCAGATCTTGTGCTATAACTGCCTGTAGCGTGTGGTGTTCATAGCTCTATGTAAACACCCTTCATTGGCAAACCCTTATTTTGACAGGGGGTCTCACTGAGATCAAGGTCTCCGTCTACTTTTGTACTGAAAGACAAAACAGTTTGAAGGACTGTCGGTTTATTTTAGTGATTTTATATTGGGCTCAAAATCCCTCTGGTTGGTTTTGGCATGTAAACACAACATGCAATGATGTTTACTTGAAATTACTGAAAACTAAATGTAATAACAGTACTAATGCAGATTGCATTTTGGAAAAACTGCAATTTGTATTAAAGAAAAGTACATATTTTCCTTTTTTTCCCCAAATAACAATAATAATATCACTGATTTTTCTATGCTGGTTGTGTCTTATAGTAGTTTATCCTTGAGGTCCCTGAGGACCTCTGTCCTTGTATGTTAAATATATCTGTAGGATGAAGTTACTATGAACGTAAATAGCTTCAGCAAAGGTAAACACAGATATCTAAGTGATGAATGGTAGTTTTGTTGTGCCAGTAACAGCATGTGATCTACTATAACTTCATAAATACAACCTGCAACTAAAGAGAAACATGACACACCTCGACAAAAATCCCCCTTTGGTTAAAAAGCAATGTCATGCATGTTTTCCATCATTAAACGGCGATTTATGTAAGCAAATAACTTGGTTTGTGACTGCGGTGACCCGAAACATCAATTAAAAGGTAAGAGAAGAAATTTAACTCAAGATCCCAGGCCAGAGGGTTTAAATTGAGGCACTTGTTCACAGTGAATCACCACAAATATGTACATGAAAATTCATACATACATTCGACATTTGGCTCGAAGTCATTTGCACTCTCTGCCCTTTATTTTTTATCATACAGAATAAGGAAAAAATGCACCTTGCTGGAAAAAAGTGCATTTAAAGCAGGTAGGGGGGTATAATTATGTAACATGGTGGGATAGTTTGTGATCTCTAAGGGGACAAAAAGTACTATACTGTACCAAAAATCTCCCTCAGAGCAGGTTAAGTTGTTATGAATCGCTTTTATTTCAGTTTGTAGTCTCACCTTGGAGGGCTCCTGGCCTGCAGGGCATTGCAGACACACACACCCTTCCCCCCACCGACACTGCACTGCTGCAGTCCCACCACAGCCAAACACCTGGAAGACACACAAGCTCATGAGTCAGTGAAGGTTTGCGCTCACTTACTAAATCTTCACCTACATGCCACCTGGTCTATACGGTACATCAACATACACACAAATGTGAATATTTACCGTGAGAAGGACGAGAGCGGAGCAGCAAAGGTGGTTCCTCATCTTCTTCAATGTATTCTTCTATGTTCATATGATCTGAAAGCAGAGAGGGCACAGAAACATGTCAGAAAACGGGGATAATCACATTTTAGAACACGGTCACATGGGTTTTAAAGTGGATAATAAAGATGAAGCATGTCACCTTGGTCAACACAACTGAGCCCTTTTAAACACAATTTATGGACCGTTTAAGTGCCAACTCACATATAGATGACACATAACAGCATGACATATCACAACACAGCTTTACAACACCTCTACATACATCCAGCACACAGGCATGCACACTCACACAAAACCACACGTCACATGGCGAAAAACACCTGAGTCACTCTTTGCGACTTATCCGGAGAGCAGTGACTCGAGTGACAGGGAGGTAAGGAGCAGTTGGACAATACCCGTAAATAACATTTATCATGAATCAGCTTCTTTTTATGGACAGGAGTGAATGAACCAGGGCTTTTCTCTGGCTATCTTTAGGCCTTAGGTTCTCAAATACACCTTTTAAAGCAGTTATTCATGCCGCAACATATTCATTTGCAGACACATGCTGACTTTCCTCAATGCTTGATAATAGCTGCCCTGGGATGAGCATTTCCGGAGTTCTAGGTGAGGTAGAAAAACAGTCTTGAGGATGATTGTGCTGCTTTATTTTGCAGTGTTTTTTTTTAGGATACTGGAAGTAAATAAAAAGTCAAACCCCTTTTTTAACTCTTCACTTATGGGGCATGTGTTTAGATGGTATAACAGCAAAACAATGGTGTCATCTCTAAAGTTAGCAATTTGCAGACGGAAAATATTTGTCGACAGCTTATTTAAAATAGCATAAATCCCTACAGTGCGCTTGCATACATACGTATCTATATGCACACAGAACAAGTGGTCAGCAAGGCATTTGTTACTGCCCTGTACTAAAGCTTCTATATAACTTCATGGACTAAAATGAAATCCAATCCGAGGTCACTTATCAATGAGAAATTCTTGGCTCCAAATATAGCATCCTGGCACTTAAACTGGCTCACCCTCACATTTGACACTGCTTAATGTAAAGTCCAAAAACTGCATAGTAGCATGAAGATATTTTGTGACATTGCTGTAAAAAGGCAGCAGAGCAGCTCACACAATAAAACAGTTTGTTGGACGCATTTCGTCGCACCCTGCACTCTTACTTGTGGCCGCAATTACAGGACTGTGAATTCACACAGGACCAGTATTATCAGAGGGCACCCGGCATGCAGCAGGTTATTTGTGGTGGAGATTTTACTTTCAAAATTATAGACATGAGAGACTCACACAACATAATTCTTCATTCTTAGCACGTATCACACTGCATGACTTCAGCCCCTGTGAATAGGACTATATCTGACAGCCGAATATGCCAAAGATGTTTTTTCTTTTTCTCTTTTCTTTTTACTTTTAACTCAAGAGAAGAAAATGTAGCTGACAGACTGACTGAACCCAAATCGGCTTGTAAAACAGCCACTGACCAAAGCCAAAACATTAGATGTATTTGGAATATGTCAAAGAAAGAAAGAAGTGAGGAACAAAAACAGAATGACAGAATGAGGATGACAAGAGAAGGAAGAAAAGATGTAAAAGTGGAGGAGGAGATGGAGAAAGATAGAGATGAAGAAAGCAGGAATACAAGACAGAGCAATAAAATCAGAGCGAGAGGAGAAAAGCAGAGCGGCATACTTACCCCAGACTTGCAGCTGATTGACACAGTTGCCGTGGCAACTCAGCAAGGATGCTGTATAGGCTGCTATAAATGCTGAGTCAGGACCAAACTCAAGTCTAACTTTCTTACAGCTGTCTAAGAGCAACACTTGACAAAAGTCGTTTATGGTGCTACTTGGACAAGTGACGTTAAATAGACTACTGGACTTTACAACTACAAAATTAAGATTAAAAACCTAAACCTAAAACAGAGTTAACACTAAAGTGCAACTCCAGAAGTCTGAGAAGTGACACCAAACTTGAAAGTCTAGTGTAGCTGAATGTAGAATTCAATGTACCTGCCTGTGTCTTATACTGTCACTCTGACCACAGACACACCCCTGACATCCTTAGGACATGCCCCTTCTATCACAGCTAAAACAGAGAGTGTGTGTGTCTGTGTGTGTGTGTGCATGTGTGTTGTTGTGTGTGAGGGGTGAGGCCACTTTAATGGACCTCTTCACCTATGACCACGCAGCAAAACATAATGTTTTAAACATTAGTTAGGAAGCAAATCAACACTTCTCCACTCAGACCCGTTCATTCTCTTCCTCTGTGTGGTCAGCACAGAGAAGACACACGGCACGTTCACCTGTGCAGCATATCCACAGTGTAAGTGGGCAGTAAGTGTGTGCTGATGTGTCTTACACATTATCTGCGCATTAAGACACACACACAGACACACACACACACACACACACACACACACACATCTGGAATGGCGTAACATCCAGCCAACACCAAGCTGTGCCTTACACAAACAAGAAAATAAAAAATGTAACGAGTTTATGATTTTGGTCCAGCGAGGCCCTCGTGCCAATGACAGGCTACTGAAGCATAATTTCAGGGAGGAAGAGAAAGATAAAGCTCGGACGGAAAAACCACTAGTTTGAAAAAACAACACTCAGGGCTGAGGGACCGATAGAGCTGTGGAGGAATAGGAGACGAGGGAGGCAAGGATGGAAAGACGAGAAAGTGGCGGTGAGTGAAACTGCTATAACTTCAGCCTGATACAATGATATATATAGAAGTATTTGTTAAAATGCCATACAGACCAGAGCAACGGGCTAATTACAAGTCACACATGCGCACCAAGATATAGCACACTCGTGCAAACATGTGCAACACACGAGCACACACAGCAGAGAGAAAAATGAAAAAAATGATCAATAAAACGACAATGATAGAGAGAGCAAAACAAAAATGGGACCTGCAATTAAGTACCTCTTTTTTGGGAAAGTGTCAAGTAACAAATTGGACGGGGTTAGAGGGGTTGAGGAATGTCGGTTTTCCGCAGCGGGACTCGCTTGACCTCCAGAAGTGCAGTGACCGAAACAACTGGACTTCAGCAGAGCAAGGTGAAACTGATCTATAGTGTGATGAATGCATGTAATCCCAAATCATTGCATACAGCAGACTGAGCTCATGTTTGAAAAGGCTTGCCCATTCCAGAAAGAGGCACAAAAGCATCTGCCAAAAGTCATTTTTCCATAATGCACCATTATAAAGTCTTTCCTCATGTGATTCCAGTCAATACAAAGGTTTTTGGTTTAAGAGAAATCACTAAATGCAACAGCAATTTGTCAACCATTCCCCCTGCTTGCAATCCACTAGTAAAAAGCAGTGAGTGTAAGCAGCAGTGACACATGCAGTGAAAATGTGCTTCAAATACAGAATGCATGTGAAAGCGTGTCCAGGAAGGCTATTAAAAACGTGCCAGCTGCCTGACCACTGCTCTCAGAAGTCAGCCCGATTCACGCCAGCATTGTCTGCGTGTGATGCATTTGCATTTAAGTCCAGTTTGTCTGAGGTTTTCACCACAAAACCACAACAGAGGCGACCGCCACACGTGGAACTTCCACTGGACCTACATGGCACATGACCGCCCCTGTGTCCACGCATGGCTTTGTCCGCCTTCAAAAACCCATCCCTCTCTTCCTTCAGTGCGTCCATGACAAAGTGCCAACAGCAGTGCAGAATTCTCCATCATCTTTTAAAGGAGTAGTTCCACATGTGAATTTCAACACGGAAATGCACATTTTTGTTTGACGGTAAGACTGATACCAGCTTCATGTTTGTGGAAATATGAAGCTGTTTCCAGTCTTTGTGCTAAGCTAGACTGAGCTAGCTGCTAGCTGTAACTTTAGATTTGAGAGTGGCATTGATCTTTTCATTCATCTCTCAGCAAGAAAGTGAATCACAGCTTTATAATTATATCTAGACACCAGACCCCAAGATGGCACCTGCTATCCTGGTGCATATGCAAAGAAATGTCTCCAGCCTATTGAATATGTGCAGTTGTGCACTTGGCTCACATCGTCACGTTGTCTCTATGTCACTTTGTGACCTATGTCTGTAAAAAGTGCTATATAAATAAATTTTACCTACTTGATTACTTATTTACTGCAGCATCACAGATTTTTAAATCGCTTTTCTCAGCTTGAAGAAAGTTTTACATATTCATAACCACCATGGTTCGAAAACTCAGAATAGAAAGATTCATAATTTACCTTGTAAGCAGTTCGAGGTGTCCTGTCAACAGTTTTACAGACGTCTCTTTTATAATTGTGGTCTATGGGGAAAATGCTTTTTGGCGCGGATGGGATTTATTCGCTGCAATACCGCAAGTGGCCACTGGGAAACATTGCAAGGAAGGCTGAGCTGTGTTTCTGGGAGCCTGAAATGAATATTTCCCAAAATGTCAAAACATTGTATTAGGAAATCTTTGACTCCTTATTCACCTGCCTATAATCTCAACACAGTTTATAACTTTACAGCAGCATCTCTTTGCCCTTTCATTGCTCTCTCTTGAGATGTCCAGAAAGCCTTTCGTCCGACCTCATGGCAAAATCACAAAACTACTCAGCTGTGTGAAGCCAAATTTACGTTTCTGATTAAGTCTGAGCCCTGATCTCTATCTAGTGAGTGATGCTGATGTTATGGCTTGGACGTGTTCTTAATGGAACAGGCAATCTTGACATAGTCAACGTTAGACCTGAAACATCTTCTAACACAGATGCACCTAAAAATGAAAACGGTAATTTGGTCTGAGACTACAGATTCTCAGACTTTTCGTCCACGTGCTCTTTCCTCCTCTCTCAACTCTTGAACCGTCAATCCTGTAATTGCAATTTATTGTTCACGTTTCCTTTTTCAAAATGGGCTTGTTTCACGCCTCTGTTGGACATGAGAAAGAAAGGAGAAAAAAGACAATAAGAAAGACAAATATAGAGAGGGGGAGCAGACACATGCGTAAAAAAGACCAGGATATAAAAGGATATTAACACCTCTCAGAATATCTCGGCATACACAACAAAGAAGCTGAAAGACACCGACACCCACGATACTTTCATGATTTTATGTAAAACAACAAAAACAGGCTAAGAATTTGAAAACACCTCAAAGGAAAAGGAAAAGATTGTGACGACTTTTCCAAAACTGTAAAACAGTAATTACCCAAAACCCTAGGTGCTGTTGTTTGACACATTCCAATAACAAGTCGCGACAACATCAGATGACCAGTCACATTTTCTGTTTTGTTCAGGGGACCTAAAAATAGCCATAATAAAGAAGTGATGGTGAAGGCATGACAAAAACACGGACATTATTCTATTCTGTGGTGGTTTTTGGGGCGAGGAGCGGAGTCGCAGCTCATCTGTTGGAGAGCTTTTTCTGGCTCCTTGATGTCATGCAGCAGCTGAGCTGAGAAATCCTACTGGATGAAGCTGTGAAGGAAGGAAGGAACCACAAAAGAGGAAACACAAGAATGAGTGGAACTCCTCGCCTTTCAGTGTGAGGTGACTGAGCGGCAGGAGAGATCAAGGGTGAAGTGGGTTCAAGCCGTAGCGTTGTTGGTTTCCAAAGAGTCGTGTTTGTCAAGCACACGTGACTCTGGTCAGACATGAGACTCTGTAATGATCTTATTTTCACAATGTATTTTAGTGTAAAGTTTACTGGCTCAAAAATACATGTCAGTCATGCTTACTGACCATTCATATGTGAAACTCTGTGAACAAATTCTGATCATAAAACAGTAAGCAATGAGCCACCTGCTAAGTCAACAACTTTATGACTTGAATTCTCACATTAACTCCTGTAATTGAGATCTCAGGTTTGTTTTCTATCTAGGCAGAGCAAGATGGTTTCATAAAAATGTAGCTAAAATGCTACACTGGCCTTGTAGACATTAAAACTCTGGTTTAGTCCAGTCGTGGTAATCCAAGGACCACCAGGAGTTCTTGAGGGAGTTCTAGGGGGTCGGCAGACAAATGAAGAACAGTTTATTTTCATCATTTAATTCACTTTAGAAGTGAGTGCAATGTGAGTTAGGGTGCTTTCACACCTACTCTGTTTGGTTCAATCGAACTCAAGTTTGTTTGCCCCCTAAGTGTGGTTCATTTGGGAAGGTGTGAACACAGCAATCGCACTTAGGTGCGCGCCAAAACAACCACACCGAAACCTTCATGTAGAGGTGGTCTCGGACTGGTTACAAACGAACTCTGGTGCGGTTCATTTGTGGTGAGAAAGTGTTCCAACCCCAATCTGAACCAACTGCAGTCACATGACACATTGTTTGGGTTAAACATGAGCATGTTACAGTCCTGGAGGATTATTAATGTGCACCTCCTCCTGTACTGCCTTAATATGCACATTCAGCACATCCAATGCATCAAAACATTGTTTTCTAGTTGGAGCCGCGCCTCGTTTTCAAACTGTATGGTTTGACTAAAATGAACAATGACAGCAATATAGTCCACGATGACCAGCGCTAAGATCAGCCTGCGTAGTTGTCCCTCCATTGTGACATTAGAAAGTGTCACATTTATCTTGCAAGTGTACTCTTCTTCAACGTTTTGTTTACTTTCTGGATAATTCTGACCAATCAAGGGCAGCTTTCTCACACGAGCCATTTTATCTGGTCCGCTTGTAAATACTGCTGTGAGAACATGAACTCTAGGCAATTTGTAACAAAATTAGTGACTCATTCGGACCAAAGCAAGTGAACTCTAGGTCTGAAAGCACCCTTAGAGTCACAACAATGACTATTCTGATCATAGCATTCACTTCCTCCAGGGTTATCTCCTAAACTATAAACTGACAACTACAGAATTCTTGTCTTAATCATAACTAATAACCAAAATCTTTTCAGTACCTGAAATTAAATTTTATGAAATAGGGGTCTGTAACCTAATGTGTATCAATTCAGGGGTCCATGGCACGAAAAAGGTTGAGAACCACTGGCTTAGTCGATAATTAACACCTCTCTTTTCATCCTCCACCACTTCAAATTAGCCTAATCAAGGTAAGCAGTGGTCTCTCTTCATCTTTAAAATAAGGTCTTCGTTAAAAAAAGAGATCGCTTTGTAGCAGACACAGTTGGTTTTTTTATAGCATTTTGTTATCATACAACATTTGTGGACAGAAAATAGGAAACATGGGAGAGAAAAGGGGGATAAGATGCAACAAAGGCCTCAACATTGATTGCTGTTACAATTTCTCCATCTTCTCCTCCTCTTGTCATCCTCATTCTGTCATTCTTCACAATTTATTGTGATGTAAATCAAAATGTCTCTTGTGCATTCTGACACAAGGAAAACCTCCTGACAATCAGATTTTGATGCACACAACAATAGACTCCATGCATTTTGACTGATATCAGACTGCAAAGTGGATGTGTGCTAGTAGCAAACACAAAACAACATGACAAAATATATATATATATATATATATATATATATATATATATATATATATATATGACACACAAAACAGTAATAGGACAGCCTTGCCTGTCATGTTCACATTATATTGTTATGTTCTTGTTATTATTTCCCCCTATAGCATGCCAAGTTGTAAAATACTAGTGGTCTGGTACTCTAAATAAGCCCAAATTAGTTCAAATTACAGTTGCATTACATTTAATGTCACTGGGTTTAAAGCAATTGCTCCTTCCTGTTGCAGTCTCCAGTTAATTTCATTGGGTTCTCAGGCACACTATCATTTTATTTTGTGGGGGGAAAAAAATCAGAAACCAAAAAACAAAACAAATGGCGGTTGAGTTAGTTACATCTGGACTGTGCCTTAATGACTACAAAGAAACATGGGCCCTGACATTAGGCTAGCTGTAAACAACTAATTTAAAGCTTCTCTATTCAAAGCCTCTTCTGAACAACAGGAAAGTTTAGTAAGCCGGCCCAGATGTGTTACGTGAACACAGCAACCCCTGCAAATTTGCACTGAGGTTAATACAGCAGAGACTGCAGAGTGAGAGGAGGCTATAGGCAGATGCTGGGGCGGGAGCAGGGCTTATAAAATTCTATGTTTAGAAGCAGCAGTATTTGCGAACTTAATAGTGAAGCAGCAACGCTGGCGTTACGCAACACGTTGACAGCCTCAATTTGCTCTCATATTGGACAACGTCTGCTGCGAAGTGAATACTTGGACGAACTCATCAAAGAACATGACCTTAACCTTTCCTGAACGTTGATCAAGTACTTTTACTTGCTCAACCCTAACCAAAAGGCATTTGAGGAAGTAGTTAAGGGGTTCTTTAACTTTATTTTGACATGGTTGAGCCTGACCATAGACCAGACCAGGTTTACAGTTTTCTGCCACACAGAGGTAAACACCTCTGACTTGCTGTGTAATATTTGGCTGGTATGAATAATGATGACAGTGCACAGATTCACCACCTTTTTCTAACCAACTACTGAGTTTAAACCTCTTTGTCATATGCTCTGCAGGTGTGGTGACGCAACGTCAGAGAAGGATATAGAAGCTTTGGATTATTTTCTCTGATACAGGTTGAGAAATCCTGCTTTGTTTTAGGCTCATAAAACCCTTTAAAAAGCCATTAGATTATCTCAGAGATGCATCGTCACCAAGCTTGAAACATTGTTTTTCCTGAAGAATTCTGACCTCACAGCAAAGACCTTTTGGAGAGACATGATTTTTATGGGGCAGTGACTTTACACTCTATTGATTCTTTATGAGTTTGTCCATAATACTGAGATTTATCCTTGCATTAGCCTTGAGTATCTCAGTTTGATAAAAGACGCTGGATGGCCCTTTGGTGCTTCAAAAATGGCTGATGAAACCCTTTCAACAGCACTTCAAAAGACGTGCATTTCCCTCTCCGTCATGAAGTACAAAGACCTGACAAAAAAAAAAAAAAAAAGCCAACCACCAAGTTCCCACGCCGATAATGGCTACCTATTAAGCCCACTATATCACGTAGCTTGTCCAGCCTTGGGGAACACCTCCTTATCTAACGGCCCATGGAGTAAAATACAACAGAAAAGAACTGAGCCGGCAAAAAAAAGGTTTAAGGTAATTACACTCCATTATCCATCAGACATTTCGTGGACCAAGGGATAATGTGCACGTGCATGACAACGACGTGATTGGGACAACCATACCCTCTGTTTGACATAATGGAGGTGCCCATTATCGGCAAATGAAAGGCTGATTTACGCCAACACTTTCTACGTTAGTGTTTAGACAATGTCTCATTATGGGGAGCGTGTCTGATAACTGGGCTGTTGTCGCTTCTTCAGACATGTCTGCGGATGCGTTTCTCTCACTGTCTCTTTGAGTCCGTCATTCCTCCTCTCTGTCCTTGGGTTGACGTGATGGTCAGTCGTCATGTTTTCCAGTGGAACTGTACACCGGCAGAAACCTAACGGGCCTCTCTTGTGTCTCTGCAGCACGCCGGCTGTCAGATATCACCAAGGTGGAACGGGAGAGGTTGAATTGACCAGAGGGAGTGCAGAGAGAGGCCGAGGAGACGAACAGGCAAGACAGACGCAGTAAGGTGTTCAGCTTGTTTACAGCCAGGGTCAGACCACTGCAGCAACCGGAGATCCCACAATACAACATTATAATTTACAACCACCATGAATACAAATGCATACAAAGGGAACTCTGGTGATCGCCAGAAATGTTTCCTTTCTTTTTGTTCATTAGAAACAGATGCCACATCTTGTGGTTCGGTCATAAATTCACACACGCTTTAGACTCAGGGCCCACTGAAATTAGTTTCCAACCAGTATGTTCACATGTCTGTCCCTCTCTAAAGCCAAATTACATAAGAGGCAGACATGAAAACCAGACTGAATTTCACTGACCAACCATGACGCTTTTAGATGTCATTCAGTCCTGTTTTGCAAAATCTCCATTTTTAAGGTCTGCTTGATTACAAGCAAGCCAAAACTTCACTAATTCTTGTTTTTTCTCCATAAGACAAGGACACTGCCATTATTTTAACCCACCAGAAGCCAACCACAAACCATCTCTGGTTACAAAACAACCCTAAAAGAACCAAGGGCGACAAAACCAGAACATGGGACGATCCAAGCTGCGTAAATGCGTGTGAGAGTAGGTGTTTTTGGAGGTTGGTATTTTCCCTTACGTCACCAGCATCATTAACAGTGGATGTAAATCAACTCCTTATGTTGACAACACCTTAAATTATTTTTCACAACCCATACACACATACAAAGCTCTATATAAAAGTCAGCACACATGCAAGCGCACTATAATAAAACTATCCCATTCGCACACACACAAACATGCTTTTGTGGTGCAAAAACAACACTTCAACATGTTATTTCTATTTGTCGAACAAACACAGAGGATTTCATTAACTACTGTTTTAGCCCGTGGAAAAATCTACTCTCTGTAATTTAAGAAGCTGAGCTCAGGTACAGAAAACATTTCATCCTGTCTGTACAGATTTCATTCACAAAACTACTCTCCATTTTTTTAAATAAATGGTGAGCACTGAAAAGAGCTGTTTGATGTAAGGCTAAATTGTAGATTTCCGTCTCACTTGTGGGAACAAGTCTTCGCACTGTCTCGTGCTCTCAAGAGAAGCTGAAGTGATAAGAAAGATAAGTGTTCACTATTTGCAGAGAGATGTAAACTTTGATGACATTTCGGGAAAAGAGCTCCATAAAAAGCTAAACCTGACCGTAACTGTTGTCAGTGCACAGAGACAATAGTTCCCTCACAATTTCTTTTGTATCCACTCTGTCTTAAGACCTTATTTTGAAAAGCAGAGATTGTCACAGGAAGACTGTTTGTGCAGAAATATTTAAATACACCATTTTGAAAAATGGCAAGTTAGTCATGCTTGTATATTCCTAGCATAGATGCACATCTGACCCCGTCTGTCAGATGGACTGCACCATTTCACAACACCTGTGGGGGTGGGAGTATCAGATGGCACAATAAAATGTGTTTTAATGATAAACATACATTTATTTATCATATACAGTCTATGAGTATTTTGAGCTTCAAATCCACTCTTCAGAAACGGATGGGTGACGTCACAGTGACTACGTCCATTATTTTTATACAGTCTGTGGTATATACATATAACTTGTATTATCAGGGATATAACTCAGTAGTAAATGTTAGTACTTGATCCAATTTAAGGGTTAACCATAGACCTTTTCATGGGCCCGCCTTGGCCTTGGGCCGGAGTCGTGGGACAGAGCTATCTCATTTTTAAGCTAGCAGCGGAGGTAGCAACAGCGCCGAATCGATGTCTGTGTAAACGGGTCTTTTAACAGAATGGGACAGGTGTCACGTTTTGATGACATGTCATGTGTGCAACCCACAGCTAGTTAGTAGTAGTGATGGTGAAATTGAAGCTTCATGAAGCAGTGAACCACTTTGACACAACTGCTTCAAGAATGACACACTGCTTCGAAGCATTTCATACAGTCAGAAGAGTGACATCTGCTGGCCGTGTGTCAGACCTGCATCTAAGTGGAAGACCTGAAAAAGCCTCAAGACTGCCTGTAACGAGTCATGTGACTGTGGGCGTGCTGAAGCAGGGATCAAAACACTGTCTTGGAACACTTCCGCTTCAAAAGATCGACACTGTGTCGAGCAAACTGGCTCGAGCATAACATCACTAGTTGGTAGCAGTTGGCAGCTAACTCAAAGAAGAAGAGCAACAGCTGAAAATGTCTGCATATTGGGAAGGCAATGAGGTCCTGGAGCTCCTAACACTTCAAGCAGAGGACGAGATCAACCGCCATGTAACAGGGGTGGTAAATAACTGTTACTGCTATGTTGTTCCACTGTAATCGTTCAGAAAGCGCTGTCTGACACACATGATATATGTCACACTAGAGGCCAACTCTGTTGTGTTAAACGTCACGCCTGTCACGCCTCTTTTGCTTCTGCAACGCCAGCATGCTATCTAAAATCTCACACGGGGGCGGCATGATGCCCGCATTGTTTGGTTCTGTATAGGAAAGCAACGCTGGAACAATGAAGTGTCTCTGATATGTAAGTGGTGACAATCTACTCATCCAACTGTCGTCAAGAAAGCAAGAAAGTGCTTTTAATGTTAACCTATTACTTTTAATACACGTCTGGGTCAGTGAGTCCATGGGGTGGAGGCCACAGTATTTGGAGGGAATCTTGCAGGCCTGTGGGAATGTTAAACAAATCCATATGTGTACTGAGTGTACTGCAATAGTTGGTACATATGTGAAAACTGTCCCTTTAACAGTAACTTCCTGTGGATGACGGTGAAAGAAGCAGATAAGCAACCCTGCAGTTTGCCCCCAACATGCGAACCCAACCACAGACACACACACTCACATATCCACATACATTTTTGGAGCTCAGTCTGCTGTGTTTGGAGTTGTATTCAATAACTCTATAAAAGTGCTGCTACAGACGAGAGGTTCAATTTCCTGCTTTGTTGGCTACATCTTCATTACTGGTGGTTGTTTTGAAACCTCTGTAGCACTCCTCACATGAGGGATTGTGTGGATTCTCTCCAAAACATGACACACATACACACACACTCAGTAACTCACTTGTGCCTCGTCACAAAGCCATCGACCCATACATGCTGGTGTGTGATTTGTTCTGGCAACTACAGGCCAGCGATTGGTTACTGGCGAGCTCAGCTAACAGATTGCGGTCGGCTTGCAGATTCGTCTTTCCGCCCCCAGAGCCGGCATGTGGGGGAGCAAAACGTCTGCATTCTCTTTTCCCTCTTTTCTTGAATCTTATTTTTAAGACTGTCATTAAACCGTGCACAGTGGGGAGTGAGAGGGCAGATGGAGGAGACAGAGGGGAAAGGTCATGAACTCTGGCCAAGCAGGGCGAGATTAGTCTGCTCCTGTCCTGACTGAGCCACATCTAATGGAATGTGACTGAGCAACCACTCAAGGTAGAAACCTCATGACAGATACAGTGTGTCAGTGTAATGAAGGGGCAGTGGTGTAAGAGTTGTCCTGGTGTAAGGTGTCCTGCATTAAAACAATAAGTAAAACTACATCCACTAATGTACAGTGTTACAGTACAGTTACCTTGTACTTATTTTAACTGCTTCGTATTTTATCAGCTGGTCACTTAAGCCCCAAAGCTATGGAACACACTACCTATAGATATCAGGGAGGCTAGCTCGCTAAATATTTTCAAAAGAAAGCTAAACATATCTATTCACTTTAACCTTTAACTAGCTCTGACTTCCTGATACAGGTCTGAAACTCTTTCTTTTTACACTTTCACTTTCTATTTACACTTCACACTGCTGCAACTCTTTTAAAATCTTACCTGATTTTATGATTTATAGTTTTACAACTATTATCATTAAATCGAATGGAATCAAAACTATAGTATTTTCCTGTGAAATGTGGTGGAGTTAAAGTATAAAGTTGCCATAAATGGAAATTAATCAATTAGTTGATGGACAGAAAATTATTCTGCAACTATTTTAAGATGACTTAATTATTTTAGTCTTTTTATAAGCAAAAATGTCAAATATTATCTGGTTCTGGTGCTTTTCAGACGTGACAATTTGCTGTTTATCTTTGTCATGTATGAGAATAAATTGAGTATCCTTAGGTTTTGGACAAAACAAGCCCACTGAAGGTATCGCTGCAGGCTTTAAAGGTCCAGTGTGTAGGGTTTAAGGGCATGTATCGGCTGAAATGGTATATACTAATCATAACTATGTTTCCATCAGTTTAAAATCACATGAAAATAAGAGTTGTTGTGTATCGTTACCTTGGATAGAGCTATTTAAATCTACATATGGAGCGGGTCCTCCTCCACAGAGTCTGGCTCTATATAGAGCCATGCACATTTTTTGCGTTAGCCAACATAGTTCTCTTATGCACTTGGCACACGGACAAAGTTTCAGTTCTGCAATCTCACCACTAGATGCCACTAAATCTTGCACACTGGACCTTTAAGCAAATATGAATGGCATTTTTCACTATTTCTTCACATTTGATAGACTAAAAATAATTATCACATTAATCAAAAATGAAAATAATTGTTAGGTGCAGTACAAGTACCTCAAGACTGTACAAGAACTTGAGTAATTTAACATACTTTCTTTCCACCACTATGTACGATGAATATTGTTATATTATCCATCATTTTTAAATGTCATTTGGCTCCAGCCAAGGTGTAATTTATCACCTGTGTGCGTAGGTTTTATTTTTAAGTCACATTTTCTCTGGCAAAACACAACTCACAAGGCAAAAATGCCTGAGGATAAAATATGACTCTATGATATCGATGACCTTTGTAAACTTCAGGCACAAAGGAGCAGAAACATCCGGGAAGCGGCTCTTTCTCACTTCCTCATTTTCAAAAGAATGAACTCAAGTGAGGGAAACCATCTGCAGCATGACTTGCAGTTTGCTCACTTTACTGTAAAGTCTCAAGAGTGCAGAAGATAAGGAGATGGATATTAACAAGAGACATGATGGTCTCCTGAGGAAAATCCCCTCTTCAGAAGGAGTATGCATGGTGTAAATGTTGGATGCTGCTGTGCATTAAATCCTGCTTGCCCACTGCATTAACTTATAATTAAACTTGGGTGTGTATGTACATGTATACTGTAAGTGTATGTGTGCGGTTGAATGCTCCAGCCAACGTCTGCCCAGGTTTTTGAGTCCAGGTCCCCCTATAATCATCCCATCCTCCAGCAATCTGCGTGTGCCAAGCGCTCAGCCAGCTTGGATCGAGATCTGCGGTCGCTGCAGTGGGAATTTCTTTGGCACGGAGTTTCCTGGCTGACATTGGGGAGGCAGGCAGGCTGCTGTGGCACGGGGACGGAAGAGCGTCTGGAGGCATTCCCAACCACTTTGGCTGGATGGACGGACAGACAGACAGATGACAGGACTGATGGCCTGATTAAAGCCTAGCTGTGTCTTTGACCTCTATGTGCACACAGTATCCTCAAACAGGGTTTGAGCATCTGGCTGCTAAATTACACTGATAATCCCCACATGTAAGTTTGTTATCAGCTTCGAGCTGCAGCAAATACACTTCAACCTTTATTTCTTTTCCTCTTCTTCTCCTGCCATCTCTGCTTCTTCCCAAAATGACGAATACATCCATGGTACAATAAATGTTGGGTGGGGTAGTGCGTCAAATGGGGGTTAAATTTGGCTCAGGATAATCTACGGCTACATGCACCACCTCCTAATTAAGGCATTTGTGTGTGTGTGTGTGTGTGTGTGTGTGGTATAATTACAGATGTAAAGCCCAGTGCAGTTAACTGTAACATCAGTTGAGCACACGATATGATGGACAGAATGGGACTTTCTGCCAAAAAGACACACATCCACAGTGTCCAGCACACTAGACCTTATACACTCATTGAAATGATAATACATCTGTGTTCCTGTGTTTCAATGGCAATTTAAACTAAATTTAAACAACTATCTGCTGCTACCATAGGAGGAAATGTGTGCTAAGAGACACACGGATGTGTTCAAAGCATTTTACAGCAGGTTAAAAACATGTTAAAATCATGCTGGGGGAATACTTCATCTGTCACACACACAAAAAAATCTCTAAAGCGTGATGATAATAGTCAAAATATTATCCACGGGATTATATAAAGAGGCCTCAGACACATTATTGTCCTCCCAAATTTGTGGAATCTTGCAAACTGACCTGTGTAGTTGTTTTCAAGTAAGACCAATATCATTTTGTGACTTGATACCACAGTGCTGTTTTGATGTTGTATGAAGAAAATAGACTATGATCTTTGGAGAAAAAAAAAACCTGACAGAAACCTGGTCCAACAGATGGCAGCCATAAACACAGCGGTAAAAGCAGCAGGGTTCTTTGCCAATTCTCAAACTGCTTTGTATCATAACACTGTGGGCAGTGTAAGTGAATGAACTGCGATAACTTCCTTCCATCAGCCAGGTTCTCCTTGCACATCTCTTAGCTCAAACACATCATCCGGCAGATTTTTGCTGACTCTAGGGCTGTTGCTTAAACAGATTGTCCATCCATCCATTTTCAACCGCTTATCCAAACCCAGGATGTGCGGGCAGCAGACGTCCCTCTCCCCAACAACACTTTCCAGCTCCTCCTGGGGTACCCCGAGACGTTCCCAGGCCAGATGAGGTATGTAATCCCTCCAGCATGTTTTGGGTCTGCCCTGGGGCCTCCTACCAGTGGGACGTGCCTGGAACACCTCTGACAGGAGGCGCTCAGGAGGCATCCTGATCAGATGCCCAAACTACCTCAACTGGCCCCTTTCAATCTGAAGGAGCAGCGGCTCTACTCCGAGCTCCCTCTAAACTTACGAGCTCCTTACCCTATCTCTAAGGCTGAGCCCAGCCACCCCACAGAGGAAACATATTTAGGTTGCTTGTATCCGTGACCTCATTCTTTCGGTCACTACCCAGAGCTCATGACCATAGGTGAAGGTTGGGAGGTAGATGGACCAGTAAATCGAATGATCCACCTTCCGGCTCAGCTCTCTTCACCACCATCCATCTCATGCTCCATTCTACCCTCACTCGTGAACAAGACTCGAGACACTTGAACTCCTTCGGGGCAACCCTAACCCAGATTGTACTTCTGCATTTTCGTATGCCCACCATCACAGACACAAAGAGTACAGAAGCAGAGCAAACTGTAAAACCAGGCAGTGCTGATTAAATATAAACCAAGATTCTGTTACAGTCTTGCTTATTTCATGCCTAAAACGTCTTCAGAGGCATAGTTTAGGTTACTGTTTAGCTGTAATTCAAGATCATTTGATACCAGCTGGCTGCCATATTGTTTCCTGTGTCAAAACAGACAAGCTCACGTCACCCACCAGCGGGAGCGTTTATTGGTCCAGTGCAGTGTAGTTCATTCTGGTAGTTGTAGGTTTCATACCTCTTGAGCAAAAGCAAATGCCACAGCCCTTTTTCTGTTTTCTCTGATCATGAAGCACCAGTTTCAAAAGTATTTGCATCTTTCTACTTTGTAGGCAGCCCAGTTCTGTGGAAAGATCATCTTTCCAGCAGTGAAATGCTTCTTTAAGTGTGTGTGTGAACTTGGGAGGACTCTCTGCTCCCCTCCAATTCCACTTTTGTGATATCATGTTATAAAATGTGCTTTGGCCAAACCACGAGAAGCCCCTAATTTTCCTCCACCCTCACCAATCACACTGCTCAACTTGAGACACGCATGCAGTTCTCTGTTATTTGTCACAAGGAGGGTGAAAGTACCTAACAGGAAACAGGAAGTCTGTCTTCTTGTAAAACAGGCAGTATCAGTGATTTAAAATGTTTTGTGTGCCGTTGAATTCTTTGCTCGCACGTGCCGTGACAAGACGGTACTCATGAACAAACTCTGCAAATCCTGTCAAATCCTTCCTTAAAACGCCTGCATCGTAATAACACCAGAGATGAGCCAGTGAAGCTGTACGTGGCCCTCTTCTGGTGGAAGTGTGTGCGTATAGCTGTGTGTGAGAGAGAAAGCCTCTTATTGATACAAGCGTGCAGGAATTTGGTCTCAGACAATAGACGGCCTCGGCCAAAAATGACAGTCTCATCTTGGCTCTTGTGTAAGTGTGTGTGTGTGTGTGTGTGTGTGTGTGTGCATAGGGAGCTTGCCCTCATTGCACAGTGTGCTCATTACGCAGCAGAACATCCTGCCAAAACCACAGCAGTATGGTGTGATATGTGATGGGGATCAGACACACAGACACATGTTCAGATGAGCAAACAGTGTAATAATTCAACATTTTTAGAGTTTCATCTGTCTGTTAAACTCAGTGCAACATGCTTTGGCATTTACATTATGCTTAACACAAGTTAACTTGACTAAACTGGTCAACTGTACTTGTTGTGTCTCCATATCATAAAATATTACAAAGATAAATACAATATGAAAGCAAAGTAGAGCCAGGAGTTGGATGTTTCACTTCATTAAAAAGACAGGAGGAGGATCATACTACCAGTGAGGTCATCACGTACCCATGACAGTGCGTCAAGCATGCTCCCACTCTGTTATTAGACAGCACGAAACTCAGTGGTCCTCATAGTAATTATAAGTCTGTAATATTAACTGAACTAAAGATATTCAGTGGCAGACTAACCCGAACAAAATCAGTAAAACAAAAGCTGGCAAATTGTCATCCAACATCACGGCAAAATCGTGTCTGCGCGTAAGGCGATATGAGATATATCAAACAGCCATAAAGGATGTCGCAGGCACACACAACTTATTCCATTTGGTCATTTAAAACATTTACTGTCTTGAGTATGAACTCCAATTAAAACAAAAAGCAGGGACCTCTTTGTTCACAAGTAAGTAGATATAAACATTTGCCACATAATGTCCCAGACAAACTCATAAGAACATATGAATATGTCATATTACCGCCGTGCGTAAAAGTGGTGAGGACGGTCGGACAGGCTTTGCGGCGAGAAAAGCCCCACACGAGCCGGCAGTGACTGACACAACTAAACTACCGGCTTCAGCAGCCATTCAGACTCTTACTAACAAAAAAAAGTTGTCAGACTTACCGGTTTGGTGAAAATAAGGCGTTGAAATCAGTGTTCAGAGACGAGCATCATCAGATGTAGTGGACTCAATCAGGAGGTGTAATTAAAAGAAGGAATGGATGAAAACCGCAAAGCCGGTAAGCGAGGTTTCCCTTCTCTCTGGCTCCTCTCCTCTGTGTGTGTGTGTGGGGTGAAAAAAAGACATAAACACTGAGCTGGCTCAGTGAGCTCACAGTGCGTCACCGCTGCAAGCTGAAACTCCCGTCAGTGTGTGTGTGTGTGTGTGTGTGTGTGTGTGTGTGTGTGTGTGTGTGTGTGCAAACCCCCTCTGTCGGTCTTTGTCTTTTCCCAGCAGGGACAGGAGGCTCACAACCTGTCAGCTGAAGCCTGTAATGGCTTTAGGTCTGCTTATAATGGGGAGCCAATATAAGGACTAAATGTATGGGGACCCAGAGCGTTCAAAATTAAATAAATAAACGAAAACAGAGATAAAAAAAATGTATAAAATAAATTTAAAAAAAAATATGAATAATAAAGAATTCAATTTAGGTTTATTTAGGTTATACAGCCCAATATCACAAGTCACAATTTGTTTGAGATGGCTTTACAGCACACCCTTTGTTGTGTGAAGACCATATGAATATAGATAAATATTTAAATAAACACACAGTTTAAAATCATCAGCCACAACATTTACACTCAGTATTTTATCCTGCATATTTCATTGCTGGGCAATTTTACTTACTTGCAGCAGTTTTTATTTTAAATCATCCCTTTCCCAAACTCTGTTTTTATTGCACAATACCATTTCCCCTTTGTTATTATTTCATTTCCTAATTCTATTTTCATCTTCGTCTCTCATTCAAGAGAAACAGTTGTGTTGGCTGTTCCTTTGGTCTACATGAGCTGACAACCAATCACAGATCTGTCCAAGAAATAAAACTTACCTCTGTTTTGAATGAATCTCCAAAATCTCCAGAGACTCTTTGAAGTATAAGGGTGGAAATATTTCCTCCTCTTGCACAGTGAGAAATATTTTAGTTTATTAAAGATATCTGTGGTATCGACACCAGTGCCCAGTTCTTCAACACCTGTCAGTTAATGGCAGAAGTGAATGTACAGTGTACCACAGTGTACCAGGTGTTACTAATGACATTAACGAAGTGTCCCAGTGACAGTGTGACAGTGTGCACAACAGCAGGACCCTAAAACCCAAGCAGCTAAATGAACTTCAGCCATAATTAATGTCATTATTATCAACTGTGATTTTCTAACTGTGACATGCCAAAATGTCTGAAAGTGTGTG
The DNA here is from genome assembly GCF_006386435.1 of Epinephelus moara. NCBI lineage: Eukaryota > Metazoa > Chordata > Actinopteri > Perciformes > Serranidae > Epinephelus > Epinephelus moara. The sequence goes on along the minus strand of NC_065507.1, from coordinate 17,090,241 downwards.
TTAGACACTCACCAGCCACTTTATTAGGTACACCTGATCAACTGCTCGTTTTTAAGGCATGTAGACATGGTCAAGAGACGACCTGCTGAAGTTCAGACCGAGCATCAGAATGGGGAAGAAAGGTGATTTAGGTGACTCTGAACATGGCATGGTTGTTGGTGCCAGACGATCTACTGGGATTTTCACACACAACCATCTCTAGGGTTTATGGAGGATGGTCCAAAAAAGACAAAATATCCAGTGAGCAGCAGTTCTCTGGGTGAAAATGCCTTGTTGATGCCAGAGGTCAGAGGAGAATGGCCAGACTGGTTCAAGATGACAGAAAGGCAACAGTAACTCAAATAACCACTGGTTACAACCAAGGTCTGCAGAAGACCATCTCTGAACCAACAACATGTTGAACCTTGAAGCAGATGGGCTACAGCAGCAGAAGACCACACCAGGTGCCACTCCTGTCAGCTAACAACAGGAAACTGAGGCTACAGTTCACACAGGCTCACCAAAACTGGACAATAGAAGATTGGAAAAACGTTGCCTGGTCTGATGAGTCTGGATTTCTGCTGCCACATTCAGATGGTAGGGTCAGAATTTGGTGTAAACAACATGAAAGCATGGATCCATCCTGCCTTGTATCAACGGTTCAGGCTGGTGGTGGTGGTGTAATGGTGTGGGGGATATTTTCTTGGCACACTTTGGGCCCCTTAGTACCAACTGAGCATGGTTTAAACACCACAGCCTACCTGAGTATTGTTGCTGACCGTGTCCATCCCTTTATGACCACAGTGTACCCATCTTCTGATGGCTACTTCCAGCAGGATAACACACCATGTCACAAAGCTCAAATCATCTCAAACTGGTTTCTTGAACATGACAATGAGTTCACTGTACTCCAATGGCCTCCACAGTCACCAGATCTCAATCCTATAGAGCACCTTTGGGATGTGGTGGAACGGGAGATTCACATCATGGATGTGCAGCCGACAAATCTGTAGCAACTGTGTGATGCTATCATGTCGATATGGACCAACATCTCTGAGGAATGTTTCCAGCACCTTGTTGAATCTATGCAATGAAGAATTAAGGCAGCTCTGAAAGCAAATGGAGTCCAACCTGGTACTAGTAAGGTGTACCTAATAAAGTGGCTGGTGAGTGTATTTTCTCTCTGCCTAGTCAGCAGATTATTTTATCCAACTTCAGTCCTGTGGATAGTTAATTTTGTCTATGGACCCGTACATGTCATCGCTAACGTGTATGTACATGTTAAAGTTTAGCTGTACAATATGTCCCAGTGCTCCCATATCAGGTTAATGCAGATAAGATGTGCAGACATGTTCATTCTTACAATCAGGGACCTTTAAAGCAGCTGACAAAAGCATGAGTCTGAGGAGTGACTCCTGTCTGACACTTTCAGCACTATGCAAGACTAAAAAAATGAGCTTTTCGAAACACACACACATATTATTGTAAGATCTGATATCAGTGAATGAAGGAGATTTCCACCGGCCCACATTCTTCCGCTGGGATGAGCCAGTGAATCAGTGTGATTCAATGACTCACAATTTCAGTCAGTCATTCTGATGACACAACTGAATCTCTGTGCTGCTGTCTTTACTGTCTTTCATTCATCACACAGATCTTCACTGTTTAATGCCTAATTTGAATACTGTGTGTGGGGATGCGACGTGTGTGTGTTCATGAGGGGGGAAGGGGCATCATTTGTATTTGTGTGTGCCCTGAATGGCCTGCATTCATGTAGTTTTCCTCTATTTACTGCAGGGCTATCATATCACAATACACTTCATTGTGGGTCAGTGGGTTAAAGTAAAAGGAACAGTGGAGTGACACTGAAGTGTGCCAGTAAAAAACCACAGTGGTGACTTTGTGTTGAGGGCCGATGTCTGCAGGAGGGGTGATTTTATCTCTTATTTATTTTCTAGGCTATCGATGTATTTATTGTTACAGTAAAAGACAGAGAGTGGAACTATCATGGTTCAAGATAAACAGTGGCAGTGGGGATTCCCTGAGACAATTGCCTGTCTCCTCACTGGCCTCCTGTGGCGAAAACAATTAGAGATCGATATTTCTGTCTTCAAGAGGCTGTGGCACACTCATTTTACCTACCAAGGAAGTGGTATCTTGTTGAACTAGACAACCTAAAGCATCCATTGATACCAACCATGTTGGCACAGCTTGTTCAGAAGTGGGTTAAATAGCGCTCCAAATCAGGCTAAATATTGGTGAGGCAACAACTAGCATAACCATTTTCAAAGGAGTCCTTTTAGACATTCACGCCATGATATCTGAATGAAAATGGGTTCAATGGGCACCCGTGAGTCTCCCCTAAACTTGAGTGGGCTGACATTAACTGTAAAAATGATAAACCTAAGTCAGTGGTTCCAAACTGGTCCAGCCAGGGGGGCAGATTTGTCCATTGTTATTACTTCAAGGTCTACAAAGTTTAATATACTCAACATAATAATCCTTGAATAATCCTTGCATTTGGCCGTGTTGTTGGGCTACTTTGCTGTCTCTGTAAAGTAGCTGTCGGTTATTCACTCACTGTACAGCACGAAACAGCACCTCAAAATAAAAGCTTGTGCTGGAAATTCACTGTCTCGTCCACTTTTGGACCACTGACCCATCAGTTGGGAACCACTGACCTAAATGTATCAGCATGTAATTCCCTAACTCTCCATATTGACAGTCTTCAACTAGCCAATACACTCTTGAAAGTCAGTTACAGCTTTTGCTTTTGGTGTGCCACCCTCCAAGATTTTATGCAGCCCCATTTGATCACTCCCATGAAAACGTTCTGGGGGCGCCACTTGAGACAAAGAGGTAACAAGTTCATTCTAGCCATACATCTTTGGATGTCACGTTGTTTCAAAACATAAGATAAGGAAACTCTAGCTAACGAAAGAAAGAAGAGAAACATCTTTATTAGATGGCCTCTACTCAGCTAACCTGTCATTCTGAAACTTATGAGAAATACCAAGAGTCCAAGGTGATGTTGCAATTTGCTTGTCTACTCAGACTGAAACCAAGAGTTTTTCAGTTTTTGGTCATTAACACAAAGCAGCCAATCTGAGCATTTAAGAAGCTGGAACAACTTTTTTTTCTCATTATTTTGCTTAGAAACTTTTATAATTAACTAAACAAATTATCAAAATTGTTGCTGATCCATTTTCTGTTGATTGTCTGATTGATTGACACAATAGTATTCTGGTTATGAAGGTGTTTTGGGGAAGTTAATTCTCCAGGTTACCCACATGCAGTTTGTAAAAAACACACCTTGTTTTGAAGTACAGTGAATTTACGGCACATAATTTCTATTTTGAAGTACCGTTTCCTGTTGGAAAGTGAGCAACTAACCGACAGCCACTTGACAGAGACAGCAAACCAGCTCAACAACATGGCCAAACACAAGTATGATGTCAAATTTATTAAACTGTGTGGACCTTGAACTAATGACTACAGAGAAATCTTGGCTGGACCACTTCGTAATCTCTTTTCCGGAGTATCCAGGATATGTTTTGTGCATGTAAACATCATAACCTGGTTTCAGAATCCCAGATAACAGCCTTCAGCCCAGTTTTCAGAAACCCAAATAGGTTACCAGTGCTATTGTATGGCATGTATACTTTGACACCTTATCTATGTTTCTGTTATGTTGAGTTACTCAGCAAATAAAATCATTTAAATAAGTCACCGGTTAAATAAAAAACAGGCACAAACTGGCACCAGTGAACTGATTTAATTACAAAGAGGAACCCACAGTGACATAACGAGAACAGCTACATACAGGAAGTAACTCTGATAGACTGTAACCATGACAACTGAAACCAGAGCCAGAGATACACAAAGTTGCGACCAGGTTGTTTTCCTTCCTGTAGACGTCCGATTGTAACAAGGCAAACGGAGCTAGCGTCGCTACCAGTGAAAACATCAATGCCAACACTCGTCATTTCCCATCATTTCTCATCTCGTCTTCTTTACGAAAGATCTAAGACAGTTATAATTTAAACGTCACTGACAGCGCATGCCAGAGAGGTGGAGGGGGGGAAAAATACAAACAAAAACAAACCTTACACAAATATATAAAAATATGCCATTAGATTCATATCAACAATTGAGGACCGTGGGTGCACTATTTACAGAAAAAAAAAGGCAATATATACCAGTATTTACAACAATAAAGACTTCTTTCACATACGGGCATCAGGAGGTTACTTACAAGTTTGCTGAGAGTTACAGTGACGATAGGATGAGTTTGAAGTGATGGTGAAAAATAAGTGTAAATGTTCTGCTTCATTCTCTCAATCCTGGTCAATTGAGCATCAAGTTTTACTTCATATCTACGAGGCGGCGTGTTTGTGTGCCTAAATGATACTGCTAAAAATAGGATTACTCAGTCGCTAATACTAATGTACCACCAAAGAAACATAAAAGTTTACTCTTAAGGCATTTTTTTTATTTTAAATACAATCTACTAACTCTTGACTCCAACCACGGCAGCAGTTTCAGCCCAGGATAGTAGGCTAAGTGGCGACCCACCATCGAGGGGCTGTGACCTTTTTTTTTTTGGCTGCCCAGCTCACAGTTTTAAAAACGCTGCTCCAAGAGCGCTGGTACCAGCAGAGAAAGCACACAGATGTTCCTCTAAACACATCAAACTTTTCATTGTTTCACTAACTCCATTCTGCAGGGAGCTCTCCTTTGCTCTACAGTCAGCATAGATATACAGCATTTTCATGGGTGACATAGCAGCTGTTGGCACTGAGAACACAAAATCGACTTTGTTGTGAATCATACAGAACATAAAAAACACATAATATTTGCTGCTATAACATCAGAGGACATTAAAGGAAAAACTGAACACTCGAATACTCTTATTCACTTTGCTTAAAGTTAGCCCAGAGGAGAGGATTGACATTACTCTCACGTCTGTAGCCTATTGTAAATATTGAACTATAACCAGCAGCCAGTTAGCTTAGCTTAGCTTAGCTTAGTTAAGCACAAAGACTGGAAAATGCAAACAACTAGAAAGGTAAAACAAACAAGCAGTGGCCCCCAGAAGTCCTTGAAGGAGTTCTAGGGTTCACCAGAAAAAAGTGGAATAGTTTAATTTTTACTATTTATTTCACTATAGAAGTGGGCCCAATGGAGTAAGAGTCGTAAGAGTGACTCCACCATAGTTGACAGCCATAAAATTCTTGTCATAATCACGTCTAACAGCCAAAATCTTTTTAGATTGAGGTCCCTGAGGTCTGAAAGTTGGTTGGTGACAGCGAAAAAGGTTGAGGACCGCTGGCTTTGTGGCATTTAGGGACATTTTTCTGTACCTTTAGAACCAGGTTACCTGTTTCCCCTTGTTTCCAGGCTTTATGCTAAGCTAAGCTAACTGGCTACTGGCTGTAGTTTCATACAGACATAACAGTGGTGTCAGTCTTTTCACCTAACTTTTGACAAAATGCTGAATAAACGCAATTCACGAAATGTGGAATTAGTCCTGTAACGTTTGCTAACATTCCTCTGCTGTATTCTCCACATGCTAACGCAAGCTAGCTGTAACTTTGCCTCAACTGTGGGGTGGAAATCACAAACAAGCTCCTTTTTATTCTATTTAAGAGAGCACACACACACACACACACACACACACACACACACGCACACACACACACACACACACACACACACACACAGGCCTTCACACTTACAGAGGCAACAAGCTCACTAGCTAGTTAGCAGCTATCACAATAACCACTAATCCTCTTAGCCGTTAGCTTCTCTCGCAGTGGAAGAGTTAACCTAATGTGAGTGTGTTCGGTGAGTTGCGGTGAAAGCTGACGTGAAGGGCCCAGATGGCTGGCAAAGTGCAGTGGGGTTTTCTGGGCTTGGAAGGATCAAAGACAATCGCTGCTTAACCCCCAAAGCCTGAGGCTAACGTGTGAGTGTGTGCAAGGGCAAGTCAGTGTTACCCTTGACTTCTCTCAGACATCTGCCATTGTGCCAGGGAAAGCTGACTTTTTACGCTGTGTGTGTATGTGTGTGTTAAATGGCTTAACTTTTAGCCTTCTGAAGGCACGTGCAGGTGCTCAGCATTTGTCCTTCTGACCTACTTTGTATCTTGGGTACTCTTTCGTCTCACAGACAAACCACATGCATCTTCTTCTCCAACCATCAATAGTTGAATCAGTGTTTAAGCATTAGGGGTGTAACAATACATGTTGGCGCTGTATTTCCTGTGACACAGAATGCCACTATACCCCCCAAAAAATTCAAATATTAGGCAAATCTTTGCATTCGCCACACAAACAGGTGACAGGGTGATTCTCTGAGCTGCGTTCAGGGACGATGTAAAGGGAATTTTGGGATTGTTTTGCAGTCTGCATCTTTTGGCTGATAGATGAGTGGAGATGTTTTGCCAAGACCTTCACCTTTCTGGATTTATTTCTCCAAATTTATGTAATCATACAGCCCTGAAACAAGAACCCTGTATTGTGTATCGTACCACACCACAAGTGGACTGTGTCGTTACACCCCTGCTGTGTATCTCAATCTGCCCGGACCAAACTATTCCCCTTTATCTCTTCTGCTAATCAAGCCAGGGCCTCTTTGTTCTTCAACTCAAAAACAAAAATGTGAAAGCTACATCTTCTATAAATTAAGTGCTGTAAAAGAAGGCGCTAAAATCAAAACCATAAATACTGTACATAACTATCATTATCTGCTACCACAGCCTGGCATCGTGGAAGTCAGTTAACATCGGCTCCTGATTTCCGCTAAACAAACTGACAGTTCATGGCAAAGGAAATCTTTTCAGATCCCGTAATGTCTAACACATACAAGGCTTTGGCATAGTCACGTCAAGGAGGAATGTCTCCAATGCACTTCTTTCTCTACTCCAGTAGCGGGCATCATCTATGTTCATGTCATCTTAAACTGACGGCAAAAATTAAATAAGAAAAATCAGATACAAAGTGATTATCTGCGGAAAACATGCATTTATGTTTTTCACAAATGTCTAACGATTCAGTGAGTGAAGGCTGTGCATTAATGTGTGTGACTGTGTGCATGTGTCTTGTTAGATACCCTTGCCACATATTGCACTTTAATGCTATTCACTTTCTCTCTGCAGGAGAAAAGATGATTTTAGCAGTCTCTCATCTAGAAGCAATGATCGTGGAGTGGATTTATTACAACCCGGCTGTCCAGACGACAAGGATACCTTTGTCTTTCACTCCTTTAAAAGCTCACAGACGTCAACAGAACCTCTCTTCTAGCTGCGGAAATGAGCGCAAATTCAGAATATCCATCAAACTACAGTCTGTGGTGGTACTTTTTACGTAGTTTCCATTCATATATTCTTACATGACATTTACCTCTGACCACCAGGAGGCATTTTGTCTGCAGTTCAGGCTAAGATGAAGTGACGATGGAGTAAAGGGTTGATGTCCGAGTCCAGAAAAACAGAGAAAATGTCAAAGTACATGCTTGACTTGAATGTCCTCTTTTCAAGATCCTGTGCAACGACAGAGTCCAAGTCCTCTTCTGTCTTTCACTCCTTCACTCATCAATCTAAGCATTCATCCATGTATGAAAGCTTAATTTCCCCTTCTCCGTCCTCTTCTGTCTCCTTCAATAAAGACTCGAGTTTAAAGAGGCTTTTCTAGACAATACTCGCAGATGCCGAAAAAACGAAAATACACACGCACGGACAGCACTCAGTGAGGAACAACGCACACCATCAGAAACATTAACACAAGAAAACTGTCTTTGAAGTGATCATATTCATTAGTAAGCCCAGGAGGAAGTCGACAGCCATATTATGCACATAGAGACTGGTGGACTGAGCAGAAGACCAAAACAACACCAAAAAGTGAGGAGTCCAATGGGGGGGGCGGGGGGTCAGGAGCTTGTGCGCTGTTCTCAGCTAGAGGGAGGTTAGGGCAGGTTATTCAAATCGGGGTCGATTGTCTCAGACCTTCCAAAGCAAAAGATGGTTGGTACTGTCATCCCGTCCGACTGTTTCACTGCTATTGGTCAGTCTGAAGTCTTCATAGCCGTCGCCGCCGGAAATGACTAGATGGTTGGTTTTAGAGGGGATGTGGGCAGAGGCTCTGCGACGCGCGGAGTCACGCCTTTGGAGGTTCTTGTCAACTGTGCTGCCGCTCTGGGACTGGTTGCCTAGAAGGTAGGGATTAAAAGTCAAAAGAGGGCAGTGAAAGTGAAAGTTTTTCTGCTGCGGATGTGGACAAAGCTACACAAAAAACACCCTTCAAACTACCTGTGGAGTCAGCTGTCATAGGAGGGAAGTTCATGTCGAACCCTTCCGGTAGCTCGATTGATGTCAGGAACCGAACGTGGCCCGTATGTCCGTGAGCCGAGCCCATTGGCACCAGGGGAGATTTTAGTGTCCCAGCACTAGTTCCTGAGCTCACCGCTGGGATCACCAGTGTAAGGACCACCCCTGAAGAAGAACACCATCTTAAAATGTGCTTTGTTTTTTAATCTGACGAATAATGATTGATGTAAAATTCCAAAATTCTACCACTGAAAAAAACACTAAATATTACGTCTAGCATCTGACTTTGTTCCCAAACATTTGAACTGCGAATTCTCAAGTAATAATTAAGAGAAATAAAAATTGTAATTCAGTTTAACTGTCAGGTATTTTTAGACTTTGGCTAAAAAGTGTGTTTTACCTGCACTGGTGCCGATCCACAGCAGATCCTTACACGCCAGCAATGCCGTGATTCTCAAACAGGCAGCCTTGTGCTGTCTGATGATCGCATCTGCACCTGAATGGAAAAAAAGAGGGTATTGAAATAAAAAATTCCTGCATATGAGCTGCCGCCCAGTATAAAATAATATGCATACACATTTATGTCACTCTAAAAACCTGTTTCTGATCATAAATCTTCTGTGTATTTACCTGCAAGCATCTTATGCACAGCAGGCGCCACATCCACCTCTGTCAGGCTCTCTAAGGTCTGAGCGTGATACAGTTTAACCTGCGCACTGCCCTGCAACGCCAACCACACACCCTGACCGTACGCCACCATGCAAGTCACGCACCGACTGCTGTCTGTGCCCACCTGGAACCAGTGCTGAGAGGGAGAGAAGAGGTTTCACATAAAACGCCTGATCTGTCTGCCACATCATTTATTCACCTGTACATATATACATCCATCCACTTACCTCTTGTACCAGTGTAGCTGTGTTGATAATAAGGACTCTGTTCTGTGAGCCGCACCAAAGCTTTCCTCCCACAGGAACCATTTTGGTGACAGGGCTACTGGGTGTGCCCAAAACTAACGTCTGAGAAGACTGAGGGTCCCAGAAACTACCTGCAGATTGAGATTAAGGGGGTGTTGTATGTTTAATGTTTAAGTCATGTGTGGAAACGGCAGGATCATTTTTGAAACAGGTAACATCATTTCAGCACTCTCAATGGGTGCAGACTAGCATGGCTGTGTGGAGCACATTGATCAAAATGTTGCAGTGCAGAAAGAAAAAAGCTTCAGCTACCACAGAAACTAAATCAGAAGGAGCCATAAACAACCCAATTCACTTCACATGCCTCTTACCTGCTTCTCTCTGGTAAACAATCACCTCTCCATTGGCCAAGGACACAAACACTTTGTTGTCCAAATACCTGAATGAAGAAGAAGAAAAGCAGGGATTTCCAAGAAAATTACGCTCGACATGAAAATATACATGTAGCAGAAACAGGAAAGTTGAGACGGAGACCTACAGGAGACAAACCTGACAGTGCATTTAAACCCAGCTGCATCAAATGGCTTTCCATCCCGTCTCTATCACTCATCATTTCTAATTGTCTCATACAGCATAAATTACAGTATCATTTTTCATTTCAAAGGCAAAGCCATGGAAAAGAAATAAACTCACAGTATACAGAGGATGGAAGCTGAGTGTTGCATCTTCATGCTGTTCTTACGGTTACGGATGTTGTCCGAGGACTGGTACACGTGGATGCTGACAGAAACAGAAGCAATACAGGAGATTAGGTGATTAAATCAGTGCACCAACAAGCACGGAAGCTATTTCTATGGAAAAACAGAAAAACAAATTGTTCATTTGTGAGAAGGATTGTTGTTTTGTCCAAGTTTTTATTTGTACTGAAGGTGTCTGCCTGTGTGTGTGTGTGTGTGTGTGTGTGTGTGTGTGTGCCCATCACCCACCATCCATCCTCTGTACCCAGCCACACTGAGCTCTGGTAGGCCTCTGGGTCAATGCTAAGCAGGTCCTCCAGGCTCGCCCTGGTAAACGAGCCCCGGGAGGAGCGGCGCATGGCGCGGCCATCCATGGGGCTCTCTGTGTGGGCACGACTTCCGCCGCCAACTCCTAGCATCCCCGGAGCTCCGTAGGAACTCGCTACCGGGAACTCCTGCTCCTCCTCACTGCTGGTGGTCTCTGTAGCCATGTCCTTGGAGCCTGGACCCTCGTCATCTTCAGAGGGGGTGTACATGAGAGAGAGTATAAGTATATAGAGTGTATACAGGAAGTGTGTGTGTGACTGGAGTGTTGTTTTACTCACTGCCATAGCTGGATGATATGGTGGAGTGACTGGCCTGACTCTGTAGAGTGGAGGAAGGGCTGGGTGAATCCTCATCATCAGTGTCATCGCTGTCAAATGGAACAAGCTCTGCTCCTGGTCCTGGAAACAATCAGTGAAAATATAACAGAAAACTGCAGTACAAACAGAATACAAGTACGTGCAGTTCATAAAATTAGGATAACAAAGGATTGTACTATAGCAGCTGACAGTTAACACGAGCTGTTGCTGCTTGACGTGCTGTAAAATCTTCATGGACCAACCTGTTGGCTGCTCCGTCAGCTCCAGAGATGAATGAGAGATGGATATATGGAGCTGCTGCTGCGTGTGACCAGGTGCTCCAGTGGAAGTGGCCAGGGTGGGCTCTGATCCACGCTCCCTTTGAGGTGAAGAGATTTGTTAATGGTGCAGAATATAAATGAAAAATGTGTCTAGGTGGGGGGCGTGCTGGTGGTGGTACTGACCTTCCCTTCAGTCCTGGCACCGCAGCAATACATATGATCCTTGCTGAGCAGACAGCAATACAGGCCTCAACTGTGGGCTCATCCTTGATGTTCAACAGACACACCTGGAGAGAGAAAACATCATCATCGCATTAGTCAAACTACAAGTCAATTATTCTCCCCCAGAAAGCATGTGGAATAAAGTGATTGCCTCTGCTGATTGGTTCATAAATCCTCACCTGCCCCACGTATCCATCGCTGTTACACACCCACACCTCACAGCCACTGTCAGGACAGCTGTGGCTGGGAGAGGCACACGAAAACTGGAGACAAACAATAATGAATGAATGGACATGACTTTTGTACATCTGTAAAGAGTGCCTGTCTACATAAATCATCTATATACACACAGATTATACGTTAATTATTCGCTGCTGCTCCCACCTGCATTCCGCTTCGTGTCTTCATTATAGGAATGGCCTTCAGAAACTCTGGGTCCCACTGGTCCTTATTCATTGCTAAACACAATGACACTGACAATTAGAGCCACTGAAATAAAGTAGCTCTAGGGCTAATGAATCCTAGTCACAATCATTAACGATAATATAACACTCCTATCTAAATTCTAATTATTTAAACACATTTTTGTCTGAAGAAGTCTGAGAAAACTGTATCTAACAAGCTACAGTGCAGTAAATAACGTTTAGCTTTTTCACTGACCCAGCTTCTTCTTGGCGTCTTCAAAGGCCTGTTCAAAGTTGGAGCGAGTGTCGGGGGAGGTAAACTCAAAGACGAAGCTGCTCTCTGCGGAGGCGGTGGTGAACTCCAGCTTTGTGGGAAGAAAGGTCATACTGAAGGCCAGAGACTGCTTCTCTGACAGCTCCCTGTGCACCGACGCCATTAGATCCTTTATTACCTCATCGAGGGACTGAGAGAGGCGGAAACAACAAGAGAAAGACCAAATTCATTAGATGTTTTAACACATCGTAGACAGTAATATTAAACAAAGACAGATAGAAAGAGAGGAGGAGGGAGGGTGAAGACAAAACAAGACATGACAGTGCAGTTAAACATGTGGCTGCTTTTTGCATGTGTGTGTGCTGGTGCACATTACCTGGTGTGGGAAGCTGAGGGTCTCAGAGAGTTTGCTGATCTGACCCAGAGTGCTGAGATCCTCGTCTAATCGACTGATCATCTTTTGGATGCTCTCTTTGTTTGTTGCCTGAGTGGAGCCTGAAGCAAATGTTTTCAATTAAAGCATTTATAAACTAAACTGCATCACAAGAAACTAGAATTACTGCTTTGCCCTTATATGCCTCTGCAAACCAGTCAAGTTGTAGCTACAGTTTACATCCATGCAGCCATGACAGCTGATGATGGATATAAATGTCATCACTTCATCATTGAATTCTATTAGTTTTTGTGTGAAATCTTGACATTATTGGCAAATGGATTCTTGAGTTATGGCCAAAAACAAGTTCTGTGAGGTCACAGTGATGTTTGACCATCAAATTCTAATCAATTCAAGTCCAAGTGGAGGTTTGTGCCAAAATTAAGGAAATTTCCTTGAGGTGTTCCTGAGATTTCACATTCATAAGAATGAAATGGATGTAAGGTCACAGTTACCTTGACCTTTAACCACTAAAATCTATTGATTTTATAGGTGAGTCTGAATGGACGTTAGTGCCAAATTTAGAGAAAATCCCTCAAGGAATTTTTAAGATACTGCTTTCACAAGAATGAGACAGATGAGGTCACAGTGACCCTGACCTTTGACCACCGAAATGAAATCAGTTCATTGCTAAATCGACATGAACGTTTGTGTCAAATTCCTTAAGGTGCTCTTGAGGTATTGTGTTCATGAATGGGACATACCGACGGACGCACAAACTGTAAGCATAATGCCTCTGTCCATGACTATCACCGAAATGGAGGCATAAAAACTGTAATATCTCACTTCAATATTGATGAATCAGGCAAAAGTGTGGCTGCCTGATAGGTAACATTTTAAGAGGACAGCTTTATCTCAAAATGTGTCTTTATTCTTTGTTTTTGCAGACATAAATTGATAAGACATGTCGTTTTGCCGCTAGTGATTCACAGGATTACACAGTCATGAGCCTCATTCATCTCTAGCAAAACTTAAAACCACAGGATGTCAGTTGCCTGTGTGTTTCCTGCCACCAGCAGCAGTGTGTGATCTAAAGATGGAGCCTTACTTTTCACAACCTCCACCTCCTCCAGGGGAAGCTTCCACAGGAACTTATATTTACTGGAAGTATCAATCACACTCGCAGCAGAGTATCTGAGAGGGAGAGAGGAGCAGAAAAAGGGTGGCAAAAGAGAGAAGTGATGGAGAGTTTTGTCAAGCATTGTAGAAAACACAGCCTGAAAACACCAGGGGGCAGTGCAGTTTGGAAACTATCTTAGTGTGTGTGTGTGTGTGTGTGTGTGTGTGTGTGTGTGTGTGTGTGTGTGTGTGTGTGTGTGTGTGTCGCTCACAGGCTCATGGAGCTGCGTCTTAACGAGCCAGACTTCCTCTTGAGAGTGGTGCAGATGATCAGATCACTGAAGAGGAAGAGAGAACGGTCTTTCTTTCCACCAACTGTCTTCTGCAGAGAGAGAAAGGAGAGAGGAAGAGCTCAGAAAGTCTCTGGGTCATCCATATAACCATAAAAGTTTAAATACATAACTATATTCATATAAGGGTTTGCTTAAATCATATCTATTACGTTTACATATTTTACATACCTTGCTATGCTACAAACATTTGTCATATCAAAAAGTACTTCTTACCGCCTCCATGACCATTTCCTGTCTCAAGAACTTCCTCTGGGGGTTCAGAATCTAACATAAACACACATATGCAGAGAGATGTGATCATCACTTCATACCATAACTATAACTCTTGAATAATCTACAACGAAAGCAGCCCTTAAGTTAAAAAGGCAAACGTCAGCTATAAACAGAGGTATATCTTCACAGTATAAAGTATATCTCACATGTTCAACTCCTTCTATGTGTGCCTCGATCTCTTGGATGACCCTCGTCTCCCTCTCTGCCTCCTCAGCGGAGCGACGGCCCTTATTGATCTTCTCAGCCAATCTCTTGATGTCCCTCTGGGCGTCCAGTAAGTATGGGTGGTCCGGGTGATCCTCTGGGGTGTGCTTGAGCAGGTCCTTGAGCAAAACAACACAACTAAATTAATCTCCCTTTACATGACTAAACACAGGATGAAGCTACTTGCAGTACACAGAAAGTTGGCAGTAACGTTTTGAGATAATTCACCTTCACCAGCAGCTCATATCGAGGAATCCTCTGGACCGGTTTAATCATCAGATCACCCAGAGCCTGCTTCTCCTTGTTCTCACGCATGTTTTGCTGAAGGAGGGAAGGAAGATGGAGACAAAGCATGGATGCAAGAGAGGGTGAGAACATTATCTCTAAAGTAAGCTCAGTGTTGCACTTCACAACTCCGCCACAAGATGGTGCAGTGGTTCCACTGTCAAAACCCTGTCTGGCATGAAGCTCTCAGTGGTTGAAAACTGAGAATAGGACGAGGACATGACAGGTTTCTGTGGTGCCTGATTACATTTTTGCATCAGAGCTCTTGTTTGTGCAGCCAACTGGTGCTGTTTTCCCCATACATTTATATCTGGCGGCACACCGCAGCTTCGGAGTGGTCTACCAAATTTAACAGGACATATTGCTAAAATACCTCTGGGTTTGTAAGTCGGATTAACTGGTTGAATTGGTTTAAAAAGATGGTTTGTAGAAGATTTCGCAGGCAATAATTTGTCCTTAGTTGCAGTTCCAGCAAAAAGAGTGACCAGAGAGATGAGGCTAGATTTACTGAGCGAGAAAATCAATTTCAGTGGTTTCTGGCATTGTGAGAACATTTTGGATCCTCCAGATCTCCTGAGTAGACAACAATCCCTCACAACAATCTGATATAGAAATGAGAATATTAGAATTTTAAGCCTGAATTTTAATGACAGGTAGATGCTATCCACTTTGATCAAGAGTGTTAAATCTTTTTAGAAACAATCATGACTTAACACACAACTCTCAATTCATCAACTGTATCCTGAAGTCCTGTAGCTGTAGGGCAAGAACAATCAAGTGTCTCTTTCAAGTACAAAAACCTCACGGGAATACCGGCATGGACAAACAGCAGGAACAAGACAGGAAGCACACACGCACATTAACATATACACAAACCTTACATTGACAAAGTACTGTTCAGGCTCTAAAAGCTCTTTCCTCCAGACTAGGGACATTTTTCTCAACCTGTTTCTACTTTTCCAAAGAAACACATAAGAGCAGCTGCTAAGACAAAACAGGACATCCTGTGACTCAGTCCAACACTCACCTCCAGAAACTTGTGAAACGCTGGCTTGGCCTCCTTGGCAATCCTCACAGCATCTTTGGCGTTGAGAAAGTTGTCGATGTACGCGGAATACATATTAGCAAGAGCCTCTTTGGAGAACTGGGGAAAAGAGGGAGAAGAAGAAGAAGAAGACATATAAGTTACCATGTTCTGACTTTTTAATGACACCAGCATGTTCAACATTAAGCTGATGACATACTTTTTTGTAGCAAGTAGAGATCAGTGCAGTTTTATTTCGCCCATAGTTCAAACCACAGCTCAGTTAGTAAAACAAAGGTCATCACTGTGGAATAATGCCTTTATTTAATTTTGAGAGATATTTTAAGTAAAGAAGAACATTGACAGAAAATAGAGGGCAGTAGCTCAGTCTGTGGGGACTTGGCTTGGGAACAGGAAGGTTGCCAATCTAAGTCCCTGTAGAGACCAAGTTTGGAGTGCGGACTGGCCGCTAGAGAGTTCCCTCCTGGACACTGCCAAGGTACCTGTGAGCAAGACACCGAACACATTAGCTGCTCCAGGGCAACCTCCCTGGTTTAATGTGTGAGATGTGTATAAAAGAGGTATACATGAAGACGTATATTTCAACTGTCAATCGCCGACTGTGTGTGTGGATTGAAAAATATAGAAAATTGAATAAATCAACCACTGTTGATTGAACAAAATCATCATGCTACGATTTGGATATTCTTTCACTTTTTTTTTTTACTTTACATGGATAATCAAAAAAACACAACAAAAAACAACTATTTAAAAAAAATAGTAAAATAGTTGGCAGGCCACAAAAGCCCTTGACCCGACTCTTTAGAGAGGGGACAAGGAAGAAAGCGAGGAGAATCTTGGCAGATAGTTCCCATCCTCTCTTCAGCCAATTTGAGCTCTTGAGCTCCGGGAGGCGCTATAGAGTCCCTCTGGCAACTACAAATGTATTTAAGAAGTCCTTCATCCCAAGTGCACTCAGTATCCTTATCTCAATAAAGTGACTGATGAGTTTTAAACCACAGACAGACGACAAGCTGATGTAATGTGTTTTGCAATAACTTCATGTGACTATTTGTCTGCTTTTTACAATGTTGTCTTTTGTGTTTGCTGAGCCACAGACAAATTTCTACCCATAGTGGACAATAAAGATATATTCTACTCTATTATAGTCTACACTGTAGGATACACACTTACAGCTAATTGTAGGGGCTCAACAGCTAACGTTCAGTATATGTTGTGTTTATCACAGTGCAATTAAATCCTAATATCAGCAGAAGAGGGCTTTAATCAGACAGATCATCAGCGACGCCTTGGTGTAAGTGGGTTTTCGCTTTGTCCTGCGTTAGAACAGAATAGATTTTACACTCCTTCAAACACACACGGGTGATTCACCCTGACCTGATTTCTTTTCTCAGGGCAGGGGACAGAGAGCGACTGAAAGCTAAAAAATAAAAACAGGCATAAATAAAGTGGAGGTACAAACAGATAGAGAGTGTTAACAGACATAAGGCACAATGTGTATTGAACGTCGGAGAGTAATTGGCTTTCTACCCTTTCATAAAACAACCTGACCCTGCGTTTCTCCTTTCTCATCCATCTCCCAGTGTCCTGTCCTCTCAGTCTTGGAGGAACAGTAAGAGGACAGAGAAATAACATCTAAGGACAAAGTGAGGATTAGTCACAACGAGGAGCAGTCTTTCCCGATTTAGTACAAAAGATGAAACTTAATGTTCTTTTCCAGCAGCTCTTAAATATATTATTGACTGGTCTGCTCTTAACTTTAATTAAGAAAGTGTCAAAGCTTTTTACCTTCAAGGGGAAGATTATTTTACAGTAGCTGCTACTAGGCAACCCAAAAATAATGTAGGTAAGTTAATACATTGTTTTATCTTATACTTTTTAAACCTTTGATGTTTGCACTCTGAACAATGTCAAGGAAATACTGTATTTTAGGGTGCAATGTTGTTGGGTGTCTATGATATATTGGACCTTGACAGTTTTTAGTTGCTGAAACATGCAAATCTATTTTTAGTGTCATTTATCTTTAATGTATTTTTCAATCATATTGTTTAATTTAAAAAAAGTTTTTGTTAAGGCAAGGTAAGGTAAAACTTTGGGGGGGGGGGACTTGGGGATACAGACAGTAGTCAAGAGTACAACAAAACAGACAGAATCCAGTAACACACACTGTCAGGGGTAAATCATGGACATTAGTGGTCACTGCTGGTTAAGGTAGAGGATAGCAGATGGGACAAAGGACGATCTGTAACGCTTAGTGCTACATTTAGGGAGGCAAAACCTCCACCATGATGGAAGCTTCTGAAACTCAACATGGAGGGGTTGCTGAGAGCTTTAGAGGTGACCCATGCTGTAGGTTATTAAAAGTAACACTGGTGATCTTGCAGCACAACTTATCTTGTTCTTGTCTTTAAGGCTCAGATTACAAAATCACCAGACAATGTTAAAAGAAAGAACGGACTCAATAAAAGTAATAAAAGCAAACATACTCCTTATTTACCCTGCTCAATAAAAGCAGAGTAAATAAGGCGTATAGTTTTGTTGTTTATGATGTCTTTATCTATGGTTTTAAGGTTTTATTTTCTTATGTAACTCCTGCCATCTGTACTCCATGTTGGTTGATTTGGATGGGGTCACCATAAGTTGCAGGATTTTATGAATGAATAAACTGAACACTCCACGCCTTTTAACATCCATAAAACACCAGTCTGATATGTTGCCAATAAACCAAATCAAATCCAAATTACTTTAACTTTCTAAATGCTATGTATTAACTAGAACAATATACAGTCTGCATCAATGTGTGAAGATCATGTACATATTTTTTAAAGTGCGCAATCCAAATGCATATCAGCAGTCTAAAACTGCTAAACCCTCACAAATAATGCTGCAAAAATATCTCAAACTTGGGCTGCAGACTCTGGATAAAAAACATTATAGTCAAGATATGACACAAAGGTACTTATAAAATACAGTTGGCCTCCTTCAGGGTGCTTGAGGAGATAAAAATAGATTCCATACTGTATATCTATTTAGGAGAGAGGGAAGTGGCTGCTCTTGAAATTATTTTTATAACAGGGCACACAAAGAGCAGAAAGAGAGGAGAGATTTATGATTTTAGTACCGATTCACTGCTGTCCAATACCTCTATTGTAATGTCTTATACACATTTCCCTTTACTGCTGTTAATGAGTCAAAGCTGACACTTCTGACAAAGCATAAATCTGCTGAAACATCTGCCACTATGACAGCACACATCTGAGCAAAATATTCTGCCCCGTGTGAGGCTCGAACTCACGACCTTCAGATTATGAGACTGACGCGCTGCCTACTGCGCCAACGAGGCCTGAAGCAATGTGCAACTGCTGCAGCTTTAAGAGCTGCAGCGGACGGAAAGGGAGGGGGAGTGCTGAGGGAGGTCTGGTGTGAGTGAGCAGTGAGGGATCTGCAGCAGCTTCAGTGAAGCAGAGACAACCCCCTCTCTTATGTTTTTCTACCTCATCTCTTTAAAGGGAAACCCTAAAGTAGCAACATGTAACATTAAACAGTTCATATAATGAATCTGTGAATTTATCTTTGTAGGTGTTAAGTGATATAAAGCTGAGTAATGTTAGTTTTTCTGGTGCAGCAACTTTTCCTCAGCTGTCTTTATCTGCTTAATTCAGTCAGCGTTTTCCAACATTTCCCACATTGTCCTTGTGTGACACTTTGTGTCTCCACTGAGCGTTTGTGAAACGGTTTCATTCAAGCTGTGAGCTGCTGAGAGGGATAACAATAGCATTAACATAGCAAGAGAATGAGGGGTTTTTCCCCACTCGATAAAAAACAAAAGCTGTAGCCACACTGCATTCTGGTCTGTCGGTCTGTCTATGAAGAAACTGGAACATGTGCTTCTTCTATACTTCATCTATGACTTTATTTAGATAAGAAGTTCTTCACTCTTTCATTCTCAAAGACTGAAACCTGACATTTAGCCCGACGCAATGTTCTTCAGAATCTAGGTTGAGAGCCACGCTCGGGTCATGGGAAATTTTAAATGGGTCAACAAGGGGTCACCAGGAAAACAAAATATTAAACTAGTGCTGCCAACTATAGACCGTCTCTTGATAAAAACAGCTTCCCCTCAGTCCTCTCTGCCGTCAGTAATGCCTTTAAAAACATTGTATTCATTCATGCTCTGCAGAAAAAATAAATTAGCTGCAGTGTTGGGGGAACTATATTAAAACTACTACCTACTTTACAATGAAAAGTAACTTAACCACATCTTAACTGCTCTCAAAAACATTTTGCCTGTCAAAGTAAGACTAATTTTTACAAGTAGTTCAGCTACATCCATTGTAAAAAAAAATCTGGTGCTCTTCAAGAACAGGGCAAATAGCCACATAAAGATAAAAACAACACTAGCCAGTTCACTCAGTGTAAAAGTCCATGGTACAGGCAGGCAGTCCAAAAACACATCTGAGTCTCTCTGACTGTAGTTGAAAATCCTTTATTGATTCATGGATAAACCGACACGTTGTGGCTTGAGAGTCTTCATCAGGGTGTAAAATGCACTGGAAACAAGTGTGCAATTTTAAAACTAATGTAGAGGTCATGTGAGGTCTAAATGGTAAAGTGTAGGTGTATTTGGTTTAGGGACTAGGGCAGCCTGAGGATGAGTTTCAAGGTGAGGATAGAGAGCAACGGTTGTGGTGGAACCAGGAAATTCATAATACTTGATTGCAGACACCTTGGTTGCAAATAGGAAGTGATTTTACCCAAATATCAGGTGACCGTCATTAAATGATGAATGTGGCCAACAAGCTGTGACACTGTGTCATATCAAACAGCAAAAAACATGATGAGAATACCATGAATGTGTAGTTTATGAAGTACAAAAACCAAATGACCCAAAGTGCTTAACTACTACAGAAGCTACTGAGATTTGAACGTACTTAACCAGTGCAAATTGTAGTTTAACTAGTAACTGAACTACTTTCCAACACTGTTTATATGTCATGTCTGTACAAGTTGCTTTACTGTTGCACCACAGTGGATCAGCTGAGTTCATGACAAATTCATAGAAAAGTTTTGGAATTAACCTTCAAAATAAAGAAAATCTGTTTTATAATAAAAATTGCAACTGCATTTGAATATTGACACAGTTTTACAGAGCTGAATAACAGTCTGCTATCAGACCTTATTGTGTTTTCTGTCCTTATCTTATCTTGCAGGGATAATAAAGACAAATATACAGTCAAACAGTAAAACTGTGCCAGAGAAGCAAAGTACACTGCATCCTTTGAACACAATGAGTTGAACTTTTAGGTAGGCTAAATATCTGTTCATTAGCTACTGTTGATTCTAGCTTGAGGATGTACCACAAATAATAACACAAGGTTTAGGATACCCCAGGACTTTCTCACACACGACCAGTCTTATTGCTTCAAAAACAGCTGCTATTAAGAGAAGACTGCTACTGTCTCATGCTCACACCCTCCATGTGACATGTCACAAGCTAACAATGCTAGCACCTGCTGAATACATTTCTGCAGCACTAAGAAGAGATCAATCACTATGAAAACTCTACGCTAAAGTAACTGGGTCACAGTTGGCTTTCCACAGTAACATGCTCTCTTAAACTTCATGTAACCAAGAAACCCAGTTTCCATAATCGGTGTTGGGGGCTAGAGAAATCTGATTTCCAGGTTTCTGATTGGCTTTTTTAAATGTACTCATGTGCATGATTAAAGATTTACATCAGGGAAAGGAGAGATCATTACATGTCAGACTAAAACTGCGCCTCTGGAAGTGTAAAACAGTTGGTTTCCATCTCTGAAAATTCGACTAGTAAAATTCAAACCCACAAGAATGAATACATGAATTATTTCTGTTATCATTAAAGAGGAGAGGAAACTCGTCATCTCTACTTACAGATTGGATGAGGAGGTGTCCGACAGTCTGCCTGTCGTGCCATTGGCCGACGCAGCTGGCGACTTGCTCCAGGAAGTGCTCATGGTGCTCCAGGATTTCCGGGATCTGGTAAAACATCTCGTCCACCAGCAGAGGGTCCACTATGGAGCCGCTGTCCGGCTGTTTGAGAGGACGCATGTAGCCCTGAGGGGACAAGACCAGCAGTGAGTTACAGACCATTCTAAATCACTGAAATATGCACAAGGTTTGCTAAAACGTCCTCCAGCTGTGGGGCAATCTGTTGGACAGGTTATTGTTATTGCTCCTTTAATATTGGCTGAAACGATTATTATCAGTGATAATATAATATGATATATTTATAACTTTTTACTTAAGTCTCAAGGTAACTCCGAACAATAGAATCAGCTCTTGTAGATTCAGCAGTAAGGTTTTCAGCAGTGTCCTAACAAGCCCGGGTCTGACACACTACTTCACACACAGTGATCCATTAAAGCTGAGAGAAATGCAGAGATTTAATTCATTGTCTAAAATGGACTGAGGCAGATGTGACCCCGAGGCTACAGAAGCTGTTAAGTCCAGTCAGCTGTGCGCGGCTCGCTGCCTGACTTCATGACACATTTGATGACAAATCTAATCTGCTGGTTAAAACATTTGTATTGAAGAAAGATGGGGAAAAGGATGTGAGATATTGTCAAAGCAGTGGTGATTCAGTTTCCTTCAATTCATTTTTCTTGGAAATAAGAGTCATAAGAGCTCAGCGTCTGCTTGGAAGTGCTAACTTAATCTTGAAGCGTTCAACAAGCTTCTCCTTAGATGACGATGTTGTAGCTCATCTTGAAATCTGCGGTGCAGGTAGGTTGGAAGTTATGTGTGTGTTGTGTTTTCAGTGTCAGCTTGTATCAATTGGTCACTAACCATTTATTGCTGCTCATTAGTGAAGGTATTGTATAGTCGTGTTATTTTCCAGAACACAATGAGGAGCGTGTCAGGTCAAGAAGCTTACGAAGAAAGTGGAAGATGAGCAGTTGCTATCTCTGGACGAGTCGAAAAAAGGTGTCATATACACACACAGCTGACACTTAAGCTGCGTTTCAGTCCCACAATGTTTACATACGATTTATCTGGGTTACATATGAAATCCACATATGTCGCTCATACACACATTAATTAACTTCACCGATCAGCCAAAACATTGAAACCACTGACAGGTGAAGTGAACAACATTGATCATCTTGTCACAGTGCAATGTTCTATTAGGGAAACCTTGGGGCTCTGACATTCCTGTGGTTGCCACCTGACACGCTCCCCCTGCCTAAACACCAGTGCAGACCATGTACATCTATGGGATGTACTGGTACCCCACCTCACAACCCATAGGACTCAAAAGATCTGAAGCTAACGCCCTGGTGCCAGACACCAAAGGACACCCTCCAAAGGTCCTGTGTTCATGCCTTGACAGGTAAGAGCCAATTCCGGTCCAAGGAGCAGCCATCGTGGATCGGGGGTACCTCTGGGGTACCAGAACGGCCCTCAAATGTTTGATCAGGTTGGGATCTGAGGTATTTGGAGGCCAGGTCGACGTCTTGAACTATTTGTCCCATTCCAAAGCAGTTTTTGTTGCGTGACACAGTGCACTGTCCTGCTGGGGGGCACTGCCATCGACAAGTGTTGTTGCCATGAGGGGGTATATTTTGTCTGCAATGATGTTCGGGTGGGTGGAGCATGTCAAGTAGCATCTACATGAATGCCAGGACCAAAGGTTTCACAACAGAACATTGCACTCTAACAAGATGATCAATGTCATTGGCTGCAAATTTGCATTTCCCAGGATAGCGAAGGAATGACCCAACCTACATTCCTTTGATTGGCTACTACTCGTTGCTTTTGTTGGTTGGGTTGTTTAGGTTTAGGCTAAGTGAGTAGGATTGATTAGGGTAAGAATGTCAGGGTAAGGCAATAAGAGGTGGAGACAGGCAGAGTAGGATGGGTCATGCCTACACTATCCTAGGAAACGCAAATTCCAGAGGAGTCACTAGCCCCTTTTACACTGCCAGATTTTCCGCGAATGTTGGGCCGTTTTGCTGGCAAGCTGCGAGCGTTTAGACACACAGAGCCAGATTGGCGAGTTGATCCGAGGTGCCCAATTTTCCGCCTTGTAGGGTAGACATATTGGCGGAACCCTTTTAGTTTAAACAGACCGAGGCGGCCTTCCGCAACGGGAGGGGCTGTTGATGACTTGTGGGAGGAGCTGTTGATGACGCCGCATGTGCGACCCACTGGTGGTGGATAAACAGGAAACAGCTGATAGCAGGAATTAGCACGCAGCTAGTAGCAAGAGGGAAACGCAAACCTGACAGACACTGTAAAGATGAGCAACTAGGGAGACAAAGAACCGCGCTGCCCTTGCAAACGAAGAGGCCATTAACCGTCAGATGACGGGGACGGTGAAGAACGGGCCGACTTACGAGAGAATCGCCGAAGGACCAATCAGCCGCGGCTTCCCTCCCACGTCACTGTTTACGTCACAGGCTGAGCTACATGTTTCGTTACTTGCTCACGCCCCCCATTTCCCCGAAAAAGGTGCATTCTGTATAAACAAAAGTAGGTAGGCGGCATTTTGCCGCACTCCCCGATTTTGTTTTTATACTGCCAATGCTGAAAAAAGACTGATTGGGCTTTCCTGCAAATTTGCACAACTCCTATCTAAAAAGAGCTGGTGATGATCACAGAATGAGTGGGTATGACACTGAGCACCTTTCACAAACATGTAGGCATGTGATCTATTGTTATAAAAACACTGAGAAGTACAGCCCATATTAATTCTTTGTCACACGAGGTATCTGGTCCTTCGTCTGCTGACTAAGCTGTGAAACAAAAACTAAAAAACATTTATTCACAGGAAACTTCCAGAGTCCCCCCAAAAAAAGAAACTGCAAAGAGTCAGATTTCAACTTTGGACCGCGCTGCTGTAGAGCTGTCTCAGCTGAACCACATCTGACACCCTCCTTCAGGGATCTGCACTCTCACTGCAGTCACCGTGGTAACACTTACTTTCCCTGTGTCGCCATGGGAACACAGCGCAGGATTATTCACTTTGTGGCCACACACAGAAATGCATGCATAGAGAGAATTACAGAGAAGTCGGCGTGCGCGAGGGGCGTGCGTACACAATCACACAGATGTTTCACACAGATGTATGCGATCACGCACATACACACTGTTCGCCCCCACACAGCCAGCGGTGACAGGTTATACAACAGGTAGGGAGAGTGAGGAGCGTGTGTGTGTGTGTGTGTGATAGACAAAGAGAAAGACAGAGAGAGCGAAGCAGCTAAGATTTGGGGTAAAGGTTAGTTAGCTGCTTGAAGAGATACGTGTAGGATATAGATGAGTGTGTATGGCTGTGCATGTGTGTGCGTGGGCAGATAATGCTGATGACAGTGAGACGTGATGGGGTTAGCAGATTAGCCTGACAGACTGAATGACTATAAGTGGATTACGTAACACCTTTGTTACCTACATTTGTTATTCACGTCCTCAGCAATCTGTGAATCCACAATAGCATTTGCTTGTGTCTCTGTGTGTGCATGTGTTTGATGGCAACGCATGAATAAGGCAGCATGTGTCCTACAACGAGCAGTACTTTCTTATTAAACCAGAGGTGCAAGAATATCTAAGGTGAACTGTGTGGAGTTGGGTTTTGTGTGTGTTACCTGAATGAGACTGCGTAGTGACTCCACATATGACTGCTCTGTGTCCAAGAGGGTCATCATCACATGTTTCCTCATGTCCTGTAAGAACAGAAGGTCAATCGTTACTGCATTTAGATTTTTCTTCTTCACTTCTAAATGCAATCTATAGTTATAAATCTTTCAGAACATTTTCCTTCGCCGCACATTTCTGCAAACACTCAACAGCACCCAAGCACACAAACACCGACATGCCTGTATCTCAAATATAATTCAATATAATAAAAAATGTTAATGAGTCTTGATATGGACCCACAGTTTGGAATAAAGTAAACTGGAATACCCTTTTTTGTATTACACGTTTTCTGCCATTTCGTTCTTGCTTTAACCGACTTTAACCGTGCAAAGGGTGTGGAAACCTTCCACGTTTACAAGACACAAGGACAGAAATGAAACACTTAACAACACTCCTACAGCTCATATGTCCAGCATGAATACACACGGACTCGACCTTTGTGCCATGCTAAAGGAGGGCGACCTTGTTATGCTCCGTTGGAGTGCTGAACATTGTAAGTTGCAGGGTTAAATAGCTGCAGCCTTGATTCCCTGATTCTGTTGAAAGGGTTATTCACCGATTTTCAACCTGCTTTGCATCAAAACAATGTGGGAAAATTCTCTTCATCTAACCAGTAACTGGATATCTCTCCTCACACCCTGCTGAAACTCCACCATAAACTCCGACATAATTTACATCATCTGGCGCAGTTTCGCTGGCTCTCGGGCTGTTGCTGGAACTACAGGCTGTACTTCTGCATTTTAATATTGCCTCTACCACCCATGCTGCCACCGCAGACACAAAAGATCAAACTTAGCAGTGTGGATCAAATATGCACCACGATTATGTAACTATACTGCATATTTCTCACCTAAAATGTTTTAAGAAACATATTTTAGTGCCGTGTTTAGCTCTAATCGTGAGAGTTTGTGAACAGGAAGTTGGCGTCATACTGTGTCCTGCACAGTAAAAATGGAGGCCGAAAAAATGAGATCACAGTGTAAAACTAAGCATCTCAAATCAAATATAAACCAAGATTCTGCTACTGAGTTGAGCATTTTTCACCACAATTGTTTTTCAAAAACATGTTTTTGCTTACTGTTTCACTATAAGAGAACGAGATCGTTTCTTGCCAGCCAACTGCCATTGTTTCAAACGGACATGTTCGGATTACGTCACCCAACAGCGGGAACGTTTATTGGTCTGGGGCGGCGCAGTGCATTCTGGTAGCTGTAGGTTTCCTCCTTGTTTCCTCTGTTTCTGTAGCACCAATTTCAAAAGTATGTGTGTCTTTCTGCTGGAGAGACGTCTAAGTTTAACTAAAAGGCCATCTTTCCAACGATGAAATACTCCTCTAATAATGTGTCTTACAACTGCTGTATTAGGCAGCATGAAAGCAAAATGGAAAATAACTTAATAACTTAAAAGAGAGTGGATAGATGCGTCAAAAAACCTTGAGGCAGACTCAGACAAACAAGTCAACCTGGATTCGGGCATGTACTGAACATGCACACACGCACACACAAATGCTCTCTTCTATTACAGCCTTTTTTCACTGCAGGAACTTTTCCTGGAACTCAGGAACTCTACGTGTATTTGGACAGGAAGTGACCCTGTTCAGACTGACCCCGAGGCAGTCTCTATTCCTGAGGTATGTCTTTCTTCAAATAAAGACTATAAGAGAGTGGAATGGAGTATGAGCGAGCAGGAGAAACATCACTGAAACATCACTGAAATTGGTTGTATTTTAATTGCTGATGCTACGATGAAAAATTACTTAAAAACACTCAGCGCTTCTTTTGTATTTTGCAGACAGACCTTTTGCCTTTCTGGCATTTTTAATCTCCCACTTCTACCTCTGCATGTGTCCTTTCCAGAGCACAAAGAACATCATGACCACAGTCCTCTCGCTGTATGCAATTCAGTTTTAACACCTTCATCTTCATGAACCTAGAGAAGCAAAGGAAACACAGAGTACTCCTGACTCTGTTCCCTCTGCCTCAAGTTCCTGGAACTGTTTGATTGAAGTGTTAGATCCTAAATGTCAATGTGCTACATCCTAAAAATCATTAGGAGGGAGGCAAAGACACAGAGCTGCAAAGATGTCGCGGTTGTTGCATATTCATAGCCAATACACACACACAAACACACACAGGGACCGGATTAGAGGTCACTGAGGCCAGGAAGTCCACAGAGGCGAAGCATGACTCAGTTGTTCACTCTAACAATGACTCATGATTTATGGATGCAAGTGAATGAGCTGCTCCAACACACAGTGGACAAAAAAAACCCAGACAGAATGACAGCAACGAGACGACAAATTAATATATATAGTTTTTACTACTGCAACAAATAAAGACGTGTTTAGTTCATGTTATATTTTACTTTTCTGCACTGTCAGATGAAGCAAAGCCTTCTCCCAAAAATGTTATGGCGATAATTAAAAGGTTTACGCTCCAAAGGTGCAACTTCATCCCTCTTTTCTGTGATGAAGTCCGTCCTATGACTCGAAACAGACTGTATATGTGACAGAGAGAAAGAGGCGGGAGAATAAAAGGGGAGTATAAGGATCATGGAACAAGTCAGACATATTATCTCAGGGGTCTCAGGGGAGATTCCCAAAATATTCTGGCACCAAACATGACTTATAAATATCAAACGGAGCCACAGACGCAACCCTATGGTGCATACACTCTATGACCACAATGTCTCTCTCTGTCTTTCAAACACACACACACACACACACACACACACACACACACACACAGAGGCCACAAAAACACACAGAGGAGGATTTTTTTCCTTCTCCTGCTTCTCTTTGCCAGCAGCACTGTGCCCTATAAATAACCATAACAATAACTTCCCAGAAAGGCCATGTTTAGTGTTTGGCATCTGAAGGGATCCCAGGGGCACTGTGGGGTACCACCGGAGGGTGAAAGGTGGTGTGTGAATGGCAGAGTGTGTGTGTGTGTGTGTGTGTGTGTGTGTGTGTTGAGAGAGAGAGAGAGAGAGAGAGAGAGAGAGAGAGAGAGAGAGTGCAGGAAAGTGATTGTGAGTGGAAAATCTGTCTTCTGCAATGAGAGGGAAAAGCGTTATTGTTTTGTCTTTTTTTATAGTGAATGTTAGGTTGACATTTACTTGCCTCCAGTGACTCATCTCTTTTGGCAAATAATTTTTCTTAAGCTCAACACTGTTGCTTCACAGAGCAAGGGATTCAGTCCAAGCCTACTCTGCACTGAGATATAAACACAAACACAATGGAGTGGAAGGAATAAATACAGGGCTGAACATGGCTAAAGAGGGAAACATCCATCTATACTCCCCAATTACCCTCCGAATAGGGACACTCGTCTATTCAGAATACATCTCGGTCCAGTCCCCTCATACAGTGAGCAACAGATCTGCCAAAGTGTCCTGAGTCCCAGCTTCTCAAGTGTTGTTTAACTGGACTTTTATCGACAGGAAATCATGATTTAGTTGCTGATCTTTCTGGGTAAATGCCACACCTGCAACTCTAAAAAGACTGACTTGAAACCCAGCTTTCATCTTGCTGTTGAACTCCAAATGTATTAAATAGAAATTAAACTTAATTTATGATGATCACATTGATGAATGTGACTCTCACGCCCTCTTGCTGATGAATCATTATTTTGACGTCAGCCTGACAAAACACAAACAAAATCAAAATCGACTGCTTTCTTTACAGGCAAATAAGCACACAGACGGACGGACAGACAGACAGACACACACACACACACACACACACACACACCCTGTAGGAGTCTGTTCAGTTTATAATGATGGGAACAGGAAGACAGGGGAATAACGCATGAACGTGTGCGACACAATGAAGTAAAACAAGAGGGGAAATGTCCCTGAAGACAGGAATGTTCCTCTGTTCTGAGCTGTGGTCGTCTTTATTAGATTACACACACACACATACACACACACACACACACACACACACACACACACACACACACACCAGAACATGGTGAAATTATGCTAGGAATGCTAGTTTCATTTTGCTAGCAAGGGTTGCCATAGTAACCTCAGCTGAGAGTCAAGACACTCTCAGTCCAGTCTGAGCCGAGCGTCGGACCAGAGAGTTCAACTGGATCCAGTGTAATAAAACAACACTTACATACTGTGAAGGGCCGTCCACACCAATCATAACTAATAACTATAACCATAAATCTATCATTTCATCATTCTAGCTCATGACAGTGGCGAACAACATCTTTGGGATCACTTTGAAAGTGATTTGATGAATGGAAAGACACAAAAGAAACACTGACAGCCAATCACAGTCTGTCTGAATCTACAGGGCATCACATTTTTTACAGAATGTTATTATTTGCTAGTGTGGATGCTCAAATTGTTAAAATTATGCTATAATAGGGCTGCACAATATATTGTTTTTTTTTATCGTTGTCAGGGTCTCAACTTGTGTGATAAACACGTTGCAAAGACTGATACTGCAGTCGGTGCCTTTTGTGTTCAGTTCAGTGTTCAACAAACAACGCTGGAAATAACTTCCTTTATTTTTTTAAGTCAACAAGCAATTTGTTGTATTTTAGCNATGCTATAATAGGGCTGCACAATATATTGTTTTTTTTATCGTTGTCAGGGTCTCAACTTGTGTGATAAACACGTTGCAAAGACTGATACTGCAGAACTTGTGTGATAAACACGTTGCAAAGACTGATACTGCAGTTGGTGCCTTTTGTGTTCAGTTCAGTGTTCAACAAACAACGCTGGAAATAACTTCCTTTATTTTTTTAAGTCAACAAGCAATTTGTTGTATTTTAGCAGTAGAAAGGGGCAGAACTGAGTACACTTTATTATCCCTTTATTGCAAAGTAATATTACGATCTTCAGCAATGTTAGTGCTCATATTGTGCAGCTCTGTGTTATAGTTATCATCTTTGGTCTCAACAGCCCTTAAGTGTGATGCTGTGATGACACAGGATGAGTCACTGTTTGCTGTTTCATTGTTCTCCCCTGTCCAGCTCAGATGGCTGTGCTTGGAGAGCAGCTCCAGCCTGGTCGTGTTATTTTAATTCTTGAAGTCAAACAAGATAATTCATTGCTATTTGTTACAGCTTGGGTCTTACTTTGGTGTCTGCAAGACAGGGCAAGAAATCAGCTGTCAGATGATCAGAGAGACTGTAATCTAGTCAAAATATTGGTTGTTAACATGTCAAAATATTGCCTGATTATCTAAACCACTTTAATTGGAGGTAAAATTTCAAGTGCAGAAGTGAGTGCGCCCAATTCAATGCACAAAAAAGCTGTGTGTGCTAGCAACTGCTGTAAGAACTGTAGGGTAAAGATTAACCAGGAGGTCAGTCTGCAAACTGTGATGGATGTTTACAACTGACAGTTTGGGTAACAGTTTTATTGTTCACTGCAGTTTGTTTCTTTCAAATCAGCTTGGATAACCCAGCAGTTTGTTAAAAACATGTATGATTATCATTATCAGGTGTGTTTTAGTGACATCACTATGATCTCAGATCTTATCAGTCACTTTGGTAAGTACAATTCTACTATAAATGAGAAAGATGATTGATAAAGCTTAAAAAGTAAGGGCTGGGAAGTCATAAACTGGAATTATCTGTAAGAGAAATCTTGAGAGAGGAGGTGGAAGTGAATGAAGCTGACACGGATGTGACTGAAGTGTAACGAGCACAAGCTCAGGTGTAACTAATGACATTAACGATGGCTACATTTCACCTCAGTGTCCCATTTAGCCATAAAACTGAAACAGCTTCATGAAATTCAGTCATTATTAACGTCAGAAATGACACCTGTGCTTTTCTGTGATTTATAGGAAAGCTTTTCAGCGGTGAAAAAAAGGCATCTTCATCCAGATCTGAAGACTGTCAGAGCTTCGGCCCTGACACCTGAACCTGTCTGAAAATTCATCAAGCACAGGGCCGATGAACACTGGCTATGTGAGTGTAGCTCTGCCAAGAAGAGTTCTTCAGGATTAAAAGAGCATCTGCTTCAGTTCCCCTGAGCTGCGTCCAATCATCCTCCACATCAGTGAGGGTCAAGCATCAGAAGATGAAGGACCAAAGCAGAGGGACTGCACGTGGGACAGTTATCTCCACACTGTGCGAGAGACAGGAGATGTGGCCTTGCATTTGTATATTGCTCTCTAGTCCAGTGGTTCCCAGCCACAGTGGTTCCCAGCCACAGGGTCCAGATTTCTCCTTGGTCATTAGTTCAAAGTCCACACAGTTTAATATATTCAGCATCATACTTGCATGTGATCATGACATTGAGCTACTTTGCTGTCTCCGTTAGTTAGACTCACAAGTCAGTCTTTAAACGCTTTGCTTAACTAAAGACTGATGTCTTTCTCCCTGATTTTGTGTTTAGATGGGCGGATACAATTTCAGAGTTTAAAAAAACTCCCTACGTTGCAGAACCAATAGTAAATCCGCAGGGCGGTCCTTCTGTGGCTCGCTGAACTCTTGTGCTCGTAAACATAGTCCGACTAGAAACACGTGTAGCGGTACAAAATGGCTCAAGTCGCTGTAAGTCCTTCATTTCCACAATCTTGTGGACTGAGCGCACGTTTGATAAAACGGAGTTAAATCTCTCGGCATCCATTTTCAAGCTCTCTGTGTGTTTGTTTCCTTGCAGACGAGAAAAGGGGGAGCGCACATTTCCGAGAGGGCGTGTCCTTTTCAAAAATGCAAGATGTGCTGCTTTGTTGCCGGCCGTTTTCGCCGGTGTGTTAAACACACTTTAGAAAGGAGTGTCCCCAGACTATCAGAAGGCGGAGATCTCTGATTGTCTGGTGGCGAGACTACCGTTAGTAGCTGTCTATCAGTCACTCACTCTACAGCAGGAAATGGCACTTCAAAATAAAAGCTCTGTGCCAGAAATTCACTGTGCTTCAAAATAAAGTGTTTTTTACAAACTTGACATATTCACTTGAGTCACTTGCGGTCTACTCAGAATGGACCCACGACCCACTTCTGGACCATGACCCACCAGTTGAGAACCACTGCTTTAGTCTTCCAACCACTCAAAGCACTTTAACACCACATGCCACATTAACACATACACACACATTCTTGAGAAACTACCAAACAAGGTGCCTCCGTAAATATTCATTCACACTCTTGTGGGACTCTCGGCTCTCAATTTGGGGTTCAGCTATCTTGCCCACGGACACCTTGACATGCAAAATGGAGGAGCAAGAGATCAAATAGCTCATCTTCCGATTAGTGGATGACCTGCTCTACTTCCTGAGCCACAGCCGTGTAAAGTAGGGAAAGAATGCCACAAAAAATGGATTGGTAAAATTCTGTTTTGCTTACGTATGATAAAGAAAATGCACTGGCCTGAGGTATTGGAGTAGTCATACTTAGCTCGAGGGTCGCAGGTCAAATAGGTTGCCAGGCCGAGTGACCCCTTTATAATTCAAAATGAAAATAAATGGACTCAAACCAAATTTTGTTTTGCATTTAAAATGTAAATTAAGTGCCAGTGCATAAAAAAAAAGCCCCAAAATAGTGCCTGGGGGAATTCCAAGGACCCCTCATACTTCGTACACCCCTACTTACACCTGACCTGAACGACTGATTAATTTATCACACATACTAAAATTATTAATGTTTGTTTGTCAGCTCTCTAAGGTCCCTGGCCTCCTGTCATTTTGCAGAAATAGCCTCCAGGCAAAGCATCCCAAAGTTAGAGAAACACCTAAACATACACTCCTACTGAATTATCTGACTTTTTTTGGGAACTGCATCCTGGTATGGTATCACTCTTAATTGCATAAATTTGGTTTCAGTTCATTTTGGATAACTAATAAAACATAATGCATGCTGTTGCTTAAATATCTTCACAATTAAAGCTTGAATAACTAATATCTTCTGTAGTATCGCCTAAATTAAATATCCTTCATAACTTTAAGGAGTCGCCTATCTGAAATCTTGACATCACAGCTCCGAATTCTTTTTGTAATCAGATAACTTTGATCTATAAAACAGCCCAGATCTCTGGAATGATGTGGCCTGAAGATCAAGAATGTGTTTGTGTAATTTAATCAGCCCAAAACAGCCCAAGCTAACATGTGTTTAGAGAGACAGGTCTGTACAACACAGCCTGTTCTCTTGAGACGGAATTCACACCGTGCCACAAGGAGCACAAGCATGTTATAATATGTTGAGTATCTCAAACGTGAGTTGATAGTCAGGGTTGTAGCCCGTGGCCAGGCAATAAATATGATAGGACGGATGGCCCACAGGATTCAGCCCGTCATTTATTAACACTGTGATGAAACCCTCGAGGGTGCGTGGGACAGAAACGTCTGAACAAGTGTGTAGAGTGTGTGTGTGAGTAGTACAGCATGTTCTCATGTGTCCCTCTGCGAGCTCTGGTGTCTCAATGATGGTGTGGACACAGGGGGTCCATAAAGTAAGTATTCCTCACAACTGGGGCCAAACATTACAACATGACAGTAAAGACAACACACAGCAGAGTCAGAGCGCAGGCAGCTTTATCTCATGTCCTCCTGTTTCACTAGTTTAAAATGTGGTTTCATGTAGTAAAGGTCAAGATGTGCATCACTGTATTTCTGTCTTTGTTGTTCTGCACACTGTCATATTGTACCACTATACTGCTGTTACCAAAACAGCTCTTTTTGTTTGTATAAAACTGCAAAAATATCTCTGTAATTTTGCTCTTGGTAGTTTGACAAGGCCACACTTTGATGTCTAAATAACAGAAACTGAACGCCATATAGTGTTCAACTGTAGAATTTAATGTATGCATTATTGGATAAAAAATAAGGCCAGTTTTTCATCTTTTTTTGCAGACAATTTAGCGTCTGAAAGTGGTATCTTGCAAATAAAGGCCTGAAGCTCCCAATCATTCCTTCTAAGTGCCACAGCTGCTTTCAATTTTCTGCCATTAAATATTTTGTAAGGTCACTTTCTATTCTCTGTGGCCTTAGCTGCCGACAAAAAGACTGGGACACAGCTGCAAAGACTACAGCTGTATTACTTTGAGCGCAGAAGCCTACAGCTCCTCACAAATGATGATATACTGCCAACAAGGTTGTGTTTCAGATCCTGTTTATTTTTGTCAGTCTATTAGTTGGAAGGATGTCTCAAAAACTTCTGATTTTGTTTCAGGTGCAACAAAGAGTGAGAAAGATGTCGGTCACACACAGACCTGCTCCACACGGACACTGGTGTTTTGTAAGTGGGGTTTTTCCTCTCTTTTGTGCCCAAAAAATTTCTGTCCACACACACTGTTCTCTGTCCAAATGAAAATGCAAAAACACAGCTGAAGCAACGAAAAAAGCATGCCAAACCCACAGGCAGTGATGTAACTACAACTCTAAAGCCACACAGAGAAGAGGATGTTGGCCTCATTGGTAGGCTACCTGTAGCAGTGATCTCCACAGCACACTCTGACACCTTTGTTCCTCAACATAGTGGAAGAGTAGCTGTACATTTATGTGTAAACAGGTAAAATGTACAAAAAATACCTGTGTCCTTGTGGATTAGGCCACAGCCTGTAAACAGTCCTCAGAAGAGCTCACCATGGGTGTGATGGACCTTTAAAAGGAGCTATATGTAAGAAATCTAAAGCAAATAGTCGTAAAATCCTCCTAATGTGTCACAGAGACTAAGGAATAATGTTCATATAACATACTGATCTCACCGACAACAATAGTACAGCCAGAATATTCACATTTAAAAAAATATTTTACAGTCCGCAAATCATGTTTATGTTTTGAATTTGTGTTTTGGCCTGTTGCACCACCCAATGCCGTCTACCAGTCACACAGTCAGTAGAGTCTCAGCATCAGTTAAAGTTACGACTGAGCTACAGCAGCAAGGCAAGCAGCATTAGCAGTGTCCCGGTACATAGCATTAGCAGCCGGCTCCTCCTCAGCTGTATCCCGGCAGCAGCGTTAGCAGTGTCCCAGTACATAGCATTAGCAGCCGGCTCCTCCTCAGCTGTATCCCGGCAGCAGCGTTAGCAGCAGAAAAGCCGGACTTGCTCGAATGGTCCGCTGGAAAACCGAAGATCACGGACGCGGCGACACAGCCCTGCCACAGCGGCTGCCCGTGGGCAAACAAATCAGTCTCCAGCGTGCCGCTGTCCAGCAACCTCGAATCTGTAGGGGAGGGGGGGCGGACACGACTCGCGGCAGTATTTTGAATTTGAGTGCAGTAACCGTTTTGGCCACATTCTTACATACAGCGCCTTTAAGGTAATGTGTTTTCTCATGTCCTGCACTTACTTTATTGGAAAAAAATTATGTTGGATAGTGACGTTCTGGGACGCTGTGACAAGTTCTGCCTGTTACATGCGTTGTCTTCTTTCAAAATAAACTTCTGTTTTCACAGGAACTTTACTGTTTACATACAGTCTCTTTCAAAATAAAGGCAAAATAGCAGGGTTTGGTTTTATAATCTTACAGGATGCAAACACTGCTCACTGGGTAAAGGTCGGTGTTTGTTGGACCCATACACCACCCCTCCCAGCCGCCCTGCTCAGACTTTCGCTACCTTCACTTTCGCTTTTGTCCTGCTTCATTTCCCCTTGACGCCACGAGCTCCGTTAAGCTATAACAGCAACCGACCACGTATCATGCCAGTGTTAAAAGACAGCTTTTTTCATCAGTGTCTGACGCCACAAGTCACTGCACAAGCGCCAGATTTGGACGACTTCAGAGTGAGACTGAGTTGGAACCAAATGCAAATTTAACATTTTTTCTATTAAAAAAGATTATATTACCAGTATTAAGGACTGAATAGCTGTATACA
Source organism: Epinephelus moara (assembly GCF_006386435.1). NCBI lineage: Eukaryota > Metazoa > Chordata > Actinopteri > Perciformes > Serranidae > Epinephelus > Epinephelus moara. Next base: position 17,054,370 of record NC_065507.1, on the reverse strand, counting down.
GATGTCCAGGTATACAAACTTAACTGATATATACTGAACAATGTAACATCTTGGGAAAAAAAAACATAATTTGCTGTCTTGTCCAGAGTTAGATAAGAAGATTGATACAATTCACACGTCTATATGGAAAATATGTAGCTGGAGACAGTAACTGGTTAGCTTAGCACGATGACTGGAAACAGGGGAAAACAAGAACCCTGGGTCTGTCTTAAGGTAATAAAGTATATCATGTCATGATCTGTACAAAAAACGAAGTGACTTTTTCCTGGCTAGAACCAGAAACCACCTGGAGTGTCTGCTAGTTGTCTGACAATGTTATTTCATAATGTCAAACTATTCCTTTAAATAAGTAAATAAAACCAGTAAGGTTTTGTTTTATTCCCCCGAAAGAGAAACACAGAAAATCGTGACTTTACAGCAGTTTTTTGTCAGTTTTTGCTACAAATGCTGTATTCGTCATGCTAAGAATGAAACACTGAATCTGTGATGTTACTGTCATTTTCTGTCAATACCTTGTTTTGCATGTGGCTAATTCACTGAATATGGACCTCAACATCAGCACAACACATCTTCAATATAAAAAACTATTGGCCTTGGTTCCTGTTTGAGGTCTGAGCAAGTTATTTCATTAAAAGCATCAGCCACACAAACGGCTTTTTCCTCTCATCTCAGCGCTGTCGTCACACCTCTCCACCCCTGCCTCCTTCACCCCCCCCTCCCCGACGACTGTATCCCCTGGCAACAGCCAGTGAAAGCAGCAACAGGCAGCCTCTCAAAGAGAAAGCATCCCCATCACCTATCTCTTCCTCTATTCATCCAAACACCTCTGAGGAACTCTGAGATTGACTTTCACATATCATTCATGTTTCAAGGTCCTGGAAGGAGGGGACTCTCATCCTTCACTTCCTCCTCTGCCTTTCAGCAGGGTTATGTAATTCTGGCATGCAGATGTATGCGACAGTGTGAGCGTGTGTTGATGTACTCCGTATTGTCATCTGAATGCCACAGACTGCTCCGACCTACTCTATAATGATCAATAGCTTTCTCTCTTTCGGACATGCACACACACCGTATTGATCCACCTCCCGACTCTTCCATCATTATCACCGTCATCACCTCCTCTGTTCCTTTCCTCTTATCATAGGCTACTCTTTCCTCCCAGTCGCCTCACATTCACACCATGAGTTAATGAAATAATCAATGTTGAGATGTGTAATTAGTCCTCTGCTGCTGCTTCAATATTTCCTTTATCAATACCACTAATGGGCAGAGCAAGAGCAAAAGCACAAGTATTTTTTGGTCGGTAGGGCTGGAAAATATATTGATATTATAAGAGGCAAAGTCTGTTGTGGACGCCCAAGAAGCACGACTGTAAAAATTATTTGTGGCAGCTTTGGTCGCTAGTCGCTCATCATGTGAATCATTGAACGTTTGATCGCGCTTGTCAATTTAAAGGAGCCGCAAAGTGGACTACTGGCTTATCAATTTAAAGGAGCCGCAAAGTGGACTACTGGCTTAAAAGCAGCGTCGTTGCTGCTTGCTGTTGTCCAGTCAAAAAGCTCATAGTTGGCCTACAGAAAGTTATGTTTGGTCAATGAAAACAGAAAACGTATGTCATCCCATTCAAACCAAGCAAGGAAGACTTGCATGCTACGTCGCAACATTAACCTACAATTCTCTCCTCTATTACTAACATTACACACTTTAAAACTCACCAGACCAACCAGCTACCTCCGTGACGCAGTCCCAAGCCTCATTCGTTTTATTTTGGTCTCTGTAACCAAACAGCGACACATTATAAAGGACTGAGTGGGCGTGAAGTGTGCTGTAGGAACCAAAGTTACATGGCTTGTTCTCTGGGACCCGCTTCATCGAAGCACGTCAGCATTCTGATTGGTTGCCGCTGAACCACGTCACAGCTCATTACCATAAATTTAAACGAGTTTTAACTCCCCTCCGAACCGCTCTGGTCGCCAAAGACACACTGCTGACGGCCAGGTCGCCCAAGTCGCCTGGCTCTCATTGAAAAAGAATGACTTCCGCCATTTTAGAAGCTCTGGTCGCTTTTGATGTGAACGTACAGTTAGATTTTGGATATAGTCATACATGTTGACTTTTCCTGTCTGCTAGAAATTATGTTTATATGAAACTAATTTGAGCAGGTTTCGAGGGAAACCTAACGCTGAGCAAATTCCATTTTCCTTTAACATAATGAGGAAATATTGCGAATTATTGACAGTATATTTCACTTGTTTTTTGCCAAAATAGGCAGTCTTGCAATACGCTATCCACTCAAAGTGACAACAGCATTATTATTTTATTACCATTAAAATTTACCGAAACCACAATCATTCCCTTGCCTTAACCAAAGTTATTTTGTTGCCTACACCTAAAACAAGAGTCTGTGAACCAGGAGTTCTGGGGGCTAATTTCTCAACATTGTGTACGCACAAAACGAGGTCCAAAAGTGGCATACACCATTTCCCACGCAAAAATTGTAATCTATAGGAACAGATTTGATGGGTCATCCCATGTTTACGAACATTTTGGAGACAGGAAATTGGCGACGCAGATGGTGAGGTGGAAGCCTGTTTGTAGAAATTGTCGAATATTTTTTGGTGCATCCTATTTTTGGCTTTGGTGCGTACATACATTTTTAGTATGGATCCTATGCATTGTTTTATAAATGAGATGTGTCCATCCTCTCCAACCATCTCCTTCCAAAGCCTACGCGGTACGTGAATGTTGTATTTCTTTACCTGAGAGAAACGTTGTCTCTGATCATAATCCAGGCAGCGATTACTTTATTACAAACAATAATCAACCCTACAAGATCATATTTTTTTTAACGATTATTTGAGATTTTATGGAAGAAAACATAAATTCATTGCAGCAATCAGTTGGAGTTCTACAATTATTTTGAAGACTTTGAGAAAACAAATATACCTATTTTCAAAAGCATCATAATGTCAGCCCTCAGAAAGTCTGATGTCCTCGCTATGGTCAATGGTTAGTTTTACTTTCTTAATTTCTATAAGCATATGTGTTAGGGACATTATCTTTTAAATGAAAAACACTCATTTCAATCATGAAAAAATACACTACTGCTCTTGCTTAAATCTACTTGACCCTCCCACGCACAAATACATGTCAATCCCTGGTGTGGATTAACAGCCTGGTTGTTCAGATTAGCACAGCGGCTGTGTTATGACTGCAGTATGTGTACGTTTGTGGATTCACACATGAGTGCATGTAATGTGAAGTGTGTTTGCTGATTTTGCTAGCACTCAAGCATACACAATCCGAGGTATACGACAAACACAGACAGATAAAATGCTACTACGGATGCCTTAAAATGAAATAATTAACACTTAGAAACTACCACAAACACTGTATGTGAAGATCATCACAACACTGACAGTGCAGATGGAGCGACAGTGAGACTGCATAGAGTGCTGCGAGTGTTTGTGTCGGTAGGTGTTGGAGCTAATCGTGTGATTCACTCTGCTCTAATTCTATTAAATAGGGAGAGACATAGAGAGGAGGATCTGAAGAAAGAGACATTATTCAAGGAAGACAGACAATGTTAAAACAAGGAATGGGGTGTAAAAATGAAAGATGCGCTGAAAAACAGAACAAAAGAATTCAAAGAAAAGCAGGATCTACAGCAGAGGGAGAATGACACAGAGAGCAGGAGAGGAAAAGGAGGAGGTTGGATGGAGTGAAACCTAAATTGACTTGGACAGGCAGGTGATAACGTCCTAGAAACGCAGCAAAGGTGCAAGACAGGGACCACACATTGAAAAAGAAAACACCTAGTCTACCTCTCCGCTGGGGCTCCCAGCACAATGTCCATTCCCATTCAAATTCACGCCGGAGTTCCCATTCCCGTTGTTGTTCCTGAACTGATCCACAGCATCTCTGTCCACCACCTCTTCTCCTCCTCCTCCTCCTCCTTCTCTCTCTCCTCCGCCTCCCTCATCTCCTGTATTCTCTCCATTCTCATTCATTTCCTCCAGAGCGATGCTGAACTGGGCAAGGGTTCGAACCATCTGCAGCATACGGAGCGGTCCCTGTGCCCGAACGCACACTCACTTTGGCACATAGACACACGCGAGAAACAACAGGAGAACACCTGCAGGGTTCGTAAACAGTTTGTTTACTCACACAAACTCGGTCTTCATGTCGGCAGAGTAACGTCAGATAAAAGAAAAGACAACACCTGAGGGTCGAGGGGAATCACCACCTTGCCTCTTGTTCACCACATCAAATAAACACGCTCCTTCCAGTTGTTTTTTCTCTCCTCTTTTCTTCTGGCAACAGATTCTTCTCAATAATTCAGCCCTTCAGAAAGCAACCCCTCCGCATACAAATCTTGTGCTCTCCCATAAATTCAGCCTTGTATGTAAGAGTGTGCGTCTGTTCTGTGGCAGGTAGGCTCAGCTGCGCAGCTTGTCTGTCACCGCGTGTGTGTCCTGCATCACACACACACACACACACTGTATGTGAGAGGCAAAGGAGCGCACTTCAGCATGTATGCACGGGTGTCTGATCTGCTTCTACTGCATGGATGATGTAAGCAAGATCTGAGCGTATGTCGAGGTGTGGTGTGTGTGGACCACGGGAGGGATAAAAAGTGTGTGTGTGCGTGGGTGTGTGTGAGTGTGTCATGGCCCTCCCCCCGGGTGTGTAAAATGAGAGACAGCAGGCAGGGCAGACGCTCACAGTGCTCCGCTCGGCTCAGCCAGACTTAACCAATCCCTCCATAAATAATCGATTGAGGCATCTGAGGTATGAGAAGAGGAAGATGACAGAGTGATCCATCCATCCATCTCCCATTTTCTCTTTCAAATCATTCATTCATCATTACAACATCTTCTGTGTCACAACAGCATCTATCATGTCATGACACTGTCTTAAGTTCCCCTACTCCCATGCAGTTATTACATAGCAGCTCCATTAAAGGAAATCAGAGCATATCTGTGATTCAGAGATTGTCTGCGCACGGCTCTCAACATGGAGGTGGCCTAGCTGGCCGCTAGCTGCTAACAGTGCTAACAGCGGTGTTATGATAGCTGTATTGGTAGTTTAATGAATGTCTTGGGGGTGTGGTATAGGCAGGTGGTAGGAGGCAGGGTCAGCACTGATGTCACACTTGGGGGTTGGTGGTAATGACTCATTAGCCGCTAATAGCCGCACCTGCAGGGAGAGCTGGGGAGGCCTTGAGCTGAGCAAGCATACCACAAGAGGATACCGGAGGCAAGACATTCTGAAAAGAGACTGAGAAAGTGTTTGACACGCCACCACAAATTATCCAAGTAAATACACATTCACTATGAACAACCACGAAGGGGCGTCCAGTGAAGTAGTTTGGTCCAACCCCACCCTCCACATAGGAAAGGTCACACTCACCCAGGGAAGTCCAGGCACACGTGCAATGTAACACGTAAGGAGAGGGCCTAATTTACGGGCTTGCTAGCCTTGCGGTTCCACGCACCAGGTTTAGCATAGCAGCGTAACAGCGGGAAAAATGCAAACAATGGCTACAGTGCTGGCTACAGTGTTAACCTGGAGGGAAACCAGAGGGTGGGCGCTACACTTCTGAAACAAAGCCATGCCCATTAGCCCAAACAATATCTCACTGGAACCAAAAACCAATTTCTCCAACAGCCTGTTTTACCCAAATCAAACACCCATTGCTCCAAAGCCATTTCTCCAAAAACAAACACTCCCTGCAGTTAGCTTTATTTCCCCTGTTGTTTGAGCCATCGATCCTGGGTGTTATTAACACTTTACTGCATTTCCAAGCTGCATTTGAACCACCAATCAGAGGTGTTTTTCTGACCCTTCAAGGCATTTCCGAGCGGCATTTGAGCCACCAGCACCAGGAGTTTTTCACCGAACCATCCCTGCTTTTCCAGCAACTTTTTTGCCACCAGACGTGGGGGTTTGGAGCCAAAATACGATCCTTTCCTAACCATAACCAAGTATGGCTAAACCTAATCTCTCAAGACAGATTCTGCAATTTACATTGTAGAATCGGCAGCCCTGTGTGAAAGACGACTACAGAGGGAGGGAGGGCGGGGCTTTGAGCTTGAACGATGCTGCGCTTTAGCCAATCACAATGGAGGGGGCGTGGCTGAGACGTGCAGGTTTCCCCAGGAAATGTGTACCTACAGAAACAGCAAGCTCCGCGTCCATAGCGACCGCTCCGCCCAAAACGCCGTCTCATCAACGTGAAAAAAAATTTTTTTTCCAGCGGATGTCTTAGTTACAACATGATTGAGCTAACTGGAGTAGTTTCATGTCGTATCCGACAACGGGAGGCTTTTAACAGATGACGTCCTGATGTTAGCTTTGCTAACTGTCCCTGTCAGCTGCNNGATAACCATGTTAATTACAAAACACACAGAAATAGTAACGTTTGTTCAATCATTGTGTTTATAGACTTAAAAAACATCAGATTAGTCTACACGGTGATATAGTGACGTGAAAAATGTGATATATAGCTAAACTCTGCTGGTTTTCTACCCTAAGTATTTGTAAACAACACGGCGATTCCCTGGGGGCACCGCCGGAAGTTAAGAGCATGAGAGATCGCTGAGGCTCCTGCACTTCCGTTTGTCGAAAAACTCCGGGCTGTGCCTCCAGAGGTAAAGGAAGAAAAAAAAATTTGTTTTTTTCTTTTGTTTTTTACCAATGGATTTCCAGATTGGGCTAAAACTAACCATGCATTCACCACAGTGTCTGTGTGAAATGTAAAATATCTGTGGTTTACAGAAACTTAGAACATTTTTTGTGGCGATTAGGTTGTCTAACTGTAGGGAGTGTGTATCTTCAGAGAAATCGAAGAAACAGGCTTTCAGTCCAATGGGACATTTTCAGACGAACAGGGCTTCGGAATTTTGGGCCATGCAAACAATGGGCAATGATGCTGTCCTGCCACCTTGGGTCAGGGCAGCGTTATCAGCAGTACATGGAGTATGGGTGCAGAGCAGAGTCGCGGCTATTAACTAGCCAGTGGAACTAACTAACTTGCATGTGCTGCCAAACCGGCTACCACAACGATAAACAGAGAAGCCTGGATCCTCACACACAGAGGCATTGTGACTCCATTCGACTCCACTATATCTTTATATAGCAGTTGTTTGCTGCTATATTCATGTCCTGAATGTCAGCTCTTTTAAGGAAATACAGATTTGAATGGCAAAGTGCTTTCTAGCTGCTCTATTTCTACGCAGGTACACTGAACGGCATCAGCCCACAGACAACCAGAGCAAGGGCGTCATTTTAAAGGACCTAAAAGTGTTTGGCAACTTTTAGCCATACCACAAATCATGTATACTGAAGTTAATTTTTACAAGCATGCTGCAACTATTTAGATGCACTTCCCAGCTTCCAGGCCGCTATTGCTTTCTGTTTTATGTCTAAGACCTCTACATCCAAAAATCATATATTATTTATCATGTATTTAAATACTGAAAAACTGCAGAAAGGTTTAGGTTGAAAATACCACTGATGAAAAAGATCATGCTGAATTTCCATCCTAGTCATTAAACTGCAGTACAGGTCCTGATATTTTTTTTTCCCATCCACAAGCGCAGCTATTGTCGGCCATTATTTGAGCGCTGGTTTCATGTGAGAAGTGCCTTCATACATTTTTGATCAAAGTTAAAATTTCATCATATGGTTGTGACTGTGCAGTTGCACCATTCCCCACCGTCCTTGCACACACTATTTAGGTCCATTTTCCAAAGAGTCTTTGTTAGCAACTGCATGACCGCATAAAGTTAATGATCTAACACATGCAGAACCACCAGTGCAGCCATTTAACATAATGTAATAATGTACATGCACCCACATTAACACGCAGCAAACAAGCACACACCCTTTTTGTAATACACATGGGAACACTCAAAGAAACACACACAAAAGGAAACTCAAAATCAGTGCAGGAAATAAAAGATGCCAAAACTGCAATTTTGACAAAAGGGTAAAAAGGACTGTGTGTGCATATCAACCGGATGGCACGCATCAACAGAGTTTTTGTGAGTCAAGTTTCATAAGTAGAAGACGGCACGCCATGTGGGTTTGAGCACAACTGCTTGCAAGCGAACTGAGAGAAGCAACAGTAGCTTTAAAAATACAGTGCACCATGCAATATTAATACAAACAACCTGCCTCAAGTGATTTGATGTCGACCAGCACAATGCAGAGTACTTCTGCAATGCACACATTTAAAGTTTATAGGAAATGATAAACACTGAGAGCGCCCAGTTAAAGTTAAGCGTGGCATGAGGTGGCTTTTGTCCAGCGATAAACCCAAACACACTTTAGGCTCTTTCTGTCCAGCAGAGATCAGATGGTGACAACAGAAAAAGGTCACAAAAGGACATTTAAAGGTCAAGCTCGTGGCAGGAAATTGGCCTTTAATCCTCGTCGCCATGGAAACAATAGACGAGTTCGAAGGTCTGGTGACAGAGATCAGAGATGGCAAACTCTCCGGCATGTTCGGAGTTGGAGCACAGAATTTTTTATATATAGTATATATACTCCCGTCTCTGAGCCATACGTCTATTATCTGTTGTTACATCTGTCTCTCTACCAACAAACCACCAAATAAGCACTGAAAAATAATAACTTTCCTCCTGTCTGATGCTTTAAAGTTCTGCAGAGAATAAGCGGAAATGGTTCCTTCTTTCTTTATATCTGCGTCTCTATGTTTCTATCTTTGTTTGCTCAACCTACACATTCCTGCTAACACCTCTAAAGGCTCATTTATACTCCCTTTGCTTACAAAAATAGATCCGTTCCTATTAAATATTGTGACCATCACTGCCTACGTACTTCCATGTGTCCTTTATGTTGGCAAAGACCCATCCAAAAGAAGGCACCAGATGGCAGAGTCAGAAGTTACTGACAACAAACATGATGACGGTGGAGGAGGTTGTGATAATCTAACTTCTGATGGAGGCAGCGCAGTAGCCGACAGTCGTCTGTGAGGCCATTAAACACATTGCAACAAGTGGACGGAGTATTCTTTACACTTTATGACTCATTCATTTTGTTCCACCAGTTTTAAAGTCTTTATCATGTTTGTATTTTCAACGATAGCCAAGGCATGACCCACCCTTCGCTGCCTGACCCTGCCTCTGATTGGCTTACCCTTACATTCTTACCCTACACCTAACCACTCCCACCAACAAAGCCACTGGACACAGGCAGTCAAAGGAGAAAGATACATCCTATGGCTGTATCTATTTTTCTTTGTTCCTGTACTTATTGAATGTGAATGTAAAAAATGTTAAGAAATAAAAAGTATAAAAAACATACATACATATAGTTTTTGGACGGCAATGGATGAATAAGCTTTGGGTTTGTCTACACGGACAGTATTTGTTAGTAGATTCAATTTATTTATTCATTCATTTGTACTTTTTGTAGGACAATTAAGAAATACATTGAATGTCATCAGAGTTATCTCTGAAGCCACACAGAAGCACACAAGTCACAATCATCACCTCACCAGTTACATCAGCATCCATAGCATCTAGTTTCTATAGCAACTCCAGTGTGCTCGCATCCCCAGCATTTCCTGTTTTGTTGTGTGTACATGCACACATGCATGCAGAAAAAAGTGGGCAGCAGCCCAGGGATGGAGTGTTCTCCCTGAATGAGTTACCAGCTCAGAGCTGGCTGACCCAGATTTCCAAGTACACTGTGCAGACACACACACACACACACACACACACACACACACACGGGATAACGACATGGTCAGCTGTTTTATCATTTCCAGTGCAGAAACAATTAATTATGATGAAACTGTGAGTGAATCGAACACAATGATCATGAGCCAGACTCAGTTTCACAACCTGACATTTCCGTCTACAGATCCACCATAACAGAGAAACATGTGGCCTGATTACAACCTTCAGTACTCTAAAAAACATTACCCGTTTTTTTATGCATCACATTCAACAGCATTTATAAATAAAACATGTCAGAACACCACACATACACCATGGCAGATACGCTTATGTGGCTGATCACGAGTGGGCTGAATTTGCAGCCATGGTTCAACCCCGTATTTCCTCCCCACCCTGCAAAGAAATGTGCGTGTGGTTTAATTCTCGCTCGGCCGCCCCTGCCTGGCTGTGTTAGTGAATGTTACTAAGTGCCACTAAATGACAGCTTATATGCCATCTGTATCACAGCCTCTGATCCAATATCACCCCACACACAAAACTGAGCCAGTCTGGAGTGAGTCTAAACATGTAGGAGGACTGATGACACCTTTCAGCATATCCTCTGGTCCACAGGTGTGTGTGTGTGCATGTGTGTGTGTGTCAGATAGAGAAACAGAGAGAGAGTAACCTTAGGAGACGCATGACTGCCCAAACAGATCAAAACAGATTTCTCATCACACACCTGTGCATGCATACAGCTTGTACTATCTCTTTATGTGTGTGTGTGTGTGTGTGTGTGTTCCATCTGGTGCTTATCACAACAGCCCTCATCACATTACAGATCACACGGCACTAAAAGACAAAATAAATGAAGGACAGAATGAGAGATGTTTTATGCACTGACGTCACACGTCATTCAGGTGTCGCTGTGTTTGTGTATGTGTGTGTAGCAGGTGTGTGGAGCTCTGTTAGCACCCCATGTCAACGCTGGATAACAGGACACTGACAGATGATTCCAGGAAAAAGGCGATTCCCACCGCCACCTACAACATGGGAGTTCAGAGTTGATATTCACACCGTTTATCTGATTCCTTTCTTTGTCTCTGGGTCACACCTGTCTGTATCTTTATATCTCTATCTGTGTGCATACATGTGTAAAAACCAAAATAAATATGGCCTGTGACCTCACAATATTTTACAGATGTTGGTCCCAAAGGTTTGAACGGATCTACGGGCAAAAAAGCTTTTGGATGCGCTGCCACATCCTCCTGGAATAATGCACAGATGGACCTGACATTATTAGAAGTGGGTGTTTAAGTCAGCTTTAAAGGATGGAGAAAATAACACTCTTAGTCAGTGTGATTGCGCCTACATTTTTCAATGAAATCGTACTTTAAAAGTGCACCTGTTTGTAGAACTGTAGTTTGTGTGTGTTGCATTTTAACTTGATGTTGTGCTCGCTCAGAAGTGGTGTGTGACAGTTGTTGTAGATGTGTTTATGCTGCCCACTTGGCCGGGTCGCTCTTGCAAAAAGAGATTTTTAATCTCAATGAGACTTCACCTCGTTAAATGAAAGCGGCCTATATTTCTTACAATAAAGGAGAAATATGGTCAAATACTGTCTGAATAAAATGAATGAAACACTATATGCAACAGCAGCTTTAAACTGATTGAGAGAATCACACCATCAATCTGTGTCACATGGTAAACATGACTTAATGTACTGTTTACTGTACCTAATTTAAAGTAACAGACATGTACACACTCACATGCATAAACAGCATCCACAAGGGGGCAGTAATCATACTGAAAAATCATTACAAGAGTATAACTGTTTGTTTTTGTCTTGCTGTCACAGGGTCACAGTTTCAAACTTGTACACAAGGCATTAGTGCATTCATTCAGTTGCCATGTAACATCAAATAAGGGGCAAATGTTAGCTACAATAAGTTTTAAAATGTTTTTATTGGAAGGAAGCTGAGAAATTATTACATTAGACGCTTCCTTCTGCCCTCATTGTCTTCAGGTCAGAAGTCATTAAGAGTTTAATGAGCAAAGTAAATAACAAATGGTTTCCAACAGAGCTGTGACTGTTGTCGAAACTGTAGCATGTGTGTGTGAGAGTGGGAGAGAGCGCACAGGTAACCAGATCTACTTGCTCTCCAAATACGCCCTTATAGGATGGTGTGGATTTGTGTGTGTGTGTGTGAGTGTAGTGTGAGAGGGAGACAGGGATACATGTGCTGTGAAAAGAGTCTTTGTCCCCAAGAGGTGAGGCTGAGGCAAGGACACGATTGGCGTTCGGGCTAATACACACGTGCACACACAAAAATACACATTCATACACACACATATTGGAGGCACCCAAGAAGAATAATCTTCCGCTCTGACACATACACATGGATAATAAACACACGTGATGACACCGGAGACGATCTGATATATGGACAAATAACAAACAAAACTGATGAGGAGAAACTGCAATTAAAAACCAAGGACATGAAATAACCAGTCACATGTTGTATGAAAGAAAACATTTTTTAAGGTATTTTTTTTTCTTTTCTGACCATCTGTGATTAAATTCACACAGAAGTATATCTGAATTGAACAGTAAAACTATCAATAACATGCAGGGCTGCATTAAATGTTACTTGGGAGTGTATAAAATGTTTGTAACAGCACAACTTGAATCAGAGTTCCTGCATTTACCAAGATGTCTCAGGCCTTTCCAGTGACTTTTAAGGCAGTGCTTGAAGGCCAGAAAGTTTAAGAATGTTTCACAGAGAGCACTCATTTATGACATCTTCCCATCTTTTCAAGAAATCAGTGCAAGTATGGATACTTTTTTCTCATAATGTGAAGTATAGATTAGGATGAAGAAAGACCTAGAAAGATACATCATACTGAGGATTTTTGGGCACGTTATTTTATTTTGAAATTTAGGGTCTTTAAATTTACTTTTAAAAGTATTTTAAAGCCTTTTATTAAAGTAGCCGACAAGGGGAAACATGCTACAACGGCCTAAGCACTTCCATTGGGAGTAACAAGCTGCAGCTTTAGAAACAATGCCGATTCTAATTGCATATAAAATATATACATATATATATATAAATCAATAACAAATACAACGGAAACGTGCTGCTAAAGAAAAAACGTGGAGCAGAAGGCCAAAATAAATAACAGCAAACACGCTGCAAATACAGAATCAATGAAAAGTCAAAAACACACAAACCCCAAAAAACAAATGCAACAGAAAACGCTTCATACCCTGTCAATACAAGATAAGTTCTCCAGGCCACTAGGGGGAGCAATACGTGGAACAGCTTGATTTTTGACCTCAAAGAATCGAGACGAGAAAGTGCCTTTTATAATAGTGTAAAAGACTACGGTCAAACTTTAAAAATTATACGTATCTTATTGCGTCAGCACTTTACTCAACTTTTCTCCCCGCTTCAAAACCAAAGACTCTTTTTCGTGCAGTCTCTCTCGGATCAAAAATATACAAAAATACATCCCTTCATTTCCAATATTATGACCGTCACTGCCCACATACTTCCATGCTTCCTTTATGTTGGCATAGATACATTCAAAAAATGGCACTAGAGGGCAGAGTCCAAAGTTTCTGACAACAAACATGGCGACAGTGGAGGAAGTTGTGATTATTTACCTTGTAACGGAGGCAGTGTTATCGAGGGCGGTGGTCTGTGAGACCATTAAACACATCCCAACATGTGGGATGTGAGAGAATTCTTTTCACTTTATTATTTCCAATCTGCCATTTTAAAAATATCTTGTCCGACAATCGTATCTTGCTTGAACTACGCTCCACTGCCTACGATCTCTGGTGGTACTGCTCTGTTTGTCCTTTCAAAAAAGGTGCACGAGTACAGATGAAATGAAGGCAGAGTACTAACAGAAGGCTCTGCCCATATCCGTATGTGTGTCTAATAGTGAGTGTAATGATCCATTAGCGCTCCCCCTAGAGGTCTGGAGAATTTCCGTTGTGTTGATATTTTGGGGGGATCTGGCATCATTGCAGCCTGTTTGCCCTCGTTGGCCACCATATTTTATAAACCCACTATCCACAAACTTGGAGTATTTCAAAGACAAAAAGAAAGATTAAAAGGACAGATATAGTTTCCATGAAACTAGATAACAAAGTGCGTCAAACCTTGTTATGTTTTTAAAAAAAAACTGAGTTCAGTGCCCTTTTCATCTTCAAAGAAACTCAATCAGATTCCTCAACCAGACAGCATTACAGGGACACACCAGGAGGAGCCTCCAATCCACTCTTCATCCATGTCCTCAATTTCCAGTCCTACCACAGCCCGACAAGCTGACATCCCATCCGCTTCCTGTCCAGCAACCTATCCCACAATGCATTGGGATCCAGAGATAGCCATCAGCCACAGAGACTAGTCTTAACCCCAACACCACTCCGGAAATACCTTCTCTGTGTCTCTGTCTCTCCCACCCAGTTTCGCCTTTCTTCCGCCCTCTGCCATCTCTTTTCCTCTCTCTGATCATTTCTAAAATATCTTCCCATCTCTCTCTCACTAAATCCTAAAAATAAAACCTCTGTCCTGTCTATTTTTCTTCAGCAAACTGTGTTATTTTTAGGAAATGTACCAGTAATATAGGGAACTTAAAGAGACTGTCAGATTTCCCAGCAGGACACTGTGCCTCATAAAAGATGCACACAGTGATAATGTCGGCTCTTCGGCAGCACATGGACACACTCACACACTCGATGTATAGTAGTTTGAGACAGAGTGGGGAAAAGAGGAGGAGGAGGGAGAAAAGACAAGCAGGGATGAAGAAAATGTGACAGAAAAATCCAGAGTGTGAGGGCACTTAGCAGACAGTTAGCCAGCATCGTTCCCTGCAGATTGTACTGTTACAATACTGCAGCTTAGCCGAGACTAAACACTATACTGTGGATTAAGCCAATCTCTCCCCTGCCCACTTCATACTTTACTTTTCACTCTCTCTCTCTCCCCCTTTCTAGTCCCTCTTCCTCCCCCTTATCCCTCTTTCTCTCCATTTCCCCTCTTTATCCTTCTATCCTCGACATTCCTGACCCCTCGCAGCCTAAAATCCTCGCATATGTGTATTTTTGTGTGCGTATAGGTCGCTTGGCTGGTAAAGCTACAATAAATGAAGCGTCTTATTACAGCTTTAGGCAATCAAAACATGTGCCGGGCTTTTTACAAGGGTTAAATCGAGCTAAAGCTTTCCAGGAAAGTAGCGTCAGAGGATATACAGCAGATCTTTGAGTAGACTGACAAAAATGAAAATGCTAAAAGGCCACAAACGCTGCACTGTATCTGTGCACAACACCCAGGCAGCAAAATATGTCAGTCCAACAATGACTGGTCAGACAACACTCACACACAGGGGAGTGACATAACAATGCACCGAGACAAAGGCTGATGTCATGAGAGGGTGTGAAAGGGTGGAGGAGAGGAAAGAAAATACAGAGAACGAGGTCTCCAAGAAAGAGAGGGATATTGCGTCATACTGATCATACAGGCCTCGCTCAGACAGATTCACATCACTCTCATAATGTTAAAAATCCTGAAATCAATGTATTACAATGGAAGCATGAATACAACTTTTTAAAAATGACTCTACACTGATTTGGACAGAGGAACAACATATCTGCACTAGCCCCTTACACTTCTGGAAACGCCCGACATTACAGTTGGGTGTGGTCTGTTGTATACTTGTGACCACACCCAACAATGATGTAGCCTTGTACTTCAGTGCAGCGCTACATCACAGCTGCACAGGTTGTGGAAAAAACATCACAAGGTGGGAGGGCAAAGCCGGATTATTACTCTTTCTAACTTTTCTAGGCAGCAGGGATCTGGGTTGACTCATTAACACCAGACACAAAGCCAATCTGAGCTTGAAATGCTGTCGCTTTCCTGATGTTATTTAGAAAAATAGTGCTGTGTTTACACTGAAATATGGCAGATGGTAGCTGGCAAACAGGAAAGAGCTTCTGGACGGCACGGGAGAAACAGATATTACGACAGAATGGCAAGACCGGCGATGGTGATGCCATATCATTTACCAAGAATGGAATAAATTCATATTGCATAAAATATTTTCATGTTCAATATTTTATTCATTTTTCTAGTAGCATCCAGTAATTGTCTAAACCAGTGGTTCCCAACTGGTCCAGCCACGGGGTCCAGATTTCTCCTTAGTCACTAGTTCAAGGTCCACACAGTTTAATACATTCACTATCATACTTGTGTTTGGCCATGTCTCAAGCTAGTTTGCTGTCTCTGTTAAGAAGCTGTCCGTTTGCCACTCACTCTACAGCAGGAAACAGCACTTCAAATTAAAAGCTCTGTGCTGGAAATTCACTGTTCTTAAGAATAAAGTGTGTTTTCAACAAAGTTTATACGTTAGCAAGTCACATGCAGTCCATTCAGAATGGATCCCCAGCCCACTTTTGGACTGCGACTCACCAGTTGGGAACCACTGGTCTAGGCCGCCTGTGTTTTCACCTTGTGTGAGGAGCTACGCAACATCTGGTTGTTGATTTTGTCACGGAAGGATGGCAAAAGCTTAAAATGTTTTAACTTCGAATGGCAATGCCGTCTACCGTCTTGTTACCACTGCTGGTATTCTCTGCCGCCCTCAGCTAATTTACCATTCTGCTCTTAACCACTAAAATTATATCTGGCTTGCTGTCTACCGTCTCCCTGATTCAATGCCAACGCAGCATAAATCTTAACAGAACCAATGAAAGCCTTTGAAAGATAGAACTGTCCATGTTTTCACACTGATTGAAGACACGAGAAACTCCTCTGTATTCTCACCTATCTTTGTCATTCACAGCTCCCTCTGTCTCACCTTCTCCTAGCGTTAGCAATGTGTCTTCTCGTGGTCTGACCTCTGCTTCACACTCACACAGTTGCACACTTGCACACCTGGAAGCTTTGCTCGAGGTGGGTGAAAGTGAATACGGAGTGCAGTGACTGAAGGAGCTCACACAGATTTCCCAGGCTAGTTCAGGAACTCAATCCTTTCATAAACCTGTTCCTCTGCAGCACCAGCAAGAGGAAATGCTCAGTGATGAATGGCTTGTTTTTAGTGACTGAAAGTGTAAAAGGCCTTTACAGACCAAGATTGAAGTTGTCGCTTCTTTTCAGTTCACTGAAAGCCCGGTGGCAGCATTGCCTTACAGCCCCGGAGGCAGTGGCAGCCGAGAGGGGAGTCAGTCATCGCCCACGTGAGCCGGCACTTGTTCAGTTGCTGCTGCAGAAGTTAGACCACGACGGACTTTTTCTACTTAGCAGACCCATGTGTGACTCTGGAAAGGCCCGTGCATGATCAGCTGTGACAGTGACAGCCTGGTAGCAACTCTTTTCAGACTCTTTCAGTCTGGACAGGAAGGCAGGTGAGTTGGGGGAAAGAGCGAGAGAAAAGCGGAGAGATCAGCTCTGTTATTGGCCGGTCAGTTGCTATGTAACACCGGTTGCCACAGAAACATCTGAAAGGAATAAAAAGCATGAATGAGAAAGAAAAACCAAGCAGCACAAAGCAGTTCATGATCAGCACTTACACACACAGAAACATTTACCCTGCAGTGTCACACTACAGAGCTGCGTCACAAATCTCCTAGCAACAACATCTGGCACCATCATGGAGGTCCGACTGGATAACTGGCCGCGAAACACTATTACACATGACAGATAGGCCGAAAATAGATACCTGGAAGTGTTGTTGTTGGATTATTATGATGTATGTTCTAAGTCAGAGTCTCCTCTCCAAAGCAGATGTAGCTGATAAAGTGTCAGCTCAGTTTAATATACAAACAAGACTAATAATCTATGCCATGCTAGCCGCTCTGTGAGGCTGTGCTTTGGGCTAAATGCTAACATCAGCATGCTAATATGTTCACAATGACAACGCTAACATGCTGATGTTAGGCAGGTTTAATCTTTAGCATGTAAATGGTTTAAATTTAGCGTGTTAGCATGCTAATATTTGCTAATTAGCAGTAAAGACAAAGCACACCTGAGGCTGACAGGAATGTCATTGATATGCATCAAAGATTCTACCGTTGCCATGGTAATCGATGTCCAAATCAGTATTTCAATGCTTTTGTTTTTTTGTTTTGTTCTGTTTTTTTGTTTGTTTGTTTTGTAATATATATGCATTACCCCAAAAATCCCAAATAGCTCATGAAATAAGAAATAGTAATCCAACATTTTTCAACACTGACATAGGCTACACTCGATTTATTCATCTGTTTATAGGCGTACATATGGGCAAATTTGTTTTTATGAGGTATTGCTGCAAGTTTTTTGATGCATTATTGCACATTTTGAAGCCATTTTCGTTTCAATAAAAGAAAAATCCAAAGTCCAATTACCTCGTCTCTTATTAGACTCATATTTACATATAATAGCAGCAAAGTGCATAAATACTGATCACAAGTCTGAGGAAAGTATAAAGAGCTTGGGTTGTCCTCCCGCAGCAGTGTTTTAATTATTCGCAGGTCAATTTTTGTGAAGCTTCAAAGCCCCAAAAATAGCATTCAGGACAGCCCAAAACCAAAGATTGGACAAATTCAAAATCTGACCTGGTGATGGTACTACAAGAAAAGTTAAAGGTTCACCAAAGTTATTACAATAAAAGAGAACATGAATATGTGTCGCACCTTTAATGGCAATCCATCCGTCAGGTGTCGACATATTTCACTCAAAATCATAAGCGGATTTTTAGATATCAGGGGATAAAATCAGGGTGTCTGCTGATTTAACCATGTTAAATTTAAGAATTACTTTCCAAGTAAACACACTGATGTCACTTCAAAATGAACAGTAGGGAAAAATGACAACAAGTGGGTGAGTTTATGTTTAATGTGTTTAATGTAAAAAGAAAACAAATCCTACTGCTGTCATAAATGCTACTTAATAATGCAATCCTTCAGTCTGTCCAATGATTGTCACCAGTCATTGGGTCTGTCAGGCTGGAGAAATTCTTGCGGAAATGTGACCGAAAACATTGAAGACCCATCAAATCTGAATTTAGGACAGTTAAAAGACTTTTTAAGGACCTGTCGGCACCCTGAAAATTCTTAGGACATAACATCTGGAAGCCACAAATGTCTGTACGAAAAGATGTTAAGATATTTTACCATTTATGCCTACGCTTTCCCTGCTGTGACTAAGCTACCAGGAACAGCGCCAAGCTTTGAAGCCAGTTTAACATAGTGGCCATACTCAGAATTAGAACGTCTGGGTCTGACTCCATGGGAATTTTCCCCATGGACTTACATTGTGAAATGTATGTCCATGACGTCTGTAAATAAGTGGCTAATTTTCATGTATTTATTTTCTTTGAGTGCCACAACCCCCCATGAAATGACTCGTTTGGGATTTGATGAATTTGGTCTGATGCAATTTCCAAAGTCTAGAGGAGCTGCATGATTAAATCATTTTATCCCCATTCAAGTTAGCAAAGCACTTAACTACAAGTTTGCCGCTTGGCCACTGAAAGTCTCCAGTGCATTTGCTCAATGGGCCCAGAAGATCTGGTGATTTCACACTGCGGAAATCAAGCTTTTTAGGCTTCATGCGCCATTGAGCAACTTTCATTGGAATAAACACAGTATCCAGTTCTCGTTATACATCCATAACTGTGACATGTCTTCTAAAAACCTGTTGCTGGTCCAAAATAACATGCATTTCACTGACCAAATACTATGGTTAGTTAGCTAAAGAGCTGATTAGTTTAACAAAAAAGTTGACCAGATACGGCAAAGAAGTGTCACTGCCAAAAGCTTTTTTCATGGCAACAATGTCACATGTTAAACAAGCACATCAGCTTGGATAAGGCTCTGTGCTGAAAGAGTGATGTCAAACACGAGAGTTCCTTCATGCTTGTCATCCATGTGAACAGAGGACGACCTGATTGAGGACCACCCTCCCATGAGTTGTGCTCCCAGTGGGACAGAACTAAGAAAGGGAAACATTTTGTTTATCTCCACTACAGAGACACACACACACACACAAACACACACACTGATACCGGATACTCCCAGGAAAGTGGATTCGTTTATAACTGCTCACATGAAGCAGTCACATTCCACTACATCTGCACAGGCGCACAGCAAACACAGGATCCACAGGGGGTGCTCTCCGTCATCTTTACTGTACACATTAACCACTGCTTTGTCAAAATATTCACTAAAAGTGTCACACTGAACTTTCTGACTCCTCGTAAACACACCGCAGGTCCATAAAGCTCAACTTGATCCAAGGAAACTAACAATGATCGCAACTTTTGTCCCGACTGGCACACAGATCAAGGTTATACCAACAAAACCAACACAAAGAGTCAATAATGCAAACAAAAACAAGGCCTTCTGGAAGTAACTCACAGTATAAAAACGACAAGGATTCAACTGTTCAGCCTAAGTATTGTCGGTTTCCCGCAAGAACCTCATATTTTCAAATATTGATATCAGCTGCTAAATTGCACAAAGTGGTTTTACAACTGGTGGGTGAAGCCAAACCACTGAAAACACATTATGAAATGTCAAACACACACGGGGTCTCCTGCAGGACTTGGTGTCTCGACAACACTTTCAAACACAGTGTTCGAAAGAGAAGAAAACAATCAAAAACAAAGAAGCATGAACAAACAGCTGAGCAGAAAGTAACTGCCTTTGTCACAGTGTATCAGCGGCAGTGGAAGTGCTCTTGTGTTTGCTTGTACTCTAGATAAAACAGACTTATTTCCTAATGGCCTTACGCTCCTGTGAACCGTGTGTGTGGACTGGGCTAATATCTACGGTATATTTGAACAGGGTCTAGTGAGCGGTGGGACGTTTAGTTAATGTGTACTCGTGAGTGAAGCCGGGGAGGAAAGCAAATGTTTAAAATGCTACAGAGAGAGCTTTCCAAAAATTGGGTGTGTACCGTCTACTGAGAGAAAGAGAGACACAGTTTCGGACAAAGTATGAGAGCACAAGGAGCAGGGTAAAGAGAGCAAACTAAAACGGAAGATGATAACGTGAATAAAGAAAGAGAGAGATGCCAGTGAACTTCAGGATAGCCAGAGAAAATGGAAAAAAGAAAAGGGAGAGAAGAAAAGAGACCCCCTGTTTCAACCCGGCCTGATTCCCTCTCGCTCTCTCCTTATATGGCAGTGTTGCGTGTGTGTGTGTGAGTGTGTGTGTGATACGGGCTCAGTCTCAGTGTTGCTCTCAGAGGGAGCGATTAGATCAGCGAGCGCACGCTGACTATACTCAGACTAAAGGTTCCTTTCCTCGCCATTTGTACGTTGCTGCACAGTTTCACCACTTTCCAAAAAATCCCCAATCATCCACTCTTTGGCACTTAAAAATATCACACTCAAAACACACTTCATTAACATTCATGTAAACTGCCAAGGACTGATTAATGTGGTAGATATTGAGGTCAACTTTTCTACAAAGAAAGCTTAGTTTTTACTCTCAGTCCCTTGAGCAACAAATGATGAACCATTTTTGGTCTTAAGAGCATTTAAGGAAAACTACATTTTCCTTGAGAGGCAGTGAAAAGGGTGAGGAGAGGATGAAGGGAGAGGAGAACAGAAGAAGAAGAAAAAAGACAAGAGGTTACGTCACAATCAGCCTGTTTATGGCTACGGCTCCTCAGAGGGGACAAAAATAACCCCTGGGATCTCTGCCTCAGAGTGGAAGGAATCAGAAGAAGCCAGAATCCTCTCATTCTTTCTTTTCCTCTCCTTTTTCCCCTCATTTCATCCCTCCCTCCCTCCTCGTTGCACCGGTCTGCTTCCCAGAATGCTCTGGCATGAGCCCAAATGACAGGAATGCAGGAATCCAGGTAGCATGTCTGCATGAACACACACAAGCACACACTGCGCATCCATCCGCACGTACTGTACGTGGACTTTACTGTACATGTAAATATGCACTCATGAGTCCAGACAAAAACCATCAGTGAAATGTCTGACCTGTGTGACTTTTAGGTCCACAAATATGTTCAGAACAACAGAGAGTCGACAGCTGGGCAGACACACTTACATGTTGAGTAAACTTAAACTACAGAAGGGATTGATAGAATTGCCCAGCTAAAACTTGACCCTAATGCTCATTAATCATATTTGTATTGTACATAGTTGTATTCAATCAAATGCCAGCATCTTCGAAACTGAGAGAAAGAGAAAGGCACCGTTAAGCCCTTATCAGACAGAGCACGTTTTAACAGCCTGAGGAAGCATTCTGAACACCTTGAGATGACTAAACTACAACTTAGAGAGGAAACGCAAGGCCCCCAAGGATTGTGCGCCGAGCTTCGAAGCCAGTTTTCATAGTGGCCCAACAGTGGAATTACAACTTCCGAGTCCGTAATGTGATGCCATGTGGCCCAAAAGACTTTTTCCCATAGACTTACATTGTGAAAGAGACATCTGTAAATCAGTGGGTATGTTTATTTTGGGGTCGCAACCCATACAAAATTATTTGTTTTACTATCAGAATTTGATACATTTGGTCTGATAACATTTGGAAAGTGTAGAGGAGCCCCACGATTAAATCATTTCATCCCCATTCAAGCTGGCGGAAGTCTCTTCTCTTGTTGGGCCCAATGATGCAGAAGCAGTGATGATCATCTGGGTAATTTCATACGTGGTAGTTGAACATTTTTGCACCACGGTGTGCACCACTGTGCAACTTTCACAGGAATAAACGGGGCCCCAATTCCAATGCTGTATCCAGTTCTATTTATATATCCATTGGAAAAGCGCCCCAGCACCATTGGCTAATTTTACCATTGTCAAAATCAGATGACTTAAGAGACAGGCCTTCTATCATGGCGATGACAATAAGTGGTAGCGTAAAGCTAATGTTAGCCCTAGTAGGCAAGCTGTAAAACAAACTGTAGTCTCAATTACTTTCTAACATTTTACCAACTGTAATCGGGTCCTATGTTTGACAACAGGTTGTCAAACTGTCCTCGACTCATCCTAAAATAAGTCTTAAGCTGACTATCATCCAAGTGGAACTCCTGGACCAGCTGTTGGTACTTCCAGAGATTTCTCGTCTTTCTAAGGGTCTCATGTACCTACATGGATCTCTGTTTCCCTGTGTCCACTCCCCAAGTGCCCTCTGACTGTCCACTTTTATGCAGGAAGTGCGGTGCACCTCAAAGTAAGGCCTTGATCTGACAGAGCTTTGTCTGATTGGGGTCTTACTTTGTGCAATTTTAGTTTGAAGACAAAGTAAGAAAAGGAGTAACAAGGACCTACAGATAATTGTAATATCCAGACAGTGTGCTCTGTCTGTTTTGCAGCAAAGTTCAGTTTTATTTATATCACAGCAAAGTCTCAGTCAATACCAAAGTATTAGCCACATGTTAAATCAACAAGTCCTCCAAATTAAATGCCAAAATACGTTGTTTTTTCCATGCCCTTTACATGTTTTCACCAACCCCTCCCTTCTCTCATCTTCCCTCCTGCCAACCTCCTCCCTCTTCCTCTTATCTCCTTTCCCTCCCCATCATGTCAGTCCTATCTCACATTAGGAGGCAGAGAGAGAGAGGGGCAGAGGGGGAAAGAAAAGTTTGTTTTTCCGGAGAGGACAACATTCCCAGGCCTGTATCGTTCCTCTTCCTATTAATAGAGCACATGCACACATCCAACCCAAACACAAGCTCTTGGATCACTATAGTTACTGTGGAAAACACAAGCCAAGTCCCACATTTTTATGTTGTAGCCCTGAATGCAAACAAACAAAGTTACAATGATCTCAGATGAGAAAGAGACAGGGTGGGTGATATCAAGGCACCAGCCTGACATGAGTTTAGCATGATTTACACTGAGAATCATCCACGTTCTTCTCCTTTACTTACCTATTATCACTTAGTATCATTGTTAACTTGGGGCTCAAGCTCCTTCTCGGATTTATTTTGAACATTTGTCTCATACTGACAGTCAACCCACGTTATTTCCTCACTCACCAGTGCACTGTGAAAGAGCCAGAGTGACATCCAAAGAGTCAGTCAGTCAGACAGAGCTCTACCCCTCCTCCGCAATAAACAAAGTTTCCGCTTTTTTTTCGACCCCGACTGCAGCTTGTCATGAGGAAGATAAGATGCTGTCATGTAACTAGCTGTTAACTCTCAGCTGGGTTAATGCTTGGAGTGTTTAGCTGCCACAGAGGTGAGACAGAGGTGAGGGATGAGAGGTCAGAAGGTCTGACAGTGACCCTGGAGGCTGCTCACCTCAGACTGCAATTAGGCAGGGTTTTCAGAGATCAGTGGCGGTTGTCAGATTTATGGTTTACTATGAGTCTCTGCATGACAAGAGCCGGAGCCAGCCGGATGCAAAGGTAAACTCAAAGCGGCTGCTTAGGGCCCCTGTGGGCAGCAGGGCCTCCAACAGGAGTAGAGGCTGTAAACCAGAAGCAAAACAAGACACCTCCGCCATCTAACCCATGTGCAAGAGAGAAATGGCAACACATTTTTACTCCAACCTCGTCTAATATCGACATTTGGTCATGGACTTTCCACGTCCAGATACGACGTTTAAGGTATTCAGACTCCTTTTACTGTCATTTTTATGATGAAACATAAAAACGGAATACTGTTTCATGTCTAAAACCGGTAAAATTAAAAGTCCACAGTGCAATAAAGAAACTCGATTGTACATACACCTTTGTCTACCTGGTTATAGATCAGGGACCAGGCTAGAGGCTGCACAGTCATGTTAAATTCGCCAGTACCCTGGGTGCGTTGGTTGGTGACGTTCTGGGATGCCGTGTCAAGTTCTGCCATGCATTGTCTTCTTTTAAAACACACTTCCGTTTTCACAGGAAATTTAACGTTTACATACAGTCTCTTTCAAAATAAAGCACTACATCAGTACACCAATTCCAACTGAGTTCGCATGTGGATGGGTTTAGGAAAAAAGAACAGGCTTTGGCTCAAGAATCTTACGGGACGCTAACACCGCTCTAACAGGTGAAAGTCCACGTTTGTTGGAGCCACCCGCCCTTTCGCCGCCTTAACTTTCGTTCTTGTCCTGCCACATTTCCCCCTGACGCCGCAGAGTGCCGTTAAACTATGATAGCGACCTGCCGTGTATCATGCAGACGTTACAGGTTGGCTTTTTCGTCAGTGTCTGATGTCGCAAGTCACTGCCCAAGTGCTGGATTTCAACGACTTCGGAGTGAGACCTGGTTGGGAATGAAGACGGGTCTTCAGGATTTTGTTTCAGTTGAGAAAGTCTTATTTGTTCTTTCATGTCCGCTAGTATTTAGGAAAAAAGAACAGGGTTTGGCTGAAGAATCTTACGGGAAGCTAACACCGCTCTAACAGATGAAAGTCCATGTTTGTTGGAGCCACCCTTCCTTTCGCCGCCTTAAAGGGATAGTGCACCCAAAAATGAAAATTCAGGCATTATCTACTCACCCATATGCCGACGGAGGCCCTGGTGAAGTTTTAGAGTCCTCACATCCCCTGCGGAGATTGACGGGGGGAACAGGCAGCACACCTAATGGCAGACGGCGCCCCAGACTAACGTCCAAGAACATAAAAATTGAATCCACAAAGTATCTCCATACTGCTCATCCGTAGTGATCCAAGTGTGCTGCAGCCGCGACATAAAAAGTTGTTTAGAAAAACGTCATATGAACTCTGTTTTTAGCCTCACTGTAGCCTGTAGCTCTGACTGCTTCTCTGTGCTCCGCGTTCACATGTGCGCGCTCAGGGTGATCGGTGATGCACGGTCTCTGAAGAGCAGCAGTCTCGTCAGTACTGATGTCCAGATTCTCAAGTGC
>NC_065507.1:17001672-17028785 GCF_006386435.1 Epinephelus moara | reverse complement strand
GCACACGTGAACGCGGAGCACAGAGAAGCAGTCAGAGCTACAGGCTACAGTGAGGCTAAAAACAGAGTTCAAATGACGTTTTTCGAAACAACTTTTTATGTAGCGGCTGCAGCACACTTGGATCACTATGGATGAGCAGTATGGAGATACTATGTGGATTCAATTTTGTGTTCTTGGACGTTAGTCTGGTGCACCGTCTGCCATTAGGTGTGCTATCCGCTCCACCCGCCGATCTCCGCAAGGGATGTGAGGACTCTAAAACTTCACCAGGGCCTCCCTCAGCATATGGGTGAGTAAATAATGGCTGAATTTTCATTTTTGGGTGCACTATCCCTTTAACTTCCGTCTTGTCCTAGTACGTTTCCCCCTGACGCCACCGCGCGCCGTTAAACTATAACGGCGACCAGCTGCATATCATGCTGATGTCAAAGGACAGCTTTTTTTGTCAGTGTCTGACGCTGCAAGCCACTGCCAAAGCGCCAGATTTTGACGACTTCGGAGTGAGACCTGGTTGATATGAGGAGGGGTCTTCAGGATTTTGTTTCAGTTGAGGAAGTTTTAATTGTTCTTTCATGTCCGCTAGTATTGGCCATGTTTAACACTGTTTGGAGACAAAGACAAATTAATGTAATGGCTCTAATGTGCAGGGACGCTAACAGCGGAAACAGCTAATCAGTCATGTAAGTTACATGTTCTAAATCTAGACATTTCTTATGAAAAAAAGAAATCAAATTTGCATCATTCGCAGTTCGTATTTCATCAAATTACTAGAAATTTGGGGTATAACAAAAAAACAACCGCAGACATTGCTGTGGCTGCTGATGATACACTGTGCGTGGTTTGGTGAAATCTTCTTTTCATCAAGAGCTGTTTATATTTAGGCCTGCCATGCTTTGCCAGGCACACACAATCACATATGTACACACGCTCACTCACACAATCCAGGGAGTCTTTTATGGCTGAAGGGCTGTTCACTTTGTCAATAAGATCCAGATGTGAGCTCAGTGGGTGAGGGGATAAAAATAGAGGCAGAGAGGTGAGGGAGACAGAAAGAGAAGGACAGAGACAGGGTCAGAAAGAAAGCACAATGAAACAATGATCTGAGTGACAAAAGTTGGGGGACGAACTTTTGAGAGCAGACAGGCTGATGGGGTGAACAGGACGGCGGGGAAGAGATGTAAACTTGTTTTACTGTAAGGACATTTTTTCTTTCCTTCTTCTTCTCCTTCTTCACTCAAACAGAAACACTAGCCCCTGTGATGTCACCACATTCCTATGGCAACATACACACACACCCGTCCCGCACACAAGGTTGCCATGGGCGAAGGAGAATACACATAGGGGCAGCCATCGTATTTCTCAAGCCAAAAAAAGTCCACAGCTCCATCACTGTCTATCTTAAATACAGTGTCGGCTGATGAAGCAGCAGAGCTCTTTATGTCTTTATGCTCTGACAAACACATTAAGGGAGATGCAGAACTGTTGTGTGTGTGTGAGAGAGAAAGAGAGAGAGAGTGTGTGTGTGTGTGCGTGTGTGTGTGTGTGTGCGTGTGTGCGATGGTCAAAAAACCCCAAACCCACTTCCTGCCCTGCCCTCTCAATGAAGACAATTATGGTTCCTGCAAGAAGGATAACACAGAAAAGAAAGAGCTCCTTAAAAGGCAGGATCCATGTTGTTTTCACCTCTGCACACATTCTTCAAATTAAAATCCAATACCGCATGTTGTTCATATATAAAGAATAGGTTTTTCTGTCTGCATGAAGGAGTGCAGAGCTGAAGCCATCTATTATCTTCATGGCAGTTTTGCTTTATTAGAAAGCAGACAGTGACGTAGATCAGAGGCCGGATTTCAAAGGCTCACAAGACAGTTTCTACTGAAACACAATCATGCTGCAACACCATTTTTCTTTAACTTTAACCTGAATGCTCAGCACGACTTTAACTTGCATTGTCAGATACAGTAGGTACCTGAACTGCAACAGAACGGATCACTGTCTGGAGAGGTTTTGAACTTTAACAGGTTATACAGTGAGCTGCACTTATTTGGAAACAAGGCAGGACAGCCGCCAGGGCTGTGTTCACGGTTGGAGAAACAACAAAGCAAATCAGAGCTTTGTTTAAGAGTGAGACGTCAACTTCCCACAAGGAGGCATAAAAATAGCAACAAAAAGATGTGGGCGAGACAAGGAGCAACCTCCGTACAAAAATGAAGCCAACACAGAGGTGCCAAAAACTGCAGTTCTTCGAACAGCCACTTGAGGCTGACTCCAGAAGCGAGCCAATCCAGAAGCCCCCGTGATAAAACGCCTGACTTTACAGCATTACAGTGTGGTATAAAATGGTTTTGGTCTTTAAAGCTAATTTCCCGGCTCACGATAGTTGTACAGGGGGTTAATTTTTACATAACTCACCTGTTTACATTCTATTAAGGCTCGAAAATATGCATATTTTTTGGGAAGTCCTGTATCTAGATTTTTAATTGTATTTTTATTCCTTTTGTTCCCCCTTTATTTACTTTACGCACGTTTAATACACCAATGTTTTGTCCTGCTTATATGTTCATGTTCATGTTTTCCTGCATCTGTGAACTTACTTCAGAACTCTTTTCTGTAAAATGATATGAGCACTGACACAACAACATGATATGTATAATTTCATCTTTGGCTCAATGACACTTGGGGAAAAAAATGCATATTGAAGGGCAGGGCCACTTGAATGTGTGTGAGGCATTGCTACAATCCAAAAATCAGATCCACCCCTCACTCACTCCTCCACAGCTCAACCCTCTTGTCCAAATATGGTCACTTCTTGCTAATAAAATCGCCTCTGAATCGCTGTCCACAAACCAACTGGTGACTACCAGCAAAGCTATACAGGTTGTTGGACAACAACTTAAAGAAATAGAAGCTCTTAAATCTGCATATCTATGGCTGACATGACAAACACTGTATTAAATGCTCCTATGAACCACAACAGCCACCAGCTACCCATAAGCCCTCCTCTGGGTAAGTTCGTAGAAACGTTTTCATCTGTCTTAACAGAGCCATAATTCAAGCTTGAGTCAAGTGAACCAAAATGGCAATCAGCTTCATTATCAGGCTAAATTCTGAAGTGTATACGCAGCATCATATTCTGTAAAAATGTCATGTTCATAAAGATTTTATTTCATTTCATTCATGTGATAATAACCTGTGATAAAAACATAACAGGTTTTGAAAGCTGGAAAGGAAAGTGCAAACAAATGATTCTGAAATGGCTACAAGGATGCACTACTCCCATCAAGGCCAGATTGTCAGCTATTTTTAGGAGCTTTGCATTTCGTTATCGTGAGTGTTTTGTCTGCTCAGCCTTCACTCACAACCTTGTGAGTTCTCGGTGAGAGTTGTAGGTGCACTGAGATGATGAACAACAAGATGATACAACAGTTGTGACAGAGATGATATGAACACAGCGCAACAAAATGACAATAAATGCTATGATGAGTGTGTGAAAAGTGTCAGATGCACTGATATCTGCTCCTATTTCACATGTGGTTGCTCAACGATTGGGTCTGGGCCCCCAAATTTCACCACAGGCATGTTTTTTTAGGTCCCTAAATGGTAAAAATCCTGCTGTTTTTATTGCGCTGGAGATCGGTTACTAAGATTCAGTCCCGGTCTGTCAATTTTCGAGAAAATATGAGCTCCAGTGATGTTTAATGTGAATGGCATCTCTGTAGCACACTGTCTGAACCTTCGATAATTTCTCTCCTCCTTTCACAATAACATTTCAGAACCACACAATCGAAATGCCAACTGGTGAATAAAATGTTTGAAGGGGGGAAAAAGTCGAGGCCTGGTTGAAAATAAGAAGCCTATTGAGGAGTGAAGAAGGACTACATTGTTTTAGGAAAGACAGACCCGATTACCCACAACCCCCTGGCTGTCACTGGGTGATGGGAGCTTTGTGTGAGCCTTTCAAACATACCTCTGGACACACACACACACACACACACACACACACACAAATATGTCCAATCTCCAGATAAATGGCAGTCATCATCATTAACCATCATCATTGCCATAGTTATTACTGCTGTTATATTTGGCGAGAGACAGCCGAGGGACACCACACACACTCACATACACATACACACACACACACAAAACATTAACACTCTGACCAACATCACTTACATAAGCAGTGACTGTGGCTGGTATCACCAGGAATGATTATTGTTGGTTCTGGTTCAAGTATTTCAAATTAACAGCAGTATTCATGTCAAAATTAAGCACCGCCACACACTGGAGACGCATCTACGACTCCATCACTCATGGTGACTGTAAGCATTAACTTAATTGGATTGATTACTTTTGGATCAGCCAGGGTGATTACTTCTTATAGCAGTAACTCTGACGCCACGTCTACACATGACCCTTTGTTACAAGTTACAAATGCCTATAGGCCCAGACACACCACACACCAACATTAAAGAAGTAGTGGTGAGGAAGGTTGATTGTTCCTTCGTCTCACGTTGCCTGTGTCTCGGCCAAAAAGTTGCACTTGAACACACCACAAAGACTACAGCCACCTCACACGTACATGAGAGGAAATAACTCTGCATACCAGCAGGCAAGGGTAGTCTGTCGAAGTCATTCAAAAAGGAAAAGCGGATGATGAACGGGACGGACTCAAGATGCTAGTTAACCAGTTACCATATTAACAACACAACCAGATGTTTAAAGAACAAAGGATATTAACCATTTGCTACTGAACAATAACACAAACCATTACAAACCATTTCTGCTAAAGAACCCAGTGGCAAAAAATAATCTTACCTAATATAACAAGTTTGTTTCAAATTGACTGGTCTTTTGTTTACTTTCCTCACTTCATTTCCATTACTTGTGCGCTGAGCTGAACTGCCAATCAGAGTGATTTCATTCACAGACCGGCTCTGATGCCAATTAAACACACTGAACTGTCCCAAAAAAAAAAAAGCCAACAAGTCCCAACTAGTGCAGACAGTGTGGGACACACCACAAAAACTAGGGGGACAGAAGCTCAAAATTGACCGTCAAGTTATGGTTTAGGTTATGAGCAGTCCAACCAAAGTGATGTTCCCCTCTCAGACCTTGTGAGTTCACTTGAGAGGTAAAATTCTGCATGCAGAGTTTTACTTGGAACATAATTTGTATAATTTTATTTACAGTTGCACACCTTTTATTCTTGCTTGTGGCAAAAGTTAGAGGAAAAGGTCGATACCACTGTTGTGTCTCTGTGTTAAATATAAGGCTACAGCAAGCAGAGGGTTAGCATAGTTTAGCATAAAGACTGGAAGCAAGGGGAACAAGACAGCCTGGTTCTGTCCAAAGGGCAACAAAATCCACCTGCTAGCACGTTTAAAATTCACTATATAACATTTTATAGTTTGTTTGATTTATCTGGATAAAAAGCAAAGTGTTAAAGCATCAACTTATTCCTTTAATTGCTATCGTGTAAATTATCTTGTGATGTCTTATAGGATGTGAAATCAAAATACAATCAAATGCAAAATACACTCTTTAATCAACCCATAACCTAATTACAGTTATAGAGGGTTTAAACCTCTACTTTCAAACACTCTTTATAAACTCAGTGACTCTATTTTGCTCTTAACCACATGCAAACAATACACACAATTGATATGTGTGACATTGTGACTCAAGTGAAATTTAATGGCTTCTTATCACACATATTCTCACAGTCACTGAAACCAACAGTTCACACACACACACACTGATTAAACACTAAAGCATATTACTGTTTCACAAATGTTTATTTATTCTGACATTTCTCTAATCGTGTGTGAAACACAGTTGTTAAATGAAATCATCACAATGTGTTTTGCCTTCAAGATTAAAAACAGCCCAAAATGTTGAGAACCACTTAGTCTGAAATTAATGCTGATAGTTCTGTGTTTGTATGAGCTTGTTAAAGTCATTAGCCTCCAGCTCTGTTGGACAGGCCACAGCACTGATATGAGGAGTGACAAAGGGGAAAGCAAAGGTAGCAGTCACGTGGTGAGACAGACGAGACAGAGAGACAGGGACAGGAAGACACACAGAGGGAGAGGGGGGAGCTAGAAGTCGCTTCACCTTTTTAAAAATATTATCTGGCATCACACACAGTGCTCTCATGCCTCCGTCTCCTCCTGTCTCTCTCTCATTCACACTCTAATACACACACACACATACACACGCACAGGTCCAAGTTTTCTTGGCTGAGGTAAGGTCAACATATTTTCAGGCTGACTCACAGTTTTGAGAAAACTCATCTAGGGACAAAATGTTTTACTTAAGTACAGAGGTTGGCAGCAGCCTCTCCATGCTCACCTGTGGGGGGGGGCAGGGAGGGGAAATGGGTCACGGTTTTGGACTTTGGGGAATTTGAAAACAAAGATAGGAGACCAAATTTAGCTGTTGATTACTCATTGAGTACATAATGTTCACAAAAGTAAAAACAGGGCTTTAATATTAAATGCTCTGCTTTAATCTAAAAAGAGAATATAATATATATTCCTTCAAATTATTCTCATAGTCTGACAAACATGTATGCTGCTGCTGTCAAATAGAAACAATGATTATCTCTGTCTCATGCACAGAGGAGCTATAAAGATGAATAATTACAGTATAATGAATCCCATACACATTTACACTGACAATAAACAGTGTGTAAATCCAAACCTATTCAATGCTACAGTGGTGCAATGTGAAGATCTTGGCACTAACACAGTCCCTTGATTGGGTAACTTACAAACTGTGAGGTTGACTATAAGGAAAAGACAATAAAATGTTTGCCTGGAAGTGATTCACACAGGGAGAGATTTGCTGTATTTTCAGTAAGCAACACGTGCCTTTGTCAGATGTAAAACAATCTTTTATCTGACAAAAAAACGTAGCTTCTTTCAGTGGTGCAAATATTTAAAAAGATGGTTCGAGTATGTGTTTTTCCTGGATGCTTCAACCAAGAGAAGCGTGAAATAACGGTAAATTTCCAAAGACAGCTGATACATGCGTACTTGTTTCAGGCATGCGGCTCAAGTGTGAAAGGCTACAGTTGACATTTAGGCTAAAAACATGGTGTAAAAGGGGTCTTTTCAGGTCAAATTTAAATTTAACGGCTTACGAACACTTGGATCACACAATATGAGCAGTACGGAGACATTTTGTGGGAGGTTTTTGTTTCGTTTTTTACATATTAAAACTGGTATCCATTCACTTTAATTGTACTGGATTTGGCTGCAATGCTGAAACTGCGGGAGTGTTTTCTGAACTGGAGATCAACCAATAGATTGCAGGTGGGTAGTAGTGAACAAAGCTGAACAAATATTCAGACTAGTCTGTGCCGTGATCAAAGCATGTGTCACATCACTCTGATCTCATAGCATCAATTTTGCCTGCATGAACACACCAATTAAGATCTTCCTGGTAGTGTTCTGCTACCTGTAAAACACTACTTGTCTTATTTTGTTCAGGCATGGCAGCTGCTGCTGCTAATACTGCCTGTGCAATTCTTTTCTACCAACATCACCTAATTACTGCTGCTGGAAATGTGCATGTAACACTTACTGTGGAGCACCAGGCACAAGAGGTTTAGATGATTAACTTTAACGAGACAGGTACAAGTTGAATCACTATACCTCAGTGTTGCTGAGTATTTATGTCAAGTATCATAACCGAGAACAAAATCAAATCAAAATTTTGTGAATTAAAGATTCAAGAAAAAAAGAGCACTCTTTTCTCTCATGTCATTGGAAATCTGTACTGTACTGTACAGGGGCCAGATCCAGAAACAAATTAAAGTTGCTATGTGAGTAATCCACTTTTAACAAATTTATTGGACCAGTGATTTGTAGCCCGTTTCATTTTCTCCTCGGCTGACCCTGAGAATGGTTTGAAAAACTGGAGACTCATGAGACTTAATTCCTTCAGGACAATCGCAACCATGAAGACAATGATGTCATCCACTTTATAGGGGTGACATCATTATCAAGCTAAGCAAAGAGCTAAGCATTGCAAGACTAATCTAACCTCCAACTCAGCACACAAACACTGTACACACACACTTACATCACTTTTTGGTTAATTCTAAAAGTTTTAATTGACAGTAAGACAACCCACTGTTAAATGAAATCTACACTACTTAACTGGATCCACCAAAGCTTCAAACAATCTGTCCTGATAGATAGATGTGACTCACACAAACCAACATGACACCAACTGCATCCCATAAACACACCCAGGACCACCTGCCTGTGAGGCTTCCTTGGCCTTCGCCGCTCCCGTCTCTCTTCTCCAAACATCTTCCTCCTCTCCCTGCGCCTTAATCCGAGATCCCAGCAGCCACTCGGGAACAACGCTCCGACACTTCCAGCTTCTCCCGTTCCCATTTTGAAGAGACTTTCTCAACTGGCAGCTAGAGCATGATCCAAAGCGACGGACTGATGCCATAAGACGGACGGCAGAGAGGGTGAGAGGAAGATGAGCACAGAAACAAAGAGGGAAGGAAAAAGCCGAGTGTTTCTAATGTCATGTTTCTCCGAAGGACAAAAGACAAGTGAGAGAACAGGACTCAACGGCCCAGTCAACCCACAGTTAGACCAAGGCCTAAACCCTGTATTACTCAATATGTGTGTGTGTATGTGTGTGTCCGACCACGCTGTAAACTATGCTATGCTACACGTTGTATGGGTGACACAGTTGTACCATTGTATGACTGGGGGAGATGCCGGCAGCACTTTCATGACAGTCACAGAAAGATATGTGCATACACAAACCACTGTAGCATATGTATGCATAATAAGGTAATACTGTCCACTCTGTCTGCTCTGTGAGTGTGTCCATGACAGTGTTATGGCATTTGACAAGCTATTCTTTGATTCCAGAAACCCAGCAGCTTTGGATATTCAGTACAGTGTTTGTTTCTTCCATTATCAAAATATGATATGCAGGTTGCAATAAATGGACTCACTGATTTACAATATGCACAGCAGAGTACGTCACATATTAAGTAGTCAACTAGTTAATAAAGGGGGCTCTGAAAGTGAGTTGTCATTGGGCAGTGAAGTTCAAATACTGGACTGAGTGGTCCCTAAAGCTAAAAATGTGTTAGAACCTTGACACACTAAATGGACAGTTGGCCATCGGTCAATGTCAGGCTTTTGGTGAGCGTCTGTTGCCCTAGTTTTTGGGGTAAGTTTCGCATTGTTGGCACTAGTCAGCCCTTGTCGATTTTCTTTCCTGCCAATTCAGCATGTGGAATCAGTGTCAGAGACAGTGGAGCCTGTTGGCAAACGAAATCACTTTGATTGGCAGTTCAGCTCAGTGCACAAGAAGAGAAACAGAAGTGAGGTAAGTAAACAAACGGCCAAAGTCAAGAGAGCTGGCCTGTTATTGTTTATATTTCTGGTCACTAGCACACGGTAAATATCATTTGGTCTTTCAGCATCAGGGTGTGTTGTTAATGTGCTAACTGGCTAACTAGCGTCTTGAATTTGTCCTGTTGGTCTTCTGATCTTCCTTTATGAATGACAAATACAGACTACCGCTACCTGCTGGTATGGAGAGTTATGTCCTCTCACGCAGGCACAGAACGTAAGTGCTAGTTGGCCATTGGCTGTAGTCTTTGTTGTGTATCTAAGTGCAACCTTTTGGCTGAGACACAGGCAACATGAGGCGACATCAGCCTTCATCGCCACTAGTTCTTAAAACGCAGTGTGTCTGGGCCTTTACAGGGAAGGATTGGGCTCTAAAGCTGTGTCCACATTCTTGTTCTTCTGTACTTACACTTGCTATCTTGAGTGCTCAAAGTGTGATCACACTGACAAGTATAGCAAAATGCAGTGCACTATGAGTGCCCGGATGGTGTATCCATAGCGATCAAAGAGTGGAGTGTGGAATGCCGGACACGGCTTACTTTCGCCCTCAATGGTCACCATCTTGGCTACGTAGCCAAGAGGGAAGGAGCCACCAAAGTTGTTAAAATTGTGGCCAAGAAGCTGCAGCAGTTGCTTCGGTGAACAAGCAAACAAGCCAGCAGATAATTTAGAGGGTGACAGGTAGAGGAACTCCTTTGTTTCTCAGTCTGTCAACCTATTAAATCAGATTGTGGGTTCTAAGTGCTGTAGCCTCAGTGTACTGAACACGGAATATAATAGAGAATGATAAATTTGTTGCACCGCGTCCACTCTTGGTAATGTCCAATGTGATATGTAGCGTTTGTCGTAGGGTTTTGTTGTGTGGTTTAATGTTTTATATTCTTGTATTTGTGTGTATTTGTGTAAAATATCCTGGGACACAAGTCAAATATCTTAAAATTCTGCTGACAATAAAGGTTGGACAAATGTTGGCGATGTTCTCCCTGGTTGCAATCATTATTTCCGGTAAGTGCACAACACTTGTTGTTCTAAAATGAGCAACAAAAAAACTAAATAAATTTCTAACTTCTCTCTTGATCTTGCATAAACATGTTGCATAAGTATACAGTCTGGTGCCCACCAGATTTTATACTATAACTACAAGTTAAATTGTTACAGGTTAAACGAATGGACCTAATCTGTGTGTGCAGCTGTACCAGTTGTTATCACTCCACTTCTTCTGTGTTTCTGGAACGGATTTTTCCTGGTGTGTAAAGTATTCTGTGGCATTTTTACAGTAGCTTTTTTCCATTTTCTTTCCTTTTCTAAGAAATCAATTGGCAGCAGCTGTACTGTAAACTTCAGGTGAATCATAAACAAACTGCGAACTCAAACTCTCACACATCTTCCTGGCCACGTGGACTGCAGAAGTATGACTCGGGTTGGAATACAAGGAAGACTAACACGACTGAGAGCGACCCTGCTAAAGATACACCACCGTACTGTATATCTTTGGCACACATACAATCTTTAACAGATGACCCCATTTTCAAAGTAGGGTAATAATTCAGTGAAGCCATTATTCATCATCCATTATTTGAACGCACACACACACACACACACTTCAGTTTGTAGAAATCTACTTGTGCACACAAAAAGCTGAAATAGCAGCTCTGCTAGAAAGTGCTGTTTCAGAGGAGGCTTTCCTTACATAAGCAGACTGCTCTGTAATTACACTGGGTGGATCCACACAGACTGAGAGAGTTAGAAAGAGACAGTCAGGAGGAGGGGAGCCACTGGGGCAAGCAATGAGGATAACAAAGAGGGAAATAAGATAGAAGAACCTAAATAGCCACTCTTCACAGGTTTAAACTGTCATGAATTTCTACTGGCAAGCTACAAACAAAAAAAAGAACCGAGGACAGT
Organism: Epinephelus moara; assembly: GCF_006386435.1. NCBI lineage: Eukaryota > Metazoa > Chordata > Actinopteri > Perciformes > Serranidae > Epinephelus > Epinephelus moara. The sequence continues at coordinate 17,017,482 of NC_065507.1, read as the reverse complement.
CCTTCAGAAAAGGAAAGTGAAAGATTTTCAAAGCATACTGCAACTGTCACCAACCAAGGGCAAGGACGTCCATAACAATTTTCCCACAGAGTTTTTTTCCCACTGTGAGAAACCAGATGAAGCCTCATGTTGTGATTTGTTCGCAGCGACACTGTATGTCAGTGGAGATTATTCTTACACTTCTCTAGGCCGAGGATTTTAAACCTGAATTACCAATATTAGTGTTGCTACTATCGTAATGTGATCTGTAGTGAAGTGTAGACTTGTTCAATCCTGTTTTAAAGGAGTAAAGAAGACTGGAATGGTTCCATATTTTGGGGAAAAAGCTGATTTGCTTTCTTGATGAGTTAGATGAGAAGATCAATATCACTCTACCTCTGTATGCTATGTAGCTCAAGCCCGCAGCTGGTTATCTTAGCTCAGCACAAAGACTGGAAACAGGGGATACATGGTTAGCCTGGCTGACTGCAAAGGTAACAAAATCTGTGTACCATCACCTCTGAAGCTCAAGAATGAAGAAGTTATTCCTCATGCTTTTTAATTTGTACAAAAATCTAAACAACATTCTGACCTTTTCAGGGGGTTATGTGTCACACATAAGATCAGCAAATCGTCATCCAAAGTAGGCTCTCATCACCATGCCCCCCAAAAACAATCCAGCGTCCTGCATAGATGGCAACAGCATCACAGAGGAGGTTGAAACATGTTTCCATATTTCTACTTTAAAGACACTGGTTTAAATTAACAATGTGGGAAGAGTGGCTGTGGAGTTGGTTACACCTACAATAAAAAAAAAGATGATCTCAGATTTATTTCCCTGCCATGTCATAAAAATGATAGAAGATAGTAGCTCCAGCTTTGGCTCAAAGCTATAGACCAGACTGGCGTTACTGCATCATCGCTAACTCTGTGTCCCCTTTTGAGAGAAACATACACACTGTCACATAAGGAGAGAAACAGGCCGAAAATACCCATCACGTAGCAGCTTAACCCAGGCTTACACACTGACGTTTAAGGCCCATAATGTATGTGAACGTTCACTGTCAGTAATGTCACTAAATGATGCTGGTGACAATTACTACTGATGGATGACTAACATTTGCCTGAGTGGGAGGCTGCTGCGTCACAGTCATACAGTAAAGCTGCATGAGTGCTGTCTCCAGCTAAATCTCAGCTAAGCTCAAACAGATGGCAATTAACAGGTTGGTTATTTACACACACTTAGCCAAACAATACCTGATGATTTAATCAAACATAGATGTCCAGATATAGCAACAGCTGTTCACTGTGCTGGGCCAGTCATCTGCTTGGATGGGGGAAGCCTGAAGGGACATGATGGCGATCAACCTTAATTTGTTAAGGTTGTGTGAACAGTCAGGTTCAGGCAAGGCCACAAAACATGATTAGATATGACTGTAAGACAAACGTTTATTTGAACAAGAATTCCATGCTTAGAGACATGTCAAAATTACACGTCACATGTCAAACTGCATTGACATCAACAGGATCTTTGGCTTTTTGATCCCACAAAAGGCAGCACAGCCTTGACATTTTGCGAAGTAGGCCAACCCGTACGTGCCGGTGTGACGTATTTCTTGACTGTAAGCAGCTGCCAGGCAATCAGCACAGCGGAGACTGCAGGAGGTTACATAACCCCCCGCAAAATGTTGTTCTAATACTCAATTTGTGCATGGATTATAGACACAAGAAGTGACATGTTACTTAGTGAGCTTTAGAGGTGCTAGTAGGTTTACTTTGCTCCTTTGTACAGAGCCAGGCAGGCTGTTTCCAGTCTTTATGCTAAACTAAGCTAACCAGCTCCTGGCTTTAACTTCATATTTGCTGCACGGATATAAGAGGTATGAAAGTCATAAACTTCCACAAGAGACAAAGGTAATGGAAAGCTAGAAAGGTAAATGGACTCATGGATGTATGAAGAGAACTGGATACGTTATGAAATTACCCAGATCTTCATGGAGCCCACAGAGCATGTGCACTAAAGACTTCCACCGGCAGAGTGGCCAATCTTCCGGTTTACCTCTCCGCAAACTTGAATGGAGATGAAATTATTTAACTGTGAGTGTCTTCAAGACTTTCAAACTGTTACGGGACCAAACGCATCAAACCCAGATAGTGAAACAAGTCATTTCGCAGGGGGTTGTGACGCTCACGCTTCCACGGTTTTGCCATGATGTAAAATTGGCTTCCAAGCCCGGCGCTGTTACTGGGGGCATGGATGTGCTACAGAACACAATATAATGGACTCTCACTCAGCAAGGAGCTTGTTAACCACAAACAAAGTTATATATACACAATTGGCTTCAGTGCTCTATCAAAATTACTTTAGCATCTATGAAATTGCCCCCTCTGTCAAACCAAATAGGTCTATTATTAAATCATCCCCCCACACACACACACACTCACTCTTACTCAGAGGAACACCAAACATTTTTGTTGTGCCTGTCCCAAAAGCAATATTGTGTGTGAGAGGCAGAGAGACAGGCAAAACATTTGTGTGTGTGTGTGTGTATGTGAGTAGAGGACAGGATGACTGGAGGTAGGAGATGTTCTCTCTGCAAAGTTCTGCTCTTGGAAACCATAACAAACATAATGCTGTAACACCCGATCTACGCAACCAGTAAGATCTCCATGCTCCCAGTACACTGATCAATTCTTTTTGTTCTATGCTTTTAGGTACAGTTCGTTGCGTAACCTGGCATGAGTAAATTCAAAATGTCAGAGGCTGCCTGTGTGTCACTGAAGAGCCAAAGATATCTGCAGTGTGCTCTTCTGATCATCTGATTGATCCCACGTCTCCCTCTCATCTGCTGAGTCATGACGACCTTTCACCACATCCTCATCCTTTCATCCGTCCTTCACCTTTACCTCGCTCAGCATCCCTCACTTTCTGGATGTCGCTAAACCGGGGTTGACCTTTGCATGTTACGAAAGAACCCCCAACACCCCCACTATATCCTTTATGTGTGTGTGCAATGTGTCCTTTACCTTTACTTTAAAGTCTGTGTTCAAAGGAGTCAGATTAAGCTGCTTCCTCTCCATCGCAAAATAAAAAATGTTTGATGACTCATTTTAATAGCAGAGCAGGGGTCCATTAGCAGCCCCGAAAGATATTTTATTCAATATGAGAGGGATGATATTAACTTCTATGGTGATAGATCACTTTAAAATTCATCGTCTCTGCTACAGTGATCCCCTTTTCCCCCTCTGGTGTGTTCCCAATAACGTGTCGCATTAGACAGATTAGACCAAACAATGTGGTTGTGTTTTTTTAACTGAGAACGCCCCAAACATCCCTACTCTAAAAAGCCTCTTTTAGCCTCTCAGTAATTTTTCAAACTTTCAAGCCAAGAGCGAGACACCTCACTGCTTCACTATCTTTACCTTTACTGTTCCTCTGCTGCACAACTACATCTGGGGAGGAGCGGGGAGTGAAAGAAAGAAAAGAAAGACCGGGCAGAGGCAAAGTATTTGATTCCATGTGGGTGGCCTGATAAAAACAAAGTCAGTCATAAATCTGAAGCTATAAACACTGTGCTTTTAGACCTAATCCATGCAGAGCGGAGCACGAACCAATCTGTCTGTCTTTCTTTTCTTTCTCTCGGGCTCTCTATTTCCTGCTCTCTTCCTCCCATTACCCTCTCAGCTCGCATCCTCTTTAAACCTGCGCTTGTTTCATCAATAGGATGAAAGGGAGTACATGGCCTTTAAGAAATTGCTTTAGGTGAGTCACTTTGCAAGATAGAAGGAGCGCATGAAGACAGCTGCCCTTTGTTCGTTTCAAGGATATGAAGAAGTACATAAAACACATACTAATATGGCTTGGTATCCGTTTGAGGAAAATGTGTCACTAAAGCCCATTTGATGAAAATGTTGGCATTGTGATTTTGTTTTCTGGAGGTAGAGGGGATTGTGGATGGCGTGTCACCAAAGCGAGATGACTGCCAAGCTGCAGACCACTGTTTGAGACCAACAAACAACACAACCGCTTTTAGAGAGTCATTGCTGTGTGTCTATCAGCTTTTTAGGCTCCCAACAAGAGTGTTTTGTAGTGACCAAAGGCTGTTCTTTTCATACAGAGACATCACTGCTTTTCGTGCTGTGATTGAGCTCTCCAAACCAGGTCTTTAAGGCCTCTCCATAACTAAGTGGTTGTTGAGTCTAAAGCCAACCACAGGTACACCACAGTATTGTTGAAATGTAAAGCTTCAGTGTTTCCACAACATACTAACATGCAAATGTAACATATCCATGGTTTGCAGAAATGTATATGCCAACATTTTTTCTGGCAATTGGGTTGGTTTGTAGCATCAATTAGACTTACCAGACTTTTAGTCTTTTTAATTTATTTTTTATCGTACATGTATCGTGATTTCAATAGGAATGTTGCTCATTTTAGACGGTTTATTTAGGCAGGTAGTTCTTGTACAGCTGCTTGTATTAACCCTTTGAATTCTGGAGCAACACCAGTTTTCTTTTTTTCTTTTGTAAAGATATTTTTTGGGCATTTTTTGCCTTTAATGGACAGGACAATTACGTATGAAAGGGGGAGAAAGAGAGGGGATGACATGCAGCAAAGGGCCACAGACTGGACTCGATCCCGGGCCGCTGCGGCAACAGCCTTGTACATGGGGCACCTGCTATACCACTAAGCCACCGACGCCCTGCAACACCAGTTTTCTTGACAAGTATTCAAACCTTTGAACCCTAAGCTGAATGGTGCAATTTCTTTCAAAAATATGGGGAAAAAGGCAATGAGCAACTTGGTAAGAAATATTCCACAAATTGGAAAAAAAAAAAAAAAAAAAAAAAATAGATTTAGAAAATTATTTTTAAAAAGCTAGGGGGAAAACTATATTGATAATTATCATTGCTATATATTTTAAATTATTTTACAGAATTATTTAAATGTGTATGCACTTTTCCCGTGTCATTTTCTTTTCTTTTTTTCCCCACTAATTTCCTTATTTTAAGTTCTCTCTTTTTACCATTTTCTTGCTAATTTTTTGGGGGTCATTTCTTCTTTCATTGCTCATTGCCTTCTGCCCATGTTTTTGAAGGAAACCACGACAATTTTCTCAATTTTTAAAGTGGAAATATTTTTTTGCTTTAGCTTATCAAATGTTGATTGCACACTGTCATGGCTGCTGAATTACGACACTATCAGCATTTAGATTGGTTCCCTTTACAGTGAGCCTCGCTTTCACTATGCATTTCTGCCTGCCACCACGTTCGATCTCCCAGGAAAATGATGGCTTGATTTACAACACAGTGGAAGTGCATCAACCATTGTGCAACCAAAGCAGGAGGAGGCTAGCGCTTTTGTTTCCCCCGTAGCTATCAGCAGCTATCCCCAGTTACCAAAGAGCATCAATGTCTTTAAGTAAAATGCCCAGAAAAGTATTGTTTTAAGACCAGTACCAAAACTTAAATGTTACCATATTAAAAAATGGTCACTAATGCATGACACACAAACATCCTTGTGACTCCTCGGGAGTCTTCAGCTCTTTTGGGAAGCAGCTGTTATGCAACAAGAGGAGAAGGGAGGATGGATCACATTCCTGCTGCCTGCTAAAGTGAAAACTACACAAACAGTAGCGGAAACACACACATATACACGTGCACTTATTTAAGAAGAATCATAACCCTTGAAGTGGAAGAATAAAACAACGTGTGTATCATGTTTGACATGTTTTCAACAAAACTACAGACACTGTTTGATTTCAGTCACGCTACAGCGCCATTTGTTTGAACCTCGTTTTACACTGACTGTATAAACTGTGGTTACCTCTTTAACTCATTTGTGAACAAAACAGTGCATGAAAAGATGAATAAAGCCTGTACTTTTTTCTTACAGTGTTTTTTGTTCAGGTATTATCAAAAACATCTCTCCATGTAATAATATTTTGACATAATTCATGGATAAGTCTCATATGTTGATGTCAAGCATCATGACAAGCATTGTCTTAGTGCAAGGGCCCAAACATTTGATTGGTCCTTTGGATGATATAGGATAGGCAAAAATGAGCCTGGAGCTTCAGCCTTTTCTTTTTTCCCGTTACTGAGTGTGAGAAAATTTGTGTGAAACTAAACTTAAACTAAAAATTATTCATTCATTCACAGTGAAAAGAAAATGTGATGTCACAAAGTGGTCAACGTGCACCTGTCACAACTTTAGGAATATGTTGCAGGCATCAGATTCAGAATAAGTGCATATTTATGTAAAAAAACAATAAAATGTATCATTTTAAACATTAAATATTTTGTCTTTGTACTGTTTTCAGTTGAATATAGGTCAAAAAGTATTTACACAGCATTCCAACTTTTCAGGAGTCAGGTTTGTAGTCTAATCTTCCTCTGCAACTGTGCAGAAACACCAGGTTTGAACAGAATAAACAGACTGAAAGAATGTCACGAATTCAGCTCTGACACTTCAAACTATTCAGTACAGCCCTATTAAATACTTTAGTAAATCACAACATATCTAGGTGGCTACTGAGAAACTAATTTTGTACATATGACCTTCCTCTTTTCCTACCATTACCACTCATTCCCTCGCTTCCCCTCCCTCCACCACCGTTTCATTCTTCAGCTCTCTCTCTCAGTTCTATTTTGATCCTCTAACTTTTTTTAGCCGCCAAGTGTTCCAACTCTCTTCTTTTTTTGTCTCTGTCTGTCTCTCTCTCCCTACCTGACATTCGGCTCGGCAGCCTGCCTCGCACCAAGACAAACGTTATGACCTCACTTCACTGCAATGTTCCAGAGACACAGAGAGAGACAGCAGAGAGGAGAATAAGATAACATGGAGGAGGGATACTGGACAATTGATATTTAAAAAAGAGACAAATGGAGATGGGGTGAAAGTGTGAGTGGAAAATGCTACATACTGATATAGTATTTCAGACTTCAGACTATAGGCTTTGACTGAGCCAACATCTGGGCGGATAACAAAGGAGGAGAAGTGACAAGGGCACAAAGGAGCAGTGAAGAAAAGTAAATGTGACACATCAGATAACAGATTAAATTAATGAGAGATTTTGATGCTGTGGCGGAAACGAGCCACACTCCAGCCTCCAGAAAAGGAAGAAAAAACTTGTTCTCTCCTTCTTTCACCTTTTTATTTCCTCCTTTCTTTCTTCAAAGCTTGTCTGTGCTCCATTTTAGCTTGGCACAGTTGTTATTACATTCAGTCCAAATCACACACACACCACCACCGTGCACCAGAGCAGTGCTCTAAACACAGCGTGTTGGCAACACTCTGGGCTCCAAACATTTGAACAGGCCATTGATATATTCCAGACAAACAACATACACACACACACACACACACAGACGAGGAAAGAGGAAACCAGTTTATAATACACACACACACGACACAATGGAGCGCGCATATACACACACGCCAGCCGGTAATTCTGGACATCATCAAACACTTCAGTAACCACAACAACTTCCCATTTCCCTAAACCCATTTCCTGGCTGGTGAGGTCACTCGCCAGCTTCTGCTACCATCACTACGGCAACTGGGCAGGACAATAGGCCAAGGGAGTAAAACAATCCAAAACTAATGAAGACCAGGGCAATAGATGGAAGTGATATCAACAGGGTGGCAAAGCGGCTTTGTGAGAAATGGTCAAAGTCAAGGCGTGACGGGCGAGACGAAACAGTTTTTTTTAGCAAATAAAAACAGCATGCGCCGCATTACCGAAACATACAGTGACAAATCACAAGTAACCACAGGAAACGTTTGGCCTCCCTAACAGAGCAGAGGGCTGCAAATAGTCTCTGCAATTAAAGACAACACAGTAATGAAGTAACGAAAGCAAAACTCTGCGACCTTCTGTCCTGGCGCCTGACAAGATGTAATCCCAATGCTGCTTTTACTTTCTCCAAATCTATTCAGTCACACACAGACCCACAGGAGAGAAAATGTGCGTGTGTGTGTGTGTGTGTGTGTGTGTGTGTGTGTGTGTGTGTGTGTGTGTATTCAGAGGTGTGTTATGAGTAAGGGTAGCTGTGTATGGCCATAAATGACACATAAAAGAATATTGAGTACGCACAGGAACAGACACAGACAGACGGATTCCCACTGCTCTGTGCTGTTACCAAAATAAGAGTGTATGCATGTATCCGTATTTAGATAATGAAAGATTATCATAATGCTTACAAAAACATGACTTTATCGTCTAGTTATTGTTTATTAAATTCATCAAAATGCTGATTTTTGGTCACAACCCAATCAGTTAACCTTCTGTGTTGCTATAATATAACAAAGCCAGAAGTCTCAGCATGTTTAGACACTGCTGAGTAAGTGCAGCATTGCAGACACATCCACGCTGTGTTTGGGTGAACTGTTTATTATATCCCCTCTCTATGACGCTGTGACTCTGGCGCAGAGACAATCGATACTGGATGAAACAAATAAATGGAGACAGACACACACACAGCAGGCCTCAGCCCACTCCTTAATGCCCTTTGTCTGAGATTTGTTTAATCGACCTAATAACATCCTCTGATGTTTGTTTAACACTGCTCAGCCTTTAATGGCTCCTGTATTGTCGTCCTGCTCCCAAATGCACTTTGAAATTTACCATATGGGTCCAGATTCACAGCACGTCGTAAAAGCACAGGCGCAACGTTATTGGCTGTTTTTAAGACGACTAGTATGACCTCAAAGGCCATCTATTGTCCATTACACTAAAAATTACACTAAAAATCCAAATTCATCATAGTTGAGATGTCTGAAAAAGGCCAACTATGAATCACTCACACCCGCTTTTTCTCTTACTCAAACAGAATCCAAAGTTGAAACCATGAATCATCAGAACTCAAAGACACCATGCAACAAGACAGCATCAAGCATGCCAGCCTGGCACCTGCACACACTCACACACAGCACTGAAAATTGTAAAAGAGGTGAACTCACCACTCTGGGTTTGGTCCTCTGTGGGGCAGCCGTGGATGCGGTGTCCTCTGTGCTCTTCTTCAGTGGTCCCGCTTCTGTAATTCCACTTGTGCTGGTCTCGCTGGGCCCCTCTGAAGCCGCCACCAAACCTTCAGCTCCATCTCTGGCCACTGGTAAAGGCCCTGGGCTCTCAGCAGTGCCCAGCTCCAGAATATATTTCTGGGTCACATCCTCCAGGGACGGGGCCTCATCCCCTGGTGGCTTACTTGAAGCTGGAGGCTCTGCTGTGGGTCGGACAGCGAGGCAGTCCGCTTCCTTCAGTGGCTGGAGTTGTGGAGGTGGGGAGATGGGGATAAAGGTGGCGGGTTCGCTGGCATGGCGGACATGCTTGGGTCTGCTTTTGGGTTTGGACTGCAGTGTGGGAAGAGGAGGGGTGAGGTCACTTTGGTCACTGTGATCCTCCTGCTCCTCTGAACCCAGCTCTGGGGGCTCAAACGGGTCCTCATGAGAGAAAAACTGAGCCAGCCTGTTTGGGCGCTTTCTGGTGGGCCGGCGAACCATTCTAGGGGACAGAACCTCGGCCAGCTTGAGGTTAAACTTATGCACCTCTATCTCTTCTTCACCTTGGTCTATTACATCATCATCATCCTCATCATCTCGGTTATCAGAGTGGGGGATGCATTCTGACTGGGAACGAGCTTTCTTGACTCTATTTATGTTCGGCTGTGCCGGCAATGCATGTTTATGCGTCACTTCAGGCTCCCACAGTTCCTCTCTCTGATCGCTCAGGATTGGCTCGCTGCTGGAAGGCAGGATCTGACCAGGTTGATCCAGCTCACTGATTGGCTGAGTGCTACTGGTCTGGCCTTTGCATTGAGGGTCATTCTGGGAAAGTAAGGGGGCGTCGCTACGGCGACTTGGGTCACTGAATGACTTCTTCTTGGGAGCTTTGCCATTGCCATGGTCATCCGTCATCAGTCTGTCCATTGCACCTGGCTCAGCTACGATGCTCCTGATCACCCCACTGTAGTCACGAACGCCATCATCACGGAGCCCACCGTCACTGTAAACTGACAAGTCACTGGCCACACTGCCTTTGTATTCTGACAAGGTGGCCACAGCAGAGGCCTCTGGAGCACCTCCTCCTCCTTTGACAGATAAGGATCCCAACAAGTTGCTGTCTACAGAGGAAAAACTGTTATTCCCTTCTTCTGCCGCAGAACAGCGCCGCTGAGGCATGGGGTCACTGAGCGAGCGGTACACTGTGGACTCCCCATTTCCAACAGCTGCTATTGTTGACTCTGCGTTACTGCCATTGCTGGAATCAGAGCCTGTGTTGTTATTACCAGAAGGGGAGAACTTGCGCCTTCGACGGATAGAACTTGGTGTCGCAGGGGCTTCAAATCCTCCTCCTCCTGCAGCGCCTGCTGACCTCTGCGACACGGCGCTGTTGGTGTTGATCTCCTCACTGGTAGTGTTGACATTGTTGATACCAGCAGTGCTGCTCAGGTCCGTGATGATACCGTCACTCTCAGCCACACAGGCAGGATGAGGCGAGGAGGGAGGTACGCTGACTTCATTCAGACGATTTGTACAATGCATGCTGTTCTCTGTCACCTCTTCTCTCTCCTGCTTGAACCCCTCCGCCTCATGGAGAGCCGATTGCTTCCACACGGTGACAGGCTGGCCGAGCACATCCCTGGCAATCCGTGACCCTAAATTAACCCCTGCTGACCCCAGGAAAGACCTCTCGGAGGGGTCACTGGGGCCCGTCTCTGGCTCTGTTACGATCCCTTCATCAGTTAAACTAGATTCATGGCCTGAAAGTTCATCCACAGAGCGGTCATACAACATGCTTTCCTCCGAGTCGCCCTTCAGTAAAGCTCTCTCTGTCTCTCTGCTCTGTCTCTTTGCCTTCTCCCTGTACTCTGTGCCCCTGCTGTTTAGCTTCTCCAACTGCATACTTTGTCCATCCCTCTCCCTCTCCCTGTTCTCTCTCTCCCTCTCATGTTTATCCCTGTCTTTTGTGTTCTTACACTCAGCCTCTTGATCTGTCCCTGCCTGATCCTTAACACTCACTCGAGCTTTCTTCATCTCCTCATTTGTTTTCTTGGCCTGGAAACATGCATCCTCCAAGTCATCATCAGTTCTCCTCACATCTACATCGTCATCATCTTCTCTACTACTCATCTGGCAGATGTCGCGAATGACCTGCCTGGCCTCCTGAACGTACCTCTCCTGCAACGGAGTTGGCATCCTTTCCTCATTCTCATCATCAAATCCATATTCCCTCATTCTTTGTCTCCTCCCAACCCTAAAATCACCCCCATCACTTTCTACTTCCCTGTCTGACACTGTCACCCTCCCTCCATCCCCCTCTCCATCAAAGTCAAGCTGCTGCTCAGAGGAGCTCCTCTTCGTGGCGCCGCCTGTCAAGTAACACCTCACATTTGTTGTGGGTTTGTCTGAATAAGTGAAGGATTTTGCACGACGCAGGGTGGCGGTCAGGTCTTTCAGTGACGGGCGATGCCCAGAAGTTAGCAGGGTACCGCCATGAGACCGCGAGCCCATCCTGTACACCGGTGACCCCTCCGAGACCCCGGATTTGTCTCCACTTGTTTTCCGCACCTTGAGCCCTGAAAGGTCGGATTTCAGAAAGCTTAAGAGGGACATAGTTTCTGAGGTGATATCAGGGTTGGACATGGATATTTTATTTTTATCATTATCATCCACCCCATCCCCACCTGTTGTCTTCCGTACTGCTGTGCACTCCCCACCCCTAACTCCTGTGGATACACCGCCTTCTCTGGCAAGTACATTAGATAATGGCGGGACTGTGGGCACAATCTTGGGGCGCATGCGCACCGGGTTACGAGAGAAGTTATCCCCATGGCCAAAGCTTGGGGAGCGATACATGGTAAAATTCCCATGGTAAGTTTTACTCAGCATGGATGAGGATGCAGTTCTGCTAGTGTTGCCACATGCTCCACCTGTGGTATAAAACACATTTGCTCCACGGTTGGCGCCGCCAGCCTGGTCCTCCTCCTTCAGCGTCTCAGTGCTGGAGTATCGGCTGCTGCAATGTGAACCACCGGGACTGGAAACAAATGGGGGAATATTGACCTTTGACACCCGTGATACACCAGGAAGTGTTGTGGATGTCACAGGTGAGGAGATGCGCTCCCACTGCTGCACCCTGGCTCTGTTGCTGTGACTGCTGGGTTCTCTCGCTGAGTGGCTCCGAGATACTGTTCCCACAAATTCTCCTCCTGTGTTTTGCTGGTGGTGCCTCTCTAAGTGCTCCATTGTCAATGCCGTGTCACTGTCGCTGTCTTCTGATTCGCCATCATGATCATCATAATCATCACGGCCTGTTGCAAGGGCAGCACCACTGACCTTCTTCTTCTTTCTCAGCGAGCGGCGGCGCACTGCCTCTCGACTGTGGGGGCCTAAAGAACCAGGGCTGTCCTCTTCACTGCCTGAAGACCTGCCAATACCCTTAGCACCCCACCAGCCATTTTTACAGCGGGTTAAATAACTACCTCCCCGCTCTGTGGTGCCCCTTTCTCCTGCTCGGTAGGGGATGGAAGGAGCAGGACCAGAAGGACCACTCCAACTGCTTCCCCCAGCGCCTCTTCTTCTCCTGATGTGCTCCTCCTCTTCGTCTCCAGAGCTTGACCTCCAGCGAGAGCTGAGAGGAGAGGCAACTCCTGCTGGGGCTCTTAGCTCGGTGGAGGGAGCTACAGTAGAGGAGGAGGAGGTAATGGCTTTATCTGGAGCTGGAGCAGAGGAGGGGGAGGAGGAGGTGGGGGCTGGCGCTCTAGAGGAGCTATGTGAGGAATGTAAACTATCCCTGGGCAGCCCGACCCCCTGTCTATCCCTTCTCTCCCTCACTGTCGGCCGCTGAAGAGAGGAGGAGCAGGAGGAGGTGTCCAAGCTCTCCGATCGACTGCAAGACGAAGTAGCTGAGGGTTGAAGGTCAGGGCTGGGGTCAGATGTCAGCTCTGTCGTCCTGAGGGTCTTGTGGGCAGCCTCTGCCTCAGTGCTTGGACTATGAGATCTGTGTGGAGATGGGTTAATCCTTTGGTAGTGACTACCCCCAGTGCAACTGCGACTGCTACTGCTGCCGCTTTTAAAAGTGTTTCTGCCAGAAACTTTGCTGTTAGCAGAACTTTGTGCCTCTAAGTCTGCCTCCTCATCGTTTAAGAACTGCTGGTGGTCAGCTTTGGAATAAAAGTCCATACCGTGACTAAAACTCTCTTTATCAGTGCTGCTTTCTCTGCTTTGTGCTCCAGCTATACACAGGCTACTGGCTTCATTAGCTGAGAGTCTCTCATGTCTATCCGAGAGAGGAGCACTCTCACTTGAGCTGGGATCATGTAGATGTCCTCTGCCGGCTGCCTTTAAATACTCATAAGAGTCAGCTTTGTGTTGTTGGCTAGTTTTGTCTTGTTTCTCATCAAAAATCTGTCTAATTTTGGTGACACTGGGCCACTTGTCAGAGTGCAGGGGAATAAAGTCACTGTGGTGTGTGGAGAGATACTTTCTGTGAGATTTGCAGGGTGGGGGAACCCCTCGACTAGCAACATCATCCTCCTCATCTGTAGTCAAAGTCTTTCTGGGATCACATGGACATGCATTGATGTGTGAATAATCTCTCTTACCAGAGCTGCTGTCGGATGATAAACGTGTAAAAATCCGCTTCTCGCTTTTCCTCTCCAAATCCGAGCCTGACACAGAGTCAGTGTCAGACTGAAACGTTTGCACTTTATTGTCTCTTTGTGACTCTGCAGTAGCAATATCACTATCATGGAAATATCCACCACCACTGCTGCTGTCTTCGTGAAAAGATTTACGAGCCGGAGACCTGTCTGTCCTGGAGCCCCTGGCCCGGGGAAGAGTGCTGCTCCCCCGCGTCACTGCTGCGCCGTCTCCCGGTGAGGCTCTGTGCGTCCCGGAGGAGCCGCTGCTGCTGCTGCTAAACTTCTCAGTGAGCTGTCGGATGGATGGAGAAATAGAGGAGAGAGGAGTGGAGGAGCCTCTCTTTGGATCTGCGGTCGGGAGGCCGGCGGCGGTGGTAGTGGTGGTGGCAGAGATTTTGGAAACTTTTCTTGACACACTGACATTACGCGTCGCCAAGTGCTGTTCTGCTTTGCTGGGCTCCGGGGGAAGGGCGACGCCAGCTGCCTCCAAATCCTCTGATTTGTGTTGTTGCTCCTCACTCCTGTTGGCGCTCCAGGACCCCAACTTTTTGAAAGAGACGCTGCGATACACACTTTTCTTCCTCTCTCTTTCTGCCATTGTTCATGTCTTTCTTTGTTAGATTTCACACACACATTTTTAACTCCACGGATATCACAGCCCCGAGCACCTTTTGGAGTTGTGGTCCATTTCCCCCCACGCAGCCTTACGGCACAAAAACCTCCAAACAATCACTGTTTTAAAACTAAATAGTTGGCAAAGCTTCACACGGCACGGTAATGAGTGGATAAACTGATCAGTCAGTAGGTAGATGAGAGCTGCTCTGTTATCAAAACTTACATGTTGTCGATTCCCGAAACCGCATCCGTGCAAGGAGGAAAAGCGCTGCAACTTTTTTTTTGTGGCCAAAACTTTTCCCAACCTGTTCACAAACACAACTTTTCCATTGTTAACCCCCCCTCATATTTCTAAACCTTAGCCCATCGCCAGGTTAGCACGCCTGCACGGGCCCGACGCATCATCCACTGTTAATTCCCCCAAAAAACTGTTTGTGGATTCCTTATTTTGTCATGATTTGGTTTTCCGTGACTTATGTTGTTTTTTGCATGTTAATGCCTGAGATAGGGCAGAGGGGGTGGGCGGGACTAGGGGTATAGGGGCTGTCATAGCCCCCTCGGGGATTGAGAGGAAAAGCGTTTTTCTCTTTTGATAGGAGAAGGCAGATACTGTGGACAAACTACATGTAATTATAGCCCTTTCCCCTGCGAAAAAGACAGTGGCACTGTCAAGAGTTTAAGACAGAAAACTACATTTTAAAACAATCTTTTACACCTGGAGCACTTTAGCAAACATGCACATGAACACACCACTGTAAACACACTATAATTCCCAACATACAGTACAGCATTTATATTTTTAGAGGAAGAGAATGACACACTTTGATTTAATATTCCCCCAGTAGCTCAACGCCACACTGTGTTGTGAAGGTGTTGGTGAATTAGAGTGTCAGCATTCAAGGAGGGGGGAGAAAACAAAGAAAAAAAGTTTTCATCCATACACAATAACCCCTCTGTGGTGCTTCCCATGTGGCTGTCTGGTTAACAGGTCCTTTTGTTCCAGGCAGGAATTCTGTGTTACATTCCCTCAGAGAGGAGAGTAGCTGCTGACTGCAACGCCCTCCACAGTCTGACCTGCAACATGTCAGGTCACTGGTGGCACATCATGGACTACTGCTAAACTCTACACACAAGTTTAACCACATAGAACCGCTTGTATTTCCTCTCCTTATACAGTGTATCTTGAATTACTTTGGAAACTCAGTGTCAAGTTTATAGGACTCTATACCTGACATGAACTGTGAAGTTGCTAGGTGAAATTGTGAAAAGGTGACTCACGTCAGGAAAGTTGGAGGTTGCAGTCCAGGAAAAAAATAGTAGATAAATACACTTGATAGCCACTTTATTGGGTACACCTTGCAAGTACCAGATTGGACCCCCATTTTGCCTTCAGGACTGCCTTAATTCTTGGTGGCATAGATTCAACAAGGTGCTGGAAACATTCCTCAGAGATGTTGGTCCATATTGACATGATAGCATCACACAGTCGCTGCAGATTTGTCGGCTGCACATCCATGATGTGAATCTCCCGTTCCACCACATCCCAAAGGTGCTCTATTGGATTGAGAT
>NC_065507.1:16928722-17001656 GCF_006386435.1 Epinephelus moara | reverse complement strand
TTTACACCAAATTCTGACCCTACCATCTGAATGTGGCAGCAGAAATCCAGACTCATCAGACCAGGCAACGTTTTTCCAATCTTCTGTTGTCCAGTTTTGGTGAGCCTGTGTGAACTGTAGCCTCAGTTTCCTGTTGTTAGCTGACAGGAGTGGCATGATTAGTGCTTCTGTGCTGTCTTTCAGTCCAACCTTTTACAGCCACTGGTAGGATTTCTTGGTGTCACGGCCGTACCATATTCGTTAGAAAATTACCTTTTGTATAAATGAATTAAAGACATTCATGAAAGGCTGTGTGACTTTTTTTAATGGCTGTTTGTTAGTTACAGTATGACAACATCCAAAACATTTACACAAGCAACTCAAGGGGGCTGCATGGTAAGACAAGAAAAAACTAATTTATATACTGCATATAAAAACATACATGTTTCTTTTTCATCACACAATAATATCTATGTAACAAAAATAAAATTCTATTTCTGATATTACTCTTTTATTACAAAAAATAAGAATTCTTCTAAATAATACTGATTGACACAAATGTGTTGGTACAGTGCATAGACATGTCATCCCTCTAAACTAACCTCACACACACTACAGACAAAAATCATCTGACATTGCAAATATTCAACCTGACAGACATAAACATCAAGATATATTACTACACTACTGAATAAGCACACTGAACACACACATACATTAGGAAGTTCCTAACATCTTTAAGCATATTGTGGTCAAAATGTTCCTTGCATTTAAAATGCATGGGAATTACATGTTCACATTAAACCACTATTCACAACAGTGTATCAAAAACAATGCCAGAATTACCGATAGGACCGCAGAATACAATCTGGTCAAATTCATGCAACATCTGCTAACGCTTAAAGCAGTGATTCTCATTTTTGTTTTTTTGGTCATGTCCCTCTTCAGAAGTTGGAAAAAGTTCATATCCCATCCCCCACTCCCCCATTTTTATCAGTCACTAACAATAAAAGGGAACTTTAGTCAGATAAAGGTCAGCTTGATAGCATCAGCAAACCCTTTCTTTATTTCCTCCACATAAATTATATTTATTCAACTTTTTTCACTCCATATTTTCCCTCTGGCAGCTGACCGCTGCTTTAAGTGAACGAGACCTCAGTTTTCTGCAAAAGTAATCAGAAAAGTAAGAGCTAGGAAAAACATTTACATTTGAATTAAGTTAAAATAACATTAAACAACAGAAAAATGAAGTCACAACCAACTACTGAGCAAACTGCATCCACTTCATGAACGTTACAGATTGCCTATCATGAACTCAGCAACTCAGTTATTTGGTGCAACTCCATAAGCAATAGTAGAAGCAAGTTTAATTGTATAGACTGTACAAATTTAGACTGTATGTATCCAGGTAGAGCAATCAAAGCAGTACTAAGTACCAAACAATTCACATGTACTCTGGAAACCTCTTTAAGAGTCTCTATTCCCTATTATTCATCCTTTATTATCTCTATAGCACCAAACTTCAATCAGCAGAGGTGATTTCTTAGAAGAGAAATCCTGAATTCATGGAAGGAGTTCACACAACAACAGGAAGTGGGGAAAAAGCAGGGTTGTCCCTTAATTTAGAGCCTGCATTTAAGTCTAAAAATAGCATTTTCCCTCCCCCTCATGCATCTGATAATGACTCTTAAATGTATTAACATTGGCACATACTTTAAAACGGGCTTCCTTTGTCCACTAGAGAATTTAAGGAACACAAGGCAAAACTACAGACTGACATGAGCTGGATATTTAATTTTTGTTGGCACTGATTTATCTCTGATTGTAATAGCTAAGATCTTATCCTCACTGGATAATGTGCTCATAACCGCACCATTTATAGACGGAATAGAGCTGGCGTTTCAGTGCAGAGGGGTTACAGCAGTGGAGTGCACACACCACCCAGTGGTGAAAACATGCAACAACAAGTCTTACAACAGTAGAAGCCTTCATATCAAAGTGTAATACTCCATATAAAAATGCACATTTCCACACAGGTGCTTCACGCATGCAGTCGTACACATTTACAGTAACTGTAAGCATTTACATGGCTTTGTGCCATGGTGGATTTTATCCCCAAAAATACATGTATTGATCTTTCCTTCTCCCTTTAACCATTTCAGTTCAATATCTCTAAATCGTCTTTCACTTTTAGTTCTACATTAAACTGTGGAGGAAGACACTCCTCGTTATTTTATCATGTTGGAGCATTATCATTAGCATCATCTACATATATTATACTGTATTTCACAGTGTGACACAAAATAATTATTTACAAAAATAATAAAAGTTTCTCTTTACTACCCAGCACACAGCGGAGACTGAAAATAAACATTTCACAGATAGTAGGGACAATGCAGGATGTAAATACCCTGATACATATAGTGCATGTACAGCACTACTCAGCCTCAATAATCATGAAATAAAGGCATGACAGTATCTGTAATTTCAATGAGAAGTGTCCTCAATGTCTGAATTCCCCAGGGAAATACAGTGTGATGGCTGAGATGGTTAATGCCCGTTCAAGATTATATCATTTTTATTTAAGCTCTGGGAAATTTTCCTCCTGGTTTTCTCTGTCCGTTTACTTTTTATATTAAAGAGATTACAACCTTCATTTTGCATTTCAGTATGGCAAGTTGTTTTAACATATAATCAAATCACACTCCTCTGTGCAAGTACACTTTAGATATCCAATTTAACATTTCTCCTAATCAAAACTGTATTCTCTCTAGTCAGAATGGTAGATATAGATATCCACAATGCATTCTTACTCGTAAAAAATATTATTTTAAGATATCTAGAAATTTGTACAAGTCAAAACTAAATTTAAGATGTCTTTAAATCTTTGAAAAGTATAAAAGGATGTGTATTACAGATGTCCGTAATCACATTCACAATGTCATTCTTCCTATTTAAAATAGTCATTTCAGATATCCTCAACATTATTTTTCCTAGGAAAAATTACATCAATTTTGCTACTCATGTGCATCTGGATTTGAATTTCAGACATCCACAATTGAATTTTAGATGTTCAGAGTGAACATTCAGGGTATCTGCAACACAGTTCTTAATAGGAAAAAAAAATCCAATTTCAGATATCCACAATCCAGTTGTTACTAATCATAATTTTAATTTCAAATATCCAGAAAAAAACGTTCCAGATATCCATAATGGCATTTTGAATATCCAAAACTAACTAGTAACAATGCAAGTGCAGCTATCTTCAAATGTATTGTGCATTCTTTCATCCATTCATTTTCCGTAACCGCTTATCCTGCTGGGGGTCGCGAGGGGGCTGGAGCCTATCCCAGCTGATACTGGGCAAGAGGCAGGGTACACCCTGGACAGGTCGCCAGACTATCACAGGGCTGACACATAGATTTATGCCCACATTCCCACCAACGGGCAATTTAGAGTCACCAGTTAACCTGCATGTCTTTGGACTGTGGGAGGAAGCAAGGGTACCTAGAGGTACCCATGCTGACACAGGGAAGCTCCCCCAATCTGGGTTCGAACCAGGAACCTTTTAGCTGTGAGGCAACAATGCTAACCACTAAATTGGAGTTTTCCTAACAAGAATTCTGCTGCAGATATCCTGAATGTTTTCGGTGGATTTACAATGACGTGGATATCTGAAGATGAAAGCCTAATACACATGAATGTCAAAAGTGGCGTCGTTGTTCCTGGGAAGAATGACATTATGAACGTCTGAAATGCTCTCTCTGTGTAGGAAGAATTGAATTATGGATATCTGCAACATATATCCAGTCTGGCCATTAAATGTTAAAACAGCTTGCCATATTTCAGAAGGCTTCTTAATATGTCAGTGCCTCTAAATCATTTTCAAACCCTCTCAGGAAGGTAGTTCTTTGTTGTGGTGAGCAGTAGGTAAAGCATAAGGCTAAAAACTCAGCTACCGATACATGAACCACTTTGCAGCCTCCTGGGATCCACCACTGGTGTAGCAACAAGGCTTAAAGAAATACTGTTGCAGTGTATGATGTACTGTCGGCTCACACACTGGTGCCCTTGTCCCTGAGGGTGGTGACTTTGAGCATAAACCTCCTGGTGCTCCGGCGGTAGCGAGGCTGGGTGAAGTAAAACAGAATGGGGTCCAGAAAGCTGTTCATGCTGGCAAACGGCCTGGTGCTTTTATAGATGATCGAAAACAAGTTTCTCATCTCGCAGGGTGCATTTGGAAGAGTACGTATCGCCAGGTACATGGTCTTGGTGAGGTGAAACGGCAGGAAGCTTATGCAGAATACCGCCGCCACCACAATGATCATCCTCACCGCCTTGTCTCGCTTCTCCCCAGTGGCGATGGAGACGCCCTCGTAGGACACTGGGCGGCAGAGGATGTGGGCCATCCGACAGTAGCACACCATCACGCCCATGAAAGGCAACATGAAGCCGAGGCAGGTCAGAGCCATGCCATAAGGGTAGTAGTCTACTGATCTCTTTGGCGTACTCAAATCATAGCACACGGTGCGGTTTCGCTGGATTCCCGTCGCAGCGAAGTGAAAAGTCGGAGCGCACAGGATGGCGACCACCAGCCACACCCCTCCGCAGATACACCACGCCAGCCTGCGTCCACCTTGCTTGGGCCACATCGCCAGGGGATGGCAAATGCCCACGTAGCGCTGCACACTGATGCAGGTGAGGAAGAGGATGCTGCCATGGAGATTACTGAAACAGGAAATAGGAAAAATAAAATACTGTTATATGAAATCTTATTAACCTGCAACTTTTTGTACTGTATTGTGAGTGTAAAGTTAAAAAATGATGTAACTAAGTGTCTCACCTGTAGAACTGAAACCTGACCAGCTTACAAGTAAACTCCCCAAAGGGCCAGTAGTCATGACTGCCGTAGTTGTAGATAAGCAAGGGAAGTGACATCACATACAGGAGGTCGGCTATGGCCAAGTTGAGCATATAAATGTTGTTTTTGGACAGATTGGGCCGAGTCCTCCATATTTTCAGTATGACAGCAGCATTGAGAGGAAGTCCGAGAATGAACACAAAGGTGTACACAGCAGGGAGTAAGATACGTTTAAAGTCTTCCTTATAGGTGCAGCGGAGGATTCCTTTCCCACTGATGCCACTGACGTTGCTGATGTTGCTGACGCTGGCGACGAAGCTGTCTGCTGCGTACGGCTCTGTAGGCCACACGCTGGTAGAGATTAAGTCCAAAGGGAAGGTTTTCGAGATGAGTGTTTCCGTCGGGAAGGAGTTGACAGAATGTGGCATCTTCACATCCTGGAGGACAGACAGGACAGGGAGAGACATGGGGGGTGTTACTGAGATAATGTCAATGAAATAAATGAAACAAAAACTAGGCCTGTTACAATAGGTCAACAAAAGTGATCAAAGTCATATCCATATGGTATGATATCACCCTTGTGTTCGCATGCGTGTTTATCGACAGTTTTCCTTTCCATTATAAGAACGTGAATATCGTTTTTCGATGCCTATGTGAATTCAAGTGTTAGTAAACAGAGACAGAGGGCCTGTTGTGGGCCTATCATCGAAACACCAGCGAAGAAGGGTACCCACCTGATGACCCCAATGAAGCTTTTACCTTCCCTAAACCCCCAGTCCCCTCCCCCAGAATGGCTCCAGCTCTAACCCACAATCACAAGTATGTGCAACAACAATCGACCAATCAAACTCCATCTCGATTTAAGTTGGGTAAGTTTTTCTCCCCTCTCTTCACACATCAAAATGAGGGAGTCAAGGGAGGCGGAGAGTATGGCCTGGTTCGGCGGGTAGAGTTCAGTCCACACAGATGTCTCTCCTTGGCTCTGCCTACCCTATGCTCCTTCTTACCTTCCTATCTGACTTTGCTCATTCCTACTTCTCTATCCATCCAACCCTTTGGCTCCAGCTCGGACCCCCAGACGGCACTATCACTCCCACTCATAGTGCATGCAAGTATGTGCATCAGTGATTGTAACCAACCAAAACTGAACAGACAGAGAGCAAAACTCTCCACCAGAGGGCACAATAGATCAGTGCATGTTTGATTTACGCCATTAACATCTTCAGCATCACAGGGGTGCAGTCACACTGAGCCCTTTCAACACTGGACATTTCCCTTTAATCATTATTGTGCTGAGATTACAGTACATAAGCAGTGGCGGTGACATTTAATCAAAGTAGTGAATGTTCTCTGTACAGAATGAACCCTTCAGAGAGTTAAATGATTGCTGCATTAACATGTGGGCATTTGTCGTAGCTAGTGCATATAATGCCAGTGATTACTTCATGTGCTGTTGGGTGGCAGGATAAATCTGAGGGGTTACAAAGTGATTGAAAGGACAACTGAATATGTGATTTACTGAACACTTTTAACTCCCCAGGCTTCTTAAAGGTGTTCAGATGAAACAAGAAAACACTTTGGCTAAACTGGTCACAACTGGTAGAGACATGCAAGCAGTAATGAAGGGTTGCAACTTGACATTGCTTCTTTTAAATGGGTAACAAGCAAAAAACGTTCTTGTAATTGTATCAGGTAATCAAATGTTTTTACAGTAAAACCCTACTCTGCAAAATAACTACAGGTAAAAACTACAATATTTAGTATCTCTAGTCTCTTGAATTAAGCTGCACAAAATGAAAATTACAAAGTATTGCACCAGTGCCTCACAACTGTTTTTAGTGCCACCTGTGCGTGTTGTTACAAGGTGGTCACTGTGTATTTAGTCACAGTACTTGCTGAGTTACTAGACAAACTGCACCAAAATAAATAATGGCCGCGCCAGCCAGCCCATTAGATTATGATAATTTAATCCATCACTCTATAAAAAGTAGAAGATGGACAGTTGCAAGTTTGGAAATAAAAACCGCTGCAGACTGTCTGGTCTCCCACCCACAACTCACACTGTCTGGAACAGGCTGTTGTACACAGAGATTAATCAACAATCTTAATTACTGCGCCCACCACCGACATCAATCACACTCATTTCCTTCATGGCAGCATGTGGGCGAGTAAGTGATTGGCTTAAGCCACGTCCCCCATAGACTTGTCAGACTGTGACTCACGGCATTTCACAACCAAAGCCTATGTGTGCGTATGTGTAAGAGTGCGTACATGTGTGGCGTCTTGTTAAACTGCTTAAAAAAAAAGGCTTTGTGTGTTTTTAAAAATCAATGTGTCTGTGAGAGAGTGTGTGTTTGAAGTTAACTCCTCCGTGTGGGTGCATGAATGATTTGTTGTGAGCAACGGTGACGCATGATTTCATAAGGCAGAGTAATACAAGGAGAGGGAGAAGGAGCCATAAAACACTTCACTACAGTCAACCAATGAGCGGGCAGAAAGGAATAACAAAGGTTTTGCAAAGTGCACTGCAGTCGGCTTTATTTACTGATGACTCATTTACAAAGATTCGCATTTTTTGATTTGTTGACCTGCCCGTCTCAAGAAGGGTCTTGAGACCAACTTCCTGGGCTATCTTAAAGCCAGACACAGAATGTTACTGGCAATCTCAGACCTGAACAAGAGCATGAGGAGGCTCTCAGATACACCCGCCATGAAGCCTGGCTACCTGGAGGGCGGTGCTAGTGGGCGACTCCCTCGAATCATGGATCTAGACGATGCTGCTCAGGGTAATCGCTGGTTAGGGGAGACGCCAACAAGCTCTGAGCTCCATCTGACAGACGTGAAACAAACTGTATGACACACAAATGAACATGGGACCACGCTGATCCTATGTGGTGTCTTTTGTCATTGTTAAGTGCCTTTCGTATGCAAACTATAACTCTCATGCTTCGTCTATGTGTTTGAGCCCATGTAAACAACTACATTTATGCAACTGTAAAAAGATATTTTCAAATTACTGTACAAATTACCTCCTAGTTGCTTGCTTATTTACTTAGTCCCTCCGCTACAATAACAAATAGGGCACATAGGAACTGTCAGGGCTGTGCCCCTCACACTCCATGGCAGCTGGAGCACATGTGGGGGCAGTCCTACGGATCCCTCTGGCATGGGCAGCAGGGGGATGAAAAGCACCTCACCCCTCCTCTCAATCAGCACCACACACAAAACATCTGAAAACCCTTAAAAACTGGCACCGTACGCATGATCTGGGAGCAGTTTTTTTTCAAGGGATCAAGTCCACATTGGACCAGCTCCCTCCTTTTAGGGTCTGGGGGCGACCCAAAGATGGACAGATCAGTCTGGTCCCGAGCAGGTTAGCTCTGCACCACACATCACCATGGAGAGCCACGTTCATAGGACGGAAAACTCTGGCGTTAGACTCAACATTCCTCGCCAACCACTAATCTCACTTTATGGTGCAGCCCTTAAGTCAGCCTTTAGCGGGCTAACCATGCCAGCCTCCAGGGCTGAAGCATAATGAACTGTCACCTGATATCAAAGCTCCAATCTATACTGTAACTTTGCACATGTTCAGCCAAGGCCTGTTTGTGAGGTTGCGTCACTTTGTGGCTGTTGGTATTTATAATGTTGGCGTGCATCTACAGCTGAAGTGTGAGAGAGCGAGCAGCAACATGAAACCAAACGTGCTGTGTACTGTTCTAAGGAACTCAACAGGTCACTGGCGGGTCTCATTGGTTTACTATTACGCTGTGAGGTTTCCTGCTAAAGAAAACACACCTTGTGCATCAAACAAGCTCTAGCAAGCAAATCATTGACCTACAAAGTGAAGCAGGAAAAACAGCTGAGATCCGCCAACTGACACAAGCGCCGCTCTGATTCCCATATTGAATATCTGCACTTCATTAGGAGCCACTGTGGTGCGGATAATCATATATCACAGGAGGAAGAAATCGTTCATGAAAAATTAATGAACTGTTGAGTGTCAATTGCTTTTTAAAATAATGAGGGACGCAAACAGAGATGTGAAGCCTCTTCCTGAGATATCACTTCCAAACATGTTATCAAAGTAATAAAAAACTTACTATGAACTGATATAAATGAGCCCAGTTAATAAGCCATAGTTGATCACTGTTTTTTTACGGTTAATGCCTAATGGCTCTAAATGGAAATAGTCACTGGATGAAAACAGATACACACCACAGATTGATCTCTCACTTTCAATTATAGCCATGTATTATTTTTCCTGCGGCTTAAATGATGGCTGAGTATCTGTCAGTGCTCCTGAAATACAGGGTGTGTAAGTATGTGTGCGTTTGATATGGTCATGTTTCCAATTTCCAAACACTCCAGAGAGCAAACAGTAATTACAGGCCTCTAAGTGGCCATATCTGCGCTCTGTATGTGTGTGTCCGTGCTCACAGCTACTCTCCCGGCTCTATTCATTTCCTAATCGGCATTGATCTTAGTATAATAGCAGTATAATAGACAAACACATTTAAGCACAGCAGGAAAGACTGACAGACAAACGCCACAAACGAATGGTTAAAAAAAGAATAAGTTGGAAATCCTAACTTTTTATTTCACCGAATTTATATCACCAGAATGACTTGAGGCATAATTATATTGACTGATGCCTCTTTTGTAGGCGTGTAGATACAAAGGAACATATGAAAGGACACCAGGGTTTACAAGTTCTAGTGTACAGCTTTAAACTATTTTTAGACAAGATTCTCGAAACATAAAAACAAAAGTTGTGTGATTAATGAGGTCATTTCAAGCCACATGTTTACTCTATCGCGACACCAACAGCAAACGCTCATTAAAACATGGCTCATCGACCTTTCACAGGAATTCATTCAACACTGTCATTATGGGTGTGACAGCGTCACCTACTTTTGCTTTGTGACTCAGCGCAGGTCTTTCTGCCCACATAGCATTTTTGGCAGGTTTTCTAAAACTTGTCCATACATCCCCTCAAACTGTTTCTGTGGAAAAACAGACACGTATTCTGCACCAAGACATCTGTTTAAGTTACTCAAGCTTGAGGGGAAATCATGTGATGATGATACAACTATTTTCATTTTCAATTTAGAACAAATTTCAACAATGTAAATTGAGATTCTGAGAACAGGGCGGACAGACGCACAACCCGCAAACACAACCATCTGCCCACAGCTCTCACAGAGCCAAAAAAATATCAAGGATCGGATACGATGCTGTGGATCCTTTGTGATAACATTTGCTAACCGTTAAAATGATGATGCCTTGTTAGAGCTGACCTTATTAAGCACACACCCACTTTATTGACTGACTGCACCTCTGACAGTCATCCAGCGTTACTCTAAGTTCCTGGCAGCTGACACCAGCATTGGTTTATCTGTGAGCTGCCACTTGTTTTTACACGCCCTGATGAAGATTGTGTGAGGTAAAACGCGTGGGCGCTGAGCGCATTTTTTAAAGGTTTTCAATTTTTGCAGGGCAGTGTGTCTTGGGTATTTTTGGCTATGACTTATTGATCACAAAGCAAAACAACCAAGCACCTGCTCTGGCATCAACTCAAACTGTTCCTCTGATAAAGCGGAGCTCGATTAGTTGTTAGCAACCATTTACACTTGCAAATTCTCAAATATATTGTACAGTTCCTCTGTAAATGAGCAGATGACAGATTACCTGCACTGCCTGGCAACAAACACAGCCGTTCATTCAGGATCGTGGTCAAAGCCTGGAGTACTCTCTCATGCTGCATTCACTGTTCATCTGATATTCTGTAGAAATCCTCTTACCCTTAAAAGAAATGAGTGTCCACAGTTGAAAAGCTTATTGGAGAATGCGGGCATCGATCCCGCTACCTCTCGCATGCTAAGCGAGCGCTCTACCATTTGAGCTAATTCCCCTGCCTGCTGCTGCCCTAAAAACAAAACACCACATGACATGTCATTTAGCAGGACACCCACAGTCCTGCCCACAAGGGTAGTTACCAGTCACTGACAGGGACGCTCCCTCACTCTGCACTCTATTTATCTCACTCACTCTCTTTCTTTCTTTCACACGTGCTTTAACAGGAGAGACGCACTGCTGCGTACTCTCTGCCCTCAGGCCTGCCAGAAGGCAGAGCAGAAGGTGACGCAAGATTATTTATAAACCACGACTGCAAGAATGTGGCTGCAACTCAGGACACATGTAGGAGATTTACAACTCAACATAAACCCTACAGGGTTGTAAATCAAACACCCCACATAAAGTTGGTTGTGATTATTCAGCAAGTGGATTTGGTACCATCAGGACTTTTGAACCCTGGTTAAGGTAACATGAGTCAACTGAGAATATGTCAACAAAAACAAGCTCTGATTAATCCACTATACGTTGGTTCCCAGCTATAAACAGCAGACAGACAAGTTGAGCAACTAGCTGGAGAACATAGTGGAGCAATTAGCAGCTTTAGAGACAGATATTTCCCTTTAGGTAGAGACCGAAGCAGAGTTATTAAAAAGTAGGGCTGTCTCTTGAAAGTCGGAGATTCAAATCATCAGTCGGAGACCCCTCAGTCGACTGAGATTGCTTCAAGACGAGCAGTCATTTTGCTGCAGAGTGAGTGCTTCTGACTTTCACTCTTCTCTTGTCTCTAGCACAGACATCTACAGACGAGATGCAGCGGCCCAGAGGAAGAGGACCTCTTCACCATGACTCTCCGAGATAACATTATCTTGTCTCTTCTGCTTGGAAGTGATGAATTTACAGCTAACAGTTACATAATACGACACAGTCTGTGGCTTTTGTTTGACATCTAGTGTCAGCAAAAATGTTGCACATTTCCAATCCATCATGAGCGCCATTTGCTTGTTTACTATGTTGAATGAATGCCGCTGTCACACTGAACATTTGAGCCCTGTTCAAACTGCAAAAACTTGATACGGAATATTCATATCGAATATTTCTGTTAAGTCAGTCCACCAACACAGACACAATGAGTATAGAAGCAGAACAAGGTTTCTCTTTCTCTCTCTCTCTCTTTCTCTCTCTCTCTCTCTCTCTCAAACTCAGACCAAACCCAGATGAATCTGTAAAACTCAGCAGTGCTGATCAAATATGAACCAAGCTTCTGTGACAGTGTTGCCTATTTCTCACCAAAAAATGTTTTCAGAAACTTTCAGCTCACCATTTAACTGTAATTCAAGATTGTTCATTACCAGACTGTTGCCATATTGATTCTCATGTCAAAACGGACAAGTTTGCATACATCACCCACCTGTGGGGACGTTTATTGGTCCGGTGTGGGGCAGTACATTCTGGTAGTTGTAGGTTTTCTACCTCTTAAAAAATGCCACAGCGCTTTTTCTCTGTTTCTCTGGTCATGTTGTACCAATGTCAATAGTTTTTGTGTATTTTTATTTTATAAACTTTATTTTTTTATGAAAAAACTGTCTTTTCAGCAGTGAAATACTTCTTTAAGTTGGTCAAAGTGGTCAGAAAACAGTTAATGCAGGTATGTAATTAACTTCAAGTAGCCTGACATTCAAACTAGGGCTACAGGTATAGATTATTTTGTCGAATCAACAGCCCAAAACTATAAATAATCAATTAACAGAATTAAGAGAGGAAAATTCATCGAATTCTCACATTTGAGAAGCTGAAAACAGCAAAAGTTTCCGCTTGATTTGAGTGATTGAATAAATAGTTTTAGCACATTTTTTTATTAGACGCATGCAAAAAATACAAGATAGACAATGTGTTCAAACAAGCACCCCTACCACACACATACACACACTCACATACACAATGATCTGGATTCATTAGCTGAAGCAGCCACTCTGTATCTGCCTGGCCGGCTTTAAAGATGTTACTCTCTAAGTAATTTAACCTAATGGAGCAGGTAATGGGTGGACAAGGGCATATTAAGACTTATACTGTATACTGTACACACAGATACCCTCTGCCTCTGTAATAAACACAGAGCAGGAGATGTAAATGAATAGAGGAGGAAGATGTTGAGTTGAGGAGAGAGAGCAGGGAACAATTTACCTCTAATGGCTTTCCCATCTCTGATCTCTACATTGTCCCTGGACACGCTTATCAATGATTCATGCCTCTGCTCCTCACTCTGTGCTGTACACACACACACACACACACACACACAGGCTACCACATGTGTTTCACAGACTCATGCTTTGGCGATGAATTGGAAATAGGCTCTCGAAATGAAAAGGAAGGAAACAATAATCAGTGTCACACTTCACAGACTGCTGACACACACCAGCAGCAAATATACATGAAGCACATACACACGTGAAAGCAACATGCATGTGCACGCGTCAGCACACAAACATAAATATCCTTTTTAATGAGATAAACAACACACATTATTTCATTTTCCCAAGAGAGACCGATGCTGTTGCGGTGGAGAGTCGCTGCAAATGTCACAGCCCTCAGTGTCTTCATTAAGACACAAAAAAACACTTGACTAATTATCTCAGCTAATATGGTTCTGGCCACAAAGGGTAAATCAATCCTGAGGACAGGCACTGTGGCAATTACAGAGGGGACATTTTAAACCAATCAGCTGCACCATAAATAGACACATGGGTGATGAGGACGGCTGGCGTTCAACACAAACACACACACATGAGAGGAGAATTAAACACTTGCTTGTTGCATGAGACCAAACTGCAATTAGTCAACAGACCTAATAAACAACTTCTAAACTCTCTTCAGAGAGCACAGGCTAACTCTCACATACTAAGCAGCACACATATTTGAACTAATCCTCCCCTTTCTTGGTCTGCTCTGAAACTTTATGTGCTTCTTCCAATTGTTTGATTTCCACAGAAGACGTGCAAAAGCTTTAAGTACAAATATGGACATTGTTACATGGCTACACAGACGACTCTGTGCATTAATCTAAAAGAAAATCTCCTTCTGGCAGAACCAAACCAAAAGCCAGCTACTTCTAATCTGCTGAAAAAGTACAGATGGACAAGAGCACCTTCAAATGTGATATGGATCACACACAAAGCTGCAGGTGACAATACACAGCGCACTGCTGCTAATAATTTGTTGTAACTTGCAGACGAAAACGTGTTGATGCTCGTCGCTGTGAGGATTTGGACCGAGGATTTCATCAGGCATGTAAAGACTAATAGACAGCAGTTACGGCTGCACCTTGTGTGACTCCTGATAAGCGGTTGCCACACAAAGGGGAAGTGAATGCAGCTCTGATGAAACAAGTAAAATCCAGAGACAGGACAGTGGAGCATCGGGCACTGAAACCTTCTAGGTTCCTTCTTGATTCAGACTAAATCATCATTTTGTTTCACGTCATTCAGCCTGACGCTGTGTTCAGGTTAGCTAACAGTGATGGGGAGACTGGGGGCATTTTGTTTTGTTCTGCTTTAACCACTCACTACACAATAATGTATCCGTCCTGCTGAAATCATTTCGGTCCATGCAGAGATAATTTTGTCTGGTTATAGACTTCTGAATCAAAATCCACATTTCAGATTTGCTCAGCAGTTCAAATTGGTATGGGGTTGCACCCAGAGACATCCGACCAATCACAGTGGGCAGAATTAAAACTCAGTTAGGGTATCGAACTCTCAAGGGTATGACGGTACTGCCGAGTACCAATTCATGGTAAATTCATTGGTGCCAAATGTCGGTCCCTGAGAGCACATCTGGTTATGATTGTCTAGTTTAGATAAGAGGCAGAAGTGCTGCACAGCACCCCGAAGCCTGGGAGTCAACCACAGTGCTCCACATCTGTCACTGTAGCTCTGTGGAGCTGCCAGGTTCAACTTCAGACAAGAGGTGGAGGCGCCCTGAAGCCGGGAAGCCAGCCCTGGAGCTCCATGGTCACCCTGTTGGCTTCCCAGCGAGCCAAAACTATTGCTGTAGCTAGGGATGTCCCGATCCAGCTTTTTCCACTTCCGATCCAATACCGATATTACAGCCTTGAGTTTTGGCCGATACCGATACCGATCCAAGCGCGTATTATACATATTCACTTATTTTGTTATCAGTCATGTTAGAAAAGGTTTGATCATGCGATATTACTCTAACAAGAACAACTACTTAATCAGGTTAGTTAGAATGATCCACAACAGTTAGTATGAGAAACTGACCCGGTTATTGTTAACAGGGTTAAATAAACAAACATTACTTGAACATTAACATTAAATAAAAAATATAGCTGGTTTGCTTTGGCTGCTTTGGCCCCTTAATAAATAGAAAATAAATCAACACAAGAAATCTTTAAAATGTCTAACTTTTGAAATTAAAATAGCAGCAAGACTCCACACACTTGTGCTTTGGCCCCCTAATAAATAAAAAATAGATTAACACCACAAGACATTGTTGACATTTAACAAACAATGCAGCCTTTCCTTTTCAGTTATTTTAGTAGTGTCAGTGCCAGCCTGGTGCTGCTGTTTCCTGGGACCAACAGAGGGGACAAAAAACCACACACAATATTGTACAACTGTTTAAACAAGCAATAGTCCATCCATGGCTCCAATTTCACTAATTGTGCCCAAAACAATGCCATCAGTGCTCTTTACTTAAACAGTAAGAGTGTAAACCAAATAAAAATATCACTCTCAAAAAACCAGAGCAGAAAACAAATAGTCAGTTAACTAAATTGACCGCTACTCTTCCTACCCTCTGTGTGTGTCTGCCGTCTGCATGCTGGCCTGGTGGATTGATAGTAAGAGCTGGAGCGGATCACTGGAATGGACTGCTTGAATCGCGGAGCGCTGGGCTGGTCGGAAAACCTGGATCGGATACCGTAAAAAACTGGATCGGAGTTCTTGGATCGGCATTTTTCCATGCAGTCCGATCCGATGCACATTTTTTGCTAATATCGGCAGCCGATACCGATCTGAATATCGGATCGGGACATCCCTAGCTGTAGCCTGTTTCGGCTTCTGGTCTGTTTTCTTTTTCTGTATTGATCTAGTAATAGCCTAGTATCACTACTAGACGAGCAGACACACACAATTATGTACACAAACAAGCAGATGGACAGACAGAGACGTAAGATTAGTTCTATGTGTGATCAGAAAAGAGCAGACAAGCAGAACTGTGTTTTAGTGTACTACGTAATGTCACCCCTGCAGCTTGTTCAAAACTGTAATTTTTGTTTTTACAGAGAAAGTAAAGCACCAAAAAATGTACTGGTGAGTACCAGTACCGAAATTCCAGATACATCTATCAAATGTGAACAGTACCTAATAGTGTAGTGGTAGTTGATGAGGTGGATCTTCTACTAGCTGAACTTTTTGGTTGATAGGTGGGCATCCTGTAAACGGCCAGAAAAAGAGGTGGGTATACCCTGCATACCCTCCACTAAACCACTAACGGTACCCAACCCTAATTAAGACTGGGGATGTAATCTTCCTGCATAGC
This sequence comes from Epinephelus moara, assembly GCF_006386435.1. Taxonomy (NCBI): domain Eukaryota; kingdom Metazoa; phylum Chordata; class Actinopteri; order Perciformes; family Serranidae; genus Epinephelus; species Epinephelus moara. Next base: position 16,985,398 of record NC_065507.1, on the reverse strand, counting down.
TACCTAGCATCCCAGCTACACTCATGAATTGATAAACTGGTGATAAGCACAGTTGGGATCAACGCAGCTGTACAAGTTGTGAGGCAGCTTTTCTGTACCTTCTTAAGCCCCAACTCAAAAAAGAAATGGGCTAACATGAACTCAGTGGCAGGATGACTGCATGAATAAGGACATGGCTTATGTTTAATGCCTTTACTAAATGGAAAAAAGAAAGCTGACCGGAAATAAGAGGAGGGTAGACTCAAACAGGGGACACTAAAGTTACATGGTCAGCGTCTTAAGAGTTAGATTTCCAACAACCTGTACAGTTGTTTCAGTCTCAGTTGTTGGAACTTTTTGTGGCTTTTTTTTTCATGGATGCAGCAAACTAGCTGTGCAAGACGACTTCCGTAATCTTAATCCTACCCAAAAATTTCCGTTTACCATCTATGAGTGCAACACCGGACCTTAAATCACTGAACAAATTAAGAGATGCTTAGAGGTCTGAAAAACAGCACTGGTAAGAGATACTGGCAGCAAGTTGAAATATCTGTTTAGTTCATACACACAACACACACAGAGACAGACATGAACACAGACACCACAGCAGCCACACAAACACTTCCTCTTCTCCTATCTCTGTCATTTACACCTCTCTATCATTAGACTAATAAAAGCGTACTGATCGTGCACAAATATCCCAGGGACACAAATATTTTCATCTTCTGTTGCTGTCTCGGCACTTGTTTTTGCTCCTGAATGATTTTGTTATTGATTCCTTTTAATGTCGGTAGAAAAACATGTTTTTCGAAACACAAGCTGCTGCAAGTTGCTGTAAGAGCTTGATGCTCACCTCTAAGCTTACCAAAAGCTTAACAGAGTGGCAAGTAGCAGTTAGCCCTGCACTCTTTGGTGGCTGTTGTCATGGGTTTGTGGTGCAGAAGGGATGTGAATGCAGCTCTGGTGAAAGCAGAGTCGGTAAAACATAAAGACGGGACAAAAAGAAACATCTCTCCTGACTGATTCCCCAGTGTGTCTCTGACAGTCCTGAAGAGTTATACAGTATCGTATTCAACATTAGCTCTGGACTCTAAAGCTCCCAATTCAGATAAATGACTGGAGTGATTCCTCTAAATCCTACTCAGACCAGAGGAGTCAGATTTATACTGGGTCACTTGCATTAAATCACCAATTTTAAGGAGACATTTGGCTGGCCTCTTTGGGATGGCTGCCCCTGAGCTTTTCATTATTCACTGAGGAAGACAACACTGTGCACTTAACTTTGTCCTGTAAACAATTTTGGCCGTGTTTCTCTCTCTACCCCTCTATCAAGTCTCTGCCTCTTTCTCTGTGTCTCTAAACCAGTGTTACATTAGTCTGTTCCCAGCTGCACAGACAAAACAACTACAGAAGCCTGACCACTGCCTGGCAGAAAGGAATCTTCACTAAAAACACAGTCACCAGAACAAAGTCCAGCGGCCAGTGTGCTGGGTCTTTCTTACATGACAGCCTCTTCAAACAATTACTGGGTATAACATCTGTGATGTGACAACTGGAGTTAGGGAAAATTCCCTCGCTGATACAGAAATTACGGAGAAAACAGTGTGACAAAAGTTGTGTAATATGAGCTCATGACAAAGGTCACACATTACTGTTTTTCCGTTGGAGTCATCAAGTGCAGAGGTGATGAAATAATTAAAGGGAAGCAATTATATGTAAGTAGGACTGAAACACATATGAAAATGACATGAAATTAACTGGAAACACATTTGCACAACTTCCTTTCCTACTTTTCAACTTCATAAATTTGAGGATTTGCTATTTTTCTTTGTCTTAATATGTGACATTAAACTGTTAATTTACAGGTTTCAAACAGCTGGTCGAACAAATCCTGACGTCTGAAGCAGTGATGGGCAGAAATTAGCAAACAAATCTTTATGAGCAACTCCTTTTAGTTTACACTATGTACCAGGTCAGCCTGTCAAACATCTGAGTGCTCATGAATCCCCGAATTTTACCACTCTCCAACCCACAGTTACTGTAGGATACTGCTCACGCTGCCTGCTACAGTGAGTGAACGAAAAGTGATTAAATTGGACTCAAGTCAAGATCTTCGCCAGCCAAGGCCATGGTGCATTCACATGCTTTCTTCCGACTTTGATGTGCTCACGAGCTTTAAGTTGTAATGCAGAAACAATGTTGATGCTACAAAGAAGATATGTTGTATTTTAGTTGCTCAAAGTCTTTAAACAATATGTTGATAACAAAGAGCAAAGGAGACGGACCAGAAAAGCCCTCATTTTTCAAATTATTCCAACACAGCATGAATGCGGCACAAGGCTGTGGAGGCAACTGTGACGTCTGCAACTTGCCCCTCAAATAATTCTTTATTCTTTATTCAGGATCCCCATTAGTCGTTACCACAGCAACGACTGCTCTTCCTAGGGTTCACACAAAATGCAAAAACAAGACAATATATAAAAATCATGACATCATAGACAATTTATAACATCAACAAATTTCAATAGAACCCCAACAAGAGACAGCAGTAGTTATCTCACATTTACAATTTCGTCACATCAGTAGATCACAACAGGAAATCAACAGAGCCCATAATCTATAGGCTCATGAACTATATGTGACTGCACAAAACATGGTTGTACACCGAGGCATCACCAAAGTGAACGCCACAAATACACATAACCTTCACAAACATTATATCCTATGTTGGTAAAACTGATTTATTTTTTGATAATTGCTGTTTTTAGTTTCTTTTTAAAAGTAATCCTACTAGTAACCTGGGTTAAGTTTAGTGGTAGTTTATTCCAAATCGACATGGCTCTGTACATCACAGTTTTCTTTAATGCACTGGTCTTCAATACGGGTAGTGTAAAGCTTCTCATGCAGGCATGTCTGGTTTAATGATGTCATCTATCAACAGCGTGTGTTATCTGTAAATATATGTACACAGGTTGTCTTAAGGCACAAGTATTTCTTGTGTATAACTTGTATAGCACCTTTCTAGTCTTCTGACCACTCAAAGTGCTTTAACACGACATGTCACATTCACCCATTCACACACCCATTCACACACTGATGGCCGAGGCTACCTTACGAGGTGCCACCTGCTACTCAGTAACCATTCACACACTGATGGAACAGCCATTGGGAGCAATTTGGTGTTCAGTATCTTGCCCAAGGACTTCAACATGCAGACTGGAGGAGCTGGGGATTTAGCCGCCAATCCTCCAAATGGCAACTGACAGATAATCGATCAGTGACATTTCTATTGAGCTTATAGCCTACCTACATACAAGTGGGATGCTGAATCAAGGCATAAAATGGAATATTTTATCTTTATTAATGTGAAGTTTTTGTGGGGTGTGCAGCAGACCTGGCTGTCAAACGTGCATGTACTATAATGGCGTGTTACTGAGAGGCTGACACCATATTTTGCAAAAAATCAGGAGGTTTGATACATTTACTTGTAACAACTAGACGAAACCGATACTATGAAAAGAATCGGTCCACCCATCACTAATCTGAAGACGTCACTTTTTCCTCGGAAAACTTGGACTGCTATTTTTAAGCACCGTCTCACATTTTTTAGACTCCACAACTATTAAAGTAATTGAGAAAATCTCATGTGTATGCTCGAGTGGGAGCATTTGGCCGGAAGCTTTATTTTTGTCACCCACACAGCTGGTTCTGATGACACCCCACGAGGATGCTTTTCCTGTCTCTGTATGTTCTCAGGAAAGTATGAACTCAAAGGCAGAACAAGCAGGATGGTTGCAGTTTGTAAACACAACATTTAAAGTTGGCTCAACGGCTCCTCTTGGATGCACGCTTATAATCTGGCACCTGGTCGCTATGTTTTTAGAGAGAACCGCCCTCACACCCTGCACGCTATTAATGGCTGGGCGCTACACACCACTGACGCCCACGAACATCCTGAGCACAGCAAAGTAAGACACACACCTCTAGTTATAAGTGATTATTGCATTAAATTGCATTAAGATATCAATGGTCACTGGTTATTCTCACACAGAAGGTTGCTTGTGGACTCACTGCTGGTTGTCAAACATGATGGAAAGGTTCTATTTTTAAAAAGGACATTTATCAAGCTTGCAAGATTCATAGCAGCATCCATGAGCAGGAACAAACTGAGCACAGAACATGATGTCTGGCCTGTTGTTCTTAATTCTCCTAATCAAATTCTCTTGTAAAATATGTCTATGTAATCGCCCAATTTAATGTAACATAAAAAGTACAACAAATATTTATTGAGTCAATATTTGTGAATGAACAAACTTCTGCAAACAGGACATTATTTGAATTTTCTAGCTGTGATGTAAACAAGTAATGCATTCTCTCAAGCTGGAGAAACATACAGCAAATTCTTGGGAACAGTGCAAGTTTCCCAGGGTGATTTTACAGCCTCATTTTTGTGGTTTCAGACTTCAGACTCAACAGTTCGCCTTATCTCTTGGCTTCACTTTCTGTATGATGATTCTGCAAAACCTCACACGACATGTTATCCATGCGTCACATACGTGATGTCACAAATATTCACACCTGGTATGTGCATGGAGGAAAAACCAGATTGCTCTGGAGCAGGCCACTGTGCAGCTTGCATCAGGTTAGTGCCTTGCCTGAGGGCACTGTGGTTCTGTTTATGTCATTCCCAGATTCAGAGATAACAAGTTTAATGAGCTCTGTGCGGATTAAAAACAGGGGAGGAATGAAACAAACCTGATGTTATCACTGGCAGGCGAGCTCTTATCAAAAGTAAGCTACCACACACAAATCCCCCTCCAACATAAAAGAGACATCTGCAGATTTGGTGTGTTTATGACTTATTTTAGCACCAGCGACCACTTTCTGTTGTGTCTATCTGCTTTCAGAAGCATTTCCTGCCTGTAGTAACACTCTAACACATGAAAGACGGATTCACATGTCACAACAACACTATAAAACTGTACTAAGAATATCACAATGATACCACAGGGGCTAAAATGCCACAGAGCTGGTGTGATAAGACTGGTATTTAGCAACACGGCCACGCTATGCCCCAGTGGGAATATTATAATTTGAGTCAAATACCTTCGCTACAGAGGCTGTGTTTCATTCCTTTAATGAGAAAAAGAGGCAAAAATACAACTTACCCAGAATGACGGCAGAAAAAAATAAGTGGCAGCAACATCAACAAGTTGGCGACATGGTTTAAGACTCGTCCTGCTCCTTTCCTCTCGTGCGTAACGACAAACACCAGTTCAGCGTGGAGGGAAAAACAAGCTGTGGAGAAGAAGTGTGAATGAATCACTCGGAGCTCAGTTGAAGCTCAAACACCGAGTAAAACTCAGGTTTAAAGTCGCCGTTTCTCTCTGTCTCCGGTCCCACCTGCGGAGAAGCGTCTCCTGTTGCTGCTGCACGCGCACTTAACACACTGTTGCTACTGCGGCACTGCACAACGGCGCGCGCCAGACCGAGGCGCAATGACGCAAGCGCAATGAGTCTTGCCCCAACACAACCAGGGGAAGGGAAAGATACAAGTCCCGCAAGGTGATTATTATTATCATTAGTATTTATCCTGTGCGCACAAGACAGAAATGAGTGAATTATCTCATGCGCACAAATAATAACTTGTGTACGAGCTTTTAAATATCACCTCTCAAGACTTTGTGGGCTCCTGGAAGTGTCTGTGAGATCTGCAGTTATTTTTAACCTGCTTTGACACCTTGTTTTAAATACCATGTTCATACCTTAGCCACGAGAACTAGGCTATACTTGTTTTTATGATGCTGGCATGTGTATTTTGGAAGTCACTGTTTGGTTACCCTGGCTAAAAACAGGAATAGTTTTGTCAGTGGCCATTTGATTAATGTTGAGTTTAACTGCCATGGGGGTTTGCTGCCAATTGACATTAAACATTTGCAACTTTAGGTAAATGTCACAGATTACAAGCTCTGCAGAGCTGGTGTTCGTGTGTCACTGTGTCTCATGCCATTGGGATTTTATGAGTCTTTTATTGCACTCTTATTTGATTTGTGAACATTGCTGTTTCCTGTGTCCAGTTTCCATAAGAGAGTGTATCTGATAAGATGAAGCCACAACACAGACACAAATGTTAATCTTTTTAAGATTTTAACCTAAATTGTGATGCATTTTGAAACAAAAATCAGATCAGAGGACCTCAAATGTTTGATGAATGTGTGCCATTTTAGCCCCCTGAGACCTAAGACTTTTATTTGGTATGCTTTTTTAAATTTCTCCTAGCTATTTGGGATCAGTAGGACCTGATAAGTATAAAAACTAAACATTGTCAGCAATCATAAAGTCCCAATGTCCTCTAACAAGACAATAATAAAGTCCCAATTTCCTTCAGTGATTTCAGTGTTTGTTGCTGTTGCTAAAATTGGTAAAGTTTGTATGGCATATCAAACTACAAACATTCTCAATCATAAATAAACAAGTTTCAACCATTAAATTTGATCAGTTTTTGTACCTTGTCTACTTTCATGTCGGCTGCAGACTGACTTGGCAGAGATGGCTGCCATCTTTTTCGACATGAATTAGTGTATTGTGGTCTTACTGACACTCGATGGCACAAAAAAGCGTCCACGAGCAAGGACAACAGGTCTAAGTTAAGCAGAATGAAGTATAAGGTCAAGTAAACCCAAACTGTAATGTCCGTATGAGGACACAGGGTCTCAGGAGGTTAGGGCCACACAGGAAAAGTGCACGCATTATGACATTTGTTATGACATACCCCCGTTCTAACACTTTACAAAAAAATAACAATCAACAGTGACAGCCGACATTACACTCATAATATATTCTAGTTTTCCACTTTTTAATGCATTTGAAAGTAATGAAATAAGTAGACATTACAGTGTTTGACACTGATTGTACCGACCCACAGCAGCTGAGCAACAGCTCCTGCTGGGGTAATGTTGAATGTCTTGTCACTAGCGTTGGCCTCCTGTAAACATCCCCAAGCACAAATTGCACCACCTTAATCAGGTTAATGAGTAGTATCTCAAAGATTAAATGAAATGAAAACTACCTCAACGACATGGCCAAACGCAAGTATGACACTGAATGTATTGAACTGTGTGGACCTTGAACAAATGACTGAGAAGAAATCTGGACCCCGTAGCTGGACCAGTTTGGAACCACTGTTTTAGATCATTTAAATACCCATGTAACTATGTTACTGTAAGACCTGCAGGGCAGCCAGCAAAAAATACACTAATATTGTGTTTTGGATCCCAATTTGACTACAAAACTGAGGTCTGGAGGAAACTGTTTTCCTTGTGTCTGTGTTTTCAAACTAGATTAAATATTGCTGCATACAATTATCCTTGCTTTTGTTTTCAGTGTTGTGGTCACTGAGTCACGACCACATGCATTCCTTCATATCTACTTTCTCAGTTTGTCATGTGAAAATGAATTTCTGCAGGCATCACTCACACTCACAAAGATTCTGCAGCTCATAGTCGAATCATTTCTTATTAACAGACTTGTCCAAAGATGTTACCAACGAGAGGAGAACAGTCTGTTCTCATGTTGTTCTTGAGCCGCTCCCTTTTATATTTTAATTACTAACTTATTGAACGTGAATGATTGATTTGAACAGACTTCACCTCCTGTAGTTGTCAAATCCAAAGTCTGGAGAATCTAAGCATGAGCTATGACACTGCTGTGTGGAGCTTTCTAAATAGAGGGATTAAGTTATAGCAAACAACATGTTCATGTGGTTTTAATCTAGTATCTCGTACAAGTTTAGAGCGTGTGCTCGTATGGGAGATAAAAATAACAATCGTGTTTACAAGTTTGAACTGAAGTGAACTTGTTCACAGGAATTAGCCACTGCTGGGAAAGAGAGGAAAACAAAATGACTGATTATCTATTAGTTGTTGTACAGAATCAGTAAATACTTGGCCAGAAAATTGGCAGCCATTAACCTCGACCACACACTGACATGACAGCACAAATCTTGTTGTTCTGTAGAATTTCTGCAGATAAAAATACCCTGAACTTTGATACAACTGATGTGGTGCTCACCAGTGTTAGTGAACTGAATAAACATAGGTTCAAATATGGCTAAAGCATCATTTCAAGGTCAACTGCAGCAAACATACAGCATGTAAGAACAGTACGAGGCGACAAAGGGGACAAATCTATTAATCTATCTGCCTTGTCCTCGTCCTTCTGCCACTGATGGAGAGAATGAATTTATTAAAGAGGGACAAGTCACTTAGACGATTGCATTTCTAAACAGTTCCCCCAGCAGAGCTCTTTTTTTCTGAATGAGCTCATTTGTCATGTTGAAACAGGAGACGTGCACAGACAGGGAAGTGGAGTTCATTTCCCTTCAGAAACAAGTTGCTTAAAGCTTAATCAGCAAATTTTGTAATGGTTGTGGAGTATCGTAAGAGCCTCTCTGATCCACATACGTTTTAGGCCGACATCCTTCTTTTGCATCTGTTCTGCAATGGCACGAAAAGCTCAAACTTTACAAACACGTCCTCATGAAGGGGCTGATCCTGGACCTGATCCTTTTATTGTGGTGCATTTCAAAAATGCAAGCTACTTAACATATTTACAAACTCTATCTGAATTCTGTTTAAAGGATAGGATGCGTCACACTGTCATGTTTGGATGACACCATAAACAAATACTTCACTGTAAATTTCATTTTTGCACTGCTCCCCAATGGATTGGTCTCGAGCTGCAGTTTCACCGTCCAACAACCCAAAGCCAAACCAAACCATCTTTGTGTGTGGCATCCCACTGAAGACCTTTCCTGGAAAATATTCTTAAAGTGACCTTAAAGTTCGTGTACACCATTTGAGCTCGGTCTTATTTCAAGTCGTCCTTTCAAACTTTCTAGAGTGTGACTGGCTGTTTTTGCACAGTCCTGTAAATGCCCTCAGAGATGAAGTATTTCAACAACCTGCATCTGGTTATTCCAGGTCGCCTATAGCTGTCACTTCAACTTAAAATCCCTGAAACAACTGTGTCACGTCAAGACTAATTGTTTGTGATGATGTGTCTTATGACCCGAACTGTTTGCGAGAGTCACTTCTAACAGGATGTTTTGATTTGCCTGTTGTCTGCTTAAAGTTGTGTGTACTCTGTTGGTGTTACTTTATTATTCCTGCACCGACAGCTCAAACATGTTTATACTGTACAGCACCAACTTAAACAAATTCTTATCAAAGGTGAACCAAAGTATGTGACGTGAAACCTGGAGGGAAAAGACAAAAAGGACTTGAAGTATCAGAACCTTTCAGGTGTGAATTTGCAGGATGTAGTATTCTTTATTTATTTTCCTTAACCACTGGACAAGAGGTGGGTGCACCCTGGACAGGTCACCAGACTATCACCAAGCATCAAGCGTAAACCAGAAAAAGCTGTGATTTAATTCTAAACACTAGATGATGCACAGATGCAGATGAGGTAGTTAAATCTCATATTGTGGGGCAATGTGTTGCCGTACGATCTGTTCTGCAGGATCCCAGCGGATGAATTAAGACCTTAGTTACTCATTAATGAACCTCTGTGGGCACTGTGGTCATTATCATTAACACTCGTTGCCACAGTTGCATTCTGACATTTTACTAGAATGAAATGCGCCTCTTTGTTTATTTCAAACATCTTTATACACCACTTATTTTAGCTTCTTTTACACGAGTATGCTGTTATCTGAAAATCATTTGATTTCTTACGAAAAAAATAATTACCACATAGTTCCTCTTATGACAAAACAGTTATGTGCAGAAGCAATAAACCACATCCTTACACTCACATCTCACAAGGTTCGAAGACAAAACAACTGTCTTATACTAAACACGTTTTCCAAACAAATACAACATGCTAACGTTATTAGCACAAGCCAGTAGCATTTGACATTGTTAGCCTAGTGGCTGATGATGTTTTACTCTTCTCATATGAAACCAGGGACAACAGCAAAATTTAACAAAGGTAACGGTCCATTGCAGCTCACAAGGTTCACAGACAAAACAACTGTCTTACACTAAACACGTTTCCAAACAAATACAACATGCTAACATTATTAGCACAAGCCTGTAGCATCTTATATTGTATACATTAGCCTAGTGGCCGACAATGTTTTCCTCTTCTCATATGAAACCAGGGACAACAGCAAAATTTAACAAAGGTAACAGCACACAATTTGGCTCCGTTACAGCTCACAAGGTTCACTGACAAAACAACTGTCTTGTACTAAACACGTTTTCCAAACAAACACAACATGCTAACATTATTAGCACAAGCCTGTAGCATCTTACTTTGTATACATTAGCCTAGTAACAAGCTGAGATTTCCTCCGCTCATATGAAGCCAGGATAAATCACACACGAGACTTAAAATGTTATTTTGTGGAGGCTTTATGGTCTTCACAATTTATTGTTTCTTATCTGTGAAATTAAAGTAAACAAAAGCTTTGATTCCACTGAGGGAAATGGTTTCAGCTTTACGCTCAGGGGCTGCTGCTACAGCCTCACTTGGTCTGGTATGACCGGTAGCTAAGGTTAGCAAACTATGCTACAATATATGACACATTATTTACACATTCAGTCTCTCTTTTCCATTCAATTGCATTAAAAAGTAGAAATGTAAAGTGAGTGCTATAAAGGCATATCAGTGTTGATTGTTAAACTTTTTGTAAAGTGTTAGTATAACATTTAAAAAAAAGTCATTAAAAATGTCAAAGTATATTTCATAAAAAGGTCAGCGTGTGCATTTATCCTGTGCGCTCCTCTATCATATGCTGGCTCCCTAAAATGGCGCCCCCATTTTGTGAAATAGATGATTACGGCCCTGCTGTTTGAGCGCTTCATCTCTCTTGTGGCAACAGCAGCTAATGTTCACAATAAGTTATACAGTCTTGCTTTAAGTGTATTTCTTATATGAAAAGTGCCTTGTAAATACAGTTTCGATTAATGGATTGATCATATTATGAGAGCTCTGATAATATAGCCTGTGTGTGTGACTGGAAGAAGGAGAATAAGAAATAAGCAAGATAAGATTAGTTAACTGGGAAATGCCAATGCATAAGCACTTAGCATGTGAGGTCAGTTATCTGACTGCAAATACCTCTTGAGACACCAACAAAAGTTTAATATATTTAAAGTCTTATTAGTGTTTCTTTGATTACTATCAAAACAGGCTGAATCTTCTAACCTCCGTCGTACCAGCAATCATTTATTGTCAAGAATAAAGATATGAGGCCCTGTGTGTGCTTGGTGGGGCACTGTGCATAAAAGAGGTGTGTTAATGTTTGTTCATTAGTGCGTTTATGAGTGGTGGTATTGCACAACCCGGTCGGATGTCTGGTGATGGATGTAGGGAGAAGTGAAAGAGTGAGTGTCCTTTGCTGTCAGTCTTTTTCAACCACAAAGGAAATAATGCTTTCTCGTTCTTCTATTTGAACACAGACAGCACTTTTAAAAAAGTAGCACAAAGCTCGTCCGTGTCCTTACATCAACCTGTTCCTGAAATGAGACAAAGAGAAGCAGAAACGGCAGAGTTTATGTGCCATTATAGGGAATATACACTCTAATATTTACAGTTGATTATTAACAGTTCACTCATCTGGGCCCAGAGCTTCCAGCCACTATAAGCTGTCACCTCACTGTGTATCTGAGACTTTCTCCATTGAGGACACTCAAGCAATGGAACAGTGAAACAGTCGCTGCCCCCCTAAATAACTGCAGCCTAACATGACTGTTTTCACTGAGTTCTGGATTCAAAATCACACCAAAAATAAAAGTGAATAATTGAAATCACAGGCTGACCCAACCTGCAAGAATTTTATCACAGTAACTCATAATGTGACTCAGTAGTGTATGTGCTCTCTGTGTGCCCAACAATGTCTGGACATGCTCCTGATTAGTCAGCGGATGGTGTCCTGGGGGATCTCCTCCCAGACCTGGATCAGTGCATCAGTGAGCTCCTGGACAGGGTGTGGCGGTACTTTGCAGCGTCAGATGCACCGATACACAATGTCCCGTAGGTGCTCGGTTGGATTTATGTCAGGGGAACAAGAGGGCCAGTCAATGGCATCAATGCCTTTATCATCCAGGAACTGCCTGCACACTCTGGCTACATGAGGACGAGCATTGTCCTGCAACAGGAGGAACCCAGGGCCCACTGCACCAGCATAAGGTCTGACAGTCACTCTGAGGATTTCATCATGGTACCTAACAGCAGTCAGGGTACTGTTGGCTATGACATGGGAGTTCTGTGCAACCATCCAAGGATATGCCTACCCAGACCATCACTGACCCACCGCCAAACACGTCATGCTGGATGATGTTACAGGCAGCATAACGCTCACCACAGCATCTTCAGACTTGTTCACGCCTGTCACATGTGCTCAGTGTGAACCTACTCTCATCTGTGAAGAGAACAGGGCGCCAAAGATGAACCTGCCAATTGAGCTGCACAGTGCTGAGCTGTGAGCACAGGTCCCACTAGAGGATGTCGGGCCCTCATGCCACCCTCATGGAGTCTGTTTCTGACAGTTTGGTCAGAAACATGCACACCAGTAGCCTGCCGGAGGTAATTTTGTAGGGCTCTGGCAGTGCTCCTCCTGGCCCTCCTCGCACAAAAGAGCAGATACCAGTCCAGCTGCTGGGTTGATGCCCTTTTTACGGCCCTGTCCAGCGCTCCTTTGATGGCAACTGGTCTTCTGGTATCTCCTCCATGCTCTTGAGACTGTGCTGGGAGACACAGCAAATCTTCTTATGACTGAACATATAGTTGTGCCATCCTGGAGGAGCTGGACTACCTGGACTGGGCTGCAGGTACCGCTTCATGCTACCAGTAGTGAAAAGGACACTAGCAGAACACAAAACTTGAGAAGAATCAGTCAGGTAGGATAAGGAGAGAGCAACTGTCTGTGGACACCACATGTAAAACCATTCTCTTTTGGGGGGTTGTGATTTTCAGTGGCTCCATCTGGTCTCCCCTTTGAAAAAATTCTGGGGGCACCACTGCACTGAAGTCATGTCTTTGATACTTTTCTTCTTGGACACATTTTTTTTGCAACCTGCGGAGAGGTTATGATCAACAGTTAGACTTACACATGGTGGGCAAGTTGAGACTTAGACTTATCTCTGTATTTTTACAGAAATGAAACTCAGGGTAAGTTCAGCTGTGCTCATCCATTCACAATTCTCTTCCTCCCACTCCCACTGCTTCCTCTAATCAGTTGACTGGGGGTGTTCACTCTTCTAGTTATCCAAACTTTGCCACAGTCTCTATCAGCCAATCAGGATGCCACTGCAAAATTTGAAACCTGCTCTCTCCTCTGGTGCTGTCAGCTGTCATTTTAGGCAAAATTGTCACACCCTCCAGGCTCACCTCCAGCCATCGTATCCAGAGTCCAGGACGAGCTCAACAAAGATTCATTCCTCTACTCATCCAGATCATTGGCACATCTCCATCTTCTTCTCATCTCATCTTCACCACCTCTACCACCACCAGTGTCTAGACCCCTGAGGGTGTGTGCACATGTTCATAAATATTCTTTTCACTATAAAAATGAGTCTGTCCTGACTGAACTATGTTTCGGATGACAAAATCAGTAGATAAATAAAATGGACTCATGAGGTCAGTAAATGTAAAATCCTGGGTACAGCGTCTGGTTTATTGTTTTTCCCCACCATCATCTTCTGCACTTTCATTTGTTTTGATAGTAGTTAAAGTTTAGTACATTTTTGCATCTCTCCCTTTATTTGCAGTGGCCTATAAGGGGGTCATGACCCCACTGTCTGCTTAGATATACCCTGTGGAGTTTTCTGGTAAACAAACAAAGTTGTGTTTCCATTCAATGTATCTCGTAAAACATGAATCATAAATCTGTGAAACCAATATTTTAAATTATGCATTGTTACATACACTTGCTGTCTTCTTCCTCACTGCCTTCACAAGTACATTGTTCTAAAAACAACTCCACGGGCAACCTGATCAGAGCTAAGCTAATTTTCCAAATTGAAGTTAGTACAACTGAAGAAAATCCCTGGTAACATTGAACAATAACCTTATAAGCTGCTTAGTAGGTTGGCTACACTACCAAGTAAGCTTGCCCTAGAATATTACTGAGTTAGCTTGCTAACTAGGAAGGTTATGCTAACGAGTAACCTTGCCAATAGGCCATAAAAAGTAATAGTTTTTGATAGGCTGTAAAAAGGAGGAAAATGTGTTAATTGCAGGTATTTGCAACTGAAAAATTATATTATCCACACTCTGTTAGTGAACAATATTCTAGCCTATTGGCAAGCTTACATGTTAGCATAGCTCTCCTAGTTAGCAAGCTAACTTGCTTACTAGCCTATTGGCAAGCTTACATGTTAGCATAGCCCTCCTAGATAGTAAGCTAACTCGCTAATATTCTAGCCTATTGGCAAGCTTACTCATTAGCATAGCCTTCTTAGTTAGCAAGCTCACTTGCTAATATTCTAGCCCATTGCCAAGCTTCCTTTAAGCATAGCCTCCTTAGCAAGAAAATTCAAATTTACAAATAATAATTAAGCTGTACATCTTTATGGGAATATCTGTGAATCCAATTGAAGTGTAGAATTTTATTTTGATACAATAAATCTTTCTTGATTTGTGACTTGAGATGTGTTGCAGAGATATCTGTGTTAATGGGTGAAGCTCTGATTTATCCGCTACTCCACTGTTCGTAATGCAAAATGGCCAGGTTCATTTGGAAAATGTGACACATATTTCACATTAGCAGATAAGGTAAATCTCTTTGTTTTCTCTCAGTATAATGCGATTTGTTCATTTTTTAAAACCAGATTTACCCCACACAGGAAAAAAAATGCAATTCTGTATAAAAACATCACACAACACAATCTTCCTTTTATAGGAAAATTTTAATAGTTATTCAATGTTCTACATTTTACAGTAAATATACAATTACAAACTTGGCTTAGTTATAGTACTAGATCACTAACTGATCTAAAAAAAAACCCTCAACAACAAAAAAAATAAAAACATAAAAAAAAAATAAAAATAAAAACCAAAAACAAAAAATAAAAACAGATTTACACTTCATATCACAAGCCTGACGCTGGTCCTTCACTCTGGACCAAATAGCTAACATACAGTTCACTTCTCTCAACGCTGAACAGACGTTGGGCTTCAGTTTCAAACACAACCTTACGGTAACAGATATACCATAGCATGTGCAAACTGGGTACCAAACTAAAACTTCCAAAGATGGGTTGTTCCTAATACTCGATCCAGGGTGGGATACGAGTATGCTTTTTTTTTGGAAGACAAGGAATTTCCACTTTTTGCATCACATTTAGTGTCAAATTAAACTAAGATATCTGACAAATTGAAATTAAAAAGCTGCAGCAGAACATCAAAGACATTTAAGAGCCTACTATTCACTGTGATAGTAGTGTTTTAATTTATACTCATGGGAAAAAAAACCTAAGACTTAGCAACTGCAAGGCAAAAAAAGAAGAGGGGAGAGGGAAGATGGAAGGAGAGGAGAGGCGTTGTGAATGGTTCTGGTCGCGTTTTCACTGTCAAAGTGAAGAGGCGCAAGGTTATAATATACTCGAGAAAAACCACCTTGCGACGTTGGGTGGACAGAACGGTGGAGGAAAATTTGTCCTACTGTCCATTTTCAATTAAGTGCAAATTTAAATAAATGAGAGGTGAGGAATGGAGTGAAATGAGAAAGCAGTTTCACCACTCTGTAAAACAAACCTGCTGTGTGGGAGTGCCTCCACATTGAAACATGAGCACTGGTCCACAGCGTGAGAAAAGAGAAACTCTCTCCTATTAAACTTAAAATGATCCACTCCTCCTGTGAGAACAATGAAACCTTATTTGGCATCTAAAATGGCATTTCTGTAAACGTCTGGAAAAAAAAGAACATTAAATTTGGATAAAGAAAATCTCAGTGCTTAAAACTGTGACATCCAATTGTGATTTCTTTTTTATCATTTTACACTGTGGTGATGCCACTGCTAGACTTTGTCACTGGTGACATCTAGTGTTTAAAAAGGTTCAGTGGCGCTTTCACAAATACCAAAACAAAAATTACAATAGATTATCGCAATAAGTGACACCAATTTCATGACTATCATAGTTCAATATGATTGCTACTGATACGAGGGTGGTGAAGGTTGCAAAGGTCAGACTGAAAGCACATTAAGACCAAAAAGCATGTGAGAGCAGAGGGTTCAAAGTGGACATAAGAAGGAGCAGAACATGTGATCGTGTGATGTCATTTTGCATCCCCGAATGTGATAAAAACTGAATGTTTGAATGGGCTTTGAGGGATGCAAAATGGCCTCTGAAGTGAAAATAATATAGGATACAGTCAGGGAAGATAAAAGTGAGACAGGCAATAATGCATCAACAACAGTTTGTGAGAACAGGACAGCAATAGGAAAACACAGATCCACAAAAAGCTAGACAGAACAAGGACTCAGAATTCACCAGTTACTTAGGAGAAGAAACTAATAGTTACTTAACAACTGTTGGTCAAATATGGCACAGAACAGAGCGGCGTGGAGGCTGAGGGTTTTCATTCGTTACTCAATGTATCTTTGCACCGGCAGAACAGAAACAGACAGGAAAGATGGCCTCCCAAATCATGACGGTAACCTCTTCCTGTCAGTGCTATCCATTTTGGTTCTGTCTTAAATCCTTCCTCCAGGTCTGTGAATTTAGGCAACACTTAAAATGTGGGATTTGGTGACGAGAATTTCTTTACCGACAGACCCTTGTCTTAACTTCTCCCCTCCTCAGCGACAGATATGTAGAGAACAGAGATGCAGAAGAGGTAAAAAAAAATAAAATAAAATATTAAAAGCACAAACAGTAGCTGCCACACTGATGCAACCATGCTTAGCTAGAAATACATTACTGTACCACTTGCTGTATAAATATACTGCATTTTTTTTTAACTTAGAGATCCAATGCTATAGTGAAATACACCTGAATATTATGCATACCCATTATGCTCAATTGACCAGAGGGAAAGAAGAAAACAAAAAAATTGAGAAATACTGACAGAAGTAGTGGTTGGTTAAATAAATCCTAATGACAAGTAACGTTACTGCTGTCGCAAGAAAACCCATATCCTGTTTTCTTTTCACTGGCTTGGATTAAAATGTACAAGATCCTTACATGGTGGCGACACTTTGTGACCCGAGAACATCCGCACGATGCGTTTTAAAATACAAGGGTCGTTTCAAAAATAAGGCTCAAAGACCGACGGTTTTCATCCGACAGCGGTGTTATGTAATATTTTCTTGAGAATTAACCTACTAGTGTACAAACATCTGGACTAAGAAGACCTCAAACACTCAACCTTATTGTTTTTATTTTTAATTACAATATAAATTGCTTCTTCCTCCCTCCAGCACTACAAAGCCTAGGTACCTGTTACTAAGCATTAAATTATAGTCATCAAGTTGTTTTTTTTGTCTTATGTTGTGCAATATTTCCTCACAAAGTTATTCAATACCCAAATTTTTGATATGTTCTACTTCTCTTCTTAGCAGTAATAATTATTGAACGGCATACAGAGCCCGTAATCCATATTTAGAGATTACAACAATAAGCATCTTTTTTTAAAAATCAATTCAAAACGCTGATAAAATAATTACTGTATGTTAACAGTTGGAGGCTTCCCTCTTATTTTATTGCAATATCAAACCACTTCATCTACATACCTGCGCAGTAAATGCTTTTTTTTTTTCCTTTTCTTTTTTACAAATCTGTAGCCTACTCTACAGATTATGAAATTGTGATTTGAGTCTTTCTTGTGTGTGTAAATCCTGAAAAAATGCCGCAGGCTTCACCTAAATATTAAACCCCACCACCACTACTCGGTATGTTTGTAGTGTTTGATTACGATGGGTCATCATACTGCCTTTGCACATAAATGCCTTTACACGTAGAAGCTTAAAAAGGCAACAGAAAATGGCTGTACATGGTCCATGTCTCATTGGCTCAGATATTATCCTCATCTGATGACTATACTCTTACAATCAAGGTTAATGCTGGATTTTTTAAAATGGAATTGTGTTAAAATGAAGTCTGTAAAAGCAGATATGTGTAAAGTTACCAAAAAAACTGAAGAAATGGATGAATCTTTTTCAGAAACAACTATTAAAAGTGTAACAAGCCAACTGGACTGACCCGGTTTAAAACTAAGTGACTGAACGCCTTTTTCCACCAACATGGAGCTGGTTCTGTTCCAGTTCCTGCCAAATAATTCTGAACCTTGCGAGCTATTTCAACCAAAAATCAACCAATTTTGAACCCCCAAAGTTGGTTCACAGCTGAAACCAAAGAAAGAAATTGCAGGTTTTCCCCAACTTGAAGTACTAACCGTGACGAAATCAGTCAGCATGTCATATTCTACAAGTTGGAAAGAGAAGCACAGATGAGTCCTCTACACCTTCTTATTATTAACAGTTGGTCCATGCTTGTTTTTCTGAATAATAAAATCTGTAATTAAAAACTCCCAGTAATCTATGCAATCTGCCATCTTGCTACTTATCTTTACTTCCGTTTTGCTTTGTGCAACGCCCTTTGTTGATGACGCAGATAGCACCAAGGTCCAAGAATCCCGAACAGAACCACTCCAAGAACCAGCGCTAGCTTGGTGGAAAAGGCTTATGAGTGGCACTGCATCATCGCTGCTTCGCACTCTTGCTAAAATTGTCTTAATATTCTCACACTGCTGTAGCCATGAACACTAAAACCAGCACTTTTTCTTGACTACAATTCTCCTGCGATTCACAAGATAATACCCACAAAGTTAAAACTTTGACCCAAATTCAGAGAACAACCTATCAGCGCTATGACATGGACCAGGTGAAAACACATTACAGCCATCTGATTGGACACAATTTCTTCCTAAATGTAGTGCACAACCTCCCATGTCATTGGTTTGGTCTTTTTTCAGCACTCACAGAAGTGGAATGGTTCGGCGGATCGAATCCTATCCATCCATCTATCTATCAGCGCAGATTTATTTGACTGGTCCATCATTAATACTCAAGAGTCTGGGTTTCTATTTGTTTGGTTACAAAGTCCTCATCTGGAAGAAGAAGAAGGGAGGAGGAGAGGATATATTCATAGCGAGGAATAAATTTCGACACATGTAATGTGAAAGTAGAGTATCGGTGCAGGTGAGATGTCACGAATTCAAAGGTCTTGCACCTTGAAATGAAACGACCCGACTGTGAATATGTGATCTCCTCCTCCTTTCTTGTTGTCTGCTCTCTCCGTCTTATCCTGCTCTCCTCTTTTTGCGCCAACACAATCCCTTTAAACTCCTTTTCTGCTATCTGCCATGCACACCCCGAGAAATCCATGTAGTGTGTGTGTGTGTGTGTGTGTGTGTGTGTGTGTGTGTGTGTGTGTGTGTGTGTTTGTGTGTTTGAACTGGGAGTATTTTACAGTAAGTGCCACTAAGTGATCATGTTTTCCAACACATACAGGAGCCCCTATATATGTGTGTGTGTGTGTGTTAGAGATAGAGAGAGTGTGCACGACTGCCCATGCTGATAATTATAAATATCCTTACATTTTTTAAAATGCATTGACCTACGCTAAGTTTAAGATTCCGATAGTGTCACAACATACTAGCCTGCATAGTATGTAGCATAAAGTAGGCAACGTTTTCATAGTGTGTGTTATGCGAATGCGGACACAGTGGGACACGCAGCACGATAGGTAATGGTCAGTAAGTGCTCTGCTCATCGCAACAAAGCACCCACACGGAGACATAACAACAGGAATGATGAACTGACTACTGCCGGACAGATAGCTACGTGGCTGGAAGACGACTAAGATTCAACTGAAAATGAAACAAAGCGGATAAAAAAAGGGATAAAGAGGAAGGAAGAACAAAGGTAAGAAAGAAAAAGTCTACAGAGAAAAGGGAATTCAGTTGAGTGTGGTTTAAAGAAAGAATATCAAAAAAAAAATAAAAAAAAATTAAATAACCTGCAAAAATTAAAACGCTAATTATGTTAAAACCCTGTGCTGATATCTAGTTGTAAGAAATTTGGCAGCATAAGTCAATAAGTCTTTGTAGTGACTGACGGAGATGATGATAATGATGATGATGATGAGGAATAAGTGCCCGATATTTTCCAGCCAACTGAGCAGCAGCAGGAAGGACCACACATACACCAGCACAACATAGAAACAGGAGCAACTGACACCCGTGATTGGTCAAGAGTCCTTCTGGAGTTCCAATGACAGACACTTCAAGAGAAAAATGAGGAAATCAAATAATAAAAATCAAAGAGCCATACAAAATAAGGTAATGACTGGTTGGCAAATGAACAGAGAGAAAAAAAAAAAAAAAAAAAAAAAAGCAGCTTTTGTAAAAACGTTAGAGAATGTCGCATACTAACAATAACAATAATAGTAAAGTGGCTGTTGCACTTTAGTTTTGTTCTTGCAGACAGGTGCCGGGTTCCCATGGTTACCAGTGGGAGCCCGTGTAAGATTTGAGCAGTTGCATACGATGGTGAACTCCAGATCTGGTGGGAAAGAAGAGCAGAGGTACACATTGGTGACGGATTTAAGGCTCCGAGGAAAAGAGGGGGGAAGAAATGTGAGGCAGGAGAGTTTGTTCAAGTCAGAGAGACACAAAAAAAGGGAGTGAAAAGGAAGAGAGGAGGAGGGGAGAGGGTGGAGGAAACAGATGGGGTGGTGAGAAACATCTAAAAGAGGAGAAAGCTAACAGCAGGTGGGCAGACACTCACATCATGGGTGGGCTCTACCAGTGAGGCGGTACGTAGCTGTACCCAGGTGTCCCTTGGGGCCTGTAGGTTGGCACAGTAACTGGGTGTCCTCCAATCTGGGGGTGCTGGGGCGTTGTCAGCAGGGTCCCTACAGGAAATTAACAACACCCTTAATGAGCTTTACCCGTTTTTGAATCCATCTGCTGAACAGCTTTAAAGGCTCGGTTTTTTGCTATAGCTGCCATCATTGTACATGACTTTCATGTTATATCAACACGTCAATGTGTCGACAGCTTTTTTGTTATATTTTACAGCTCTCAAAAAACAAACACGTATCTACCTCCCTTGACACAGACGTTTATCAGGCTTTCTCCTTGTCCGTCATTTTGACAGACAGGTCGTACAATTGCACCATCACCTATTATTACCCCTTATTTTAATTTTAGCTGCTGCTGGCTGATGAACATTATCAGTAGCCTATTACCGGCTGCTTGTCCTTCATCTTTCTCTGCATCAATCCCTCTTTTTTTTATCTATTTTTTTTTTAACACAGATACATTTATCAACAGTGAATGTTTGATACTTCGGTCATGGATGTGTTGGTGGTGATGACAATGACCATGAACATGATTTCTTTAATTACCTATTTAAATGGGTATCATCTTATTTCATGTAAAGCTGCTCGCTTTATTATTGATTCGCACAACCCATCCTTAGCCCGCTCTTGCTCTCTTTACTATGAGACTGCTGCGTCAGTGTGAGTCAGGCCTTAGACTGTTTAATGCGTCTGTTTTGGATGTTTGCTTCTGTTGCTGTGTGAGCTAGTGCTAGGCGAGCAGATGTAGAACTGACCAGCCCTGCTTTTTCACCTTGTTATCAATGCTATCACAATTAGTGGTCTTTTAAAAGAAACTCTGGACGCTCAGCTGCCATGATATTTTGTAATTGAATGCAGCTATATAGACCACAAATGCAAAAGCTAAAGCAAAGAGATAACATTAACCCATTTGGCTAAAGCCAGCTAGAGGACCAGGTCATATGACTGAGATATAAGAAAAGACTAATGGCTAATTAATATGCCACTAACTGGACAGGGGGGTGGATTACTTTTGTTAATGTGACCTCTGCCTTGTACATATAAAATTAACCCTAAAGGAAGCCAAATAAATAACTGAATAAATGTAAGAAATCAATTTAAACTATAGCTGCAACTAAGCATTACTTTTCTTGATCAATCTAACAATCATTTTCTCAATTAATCTGCTTTTCATGAAGTGAAATAATAATTTGATTTTGGTCTACATAATTTATACAAATGGCACAAACTCACAAGCCTAAAGCCCATGATAACTGCCTAAAATGTCTTGTTTTGTTCCATCAGCAGACCCACACTTAAAACATATTCACTTTACTGTCACATGTGAAATGCTGGAACTGGAGGAAAAAATTAAAATTAAAAAAAATTACGATTGATCAATGATCAAAACCATTGCCGGTTGATTTTCTGTTCAGTAATAAATTTAGTGTCTCATTTATACACTGCTGTTTTAGGATATACAGACCTGACCCCTGCAGAGCATGAAAGGGAACTCTCAATGAAGCATTTTTACACACATTCAGTGAGCAACATTAGAAAAACATGTCTGTGCAAGTGTGAGAGACCACCTCTGGCATGAATAAATGATTTCTAATCACACATTACAGTCAAGAGAGTAGAGAATAGTCAAGATGTCAATGTCTTTAGCCAGAGAGTCATGTCAGTGGTTCCGGTCTTACCTGCACTCATGGCCATGGTTGTCCCAGCTACCATCCCCATGGCAGCCATGCCGTTGTTGCGAGGGGCAGGTACAGGGACGGGGGCAGGGTAGAGGGCTGTGGAGGGGATGCTGTTAGGCTGCACCACGGTGGTGTGATGGATCACATGTGGCTGAGCCGCATACACTGGCTGGGTATAGTACGCTCCCTGTCAGGGCGGACAGAGGACAGGGTGGTGAGGCTGAGGGTGTGTGTTTGTGTATGATATATAAAGCTTATTATAACATTTATATGTTAATTATATTTGAAGGAAATCTAAGGAGAAGGTAAGAGTCAATTTCTACAGCAGGGATAAGAATTTGCTCAATCACCAGGGTTTTCTGTTGTTTGGTTTTTCTCTAAATTGACATTCAGGTCCCTATTTTGTATGTGAGTTTAGTTTCTGTCACATTTGTAAAACTGTTTCACCCAATTCTACTAATATGCTGTAAACTGTAATCAGCTAATCACATACAGTGTGTCATATTCACTAAGTGAATGAGTTACATGACTCTGCCAACCAAACAGGTGCGACCTGACAAATCTGATCAACATTTTTCAGTCGCAGAGTTCAGACTCTGCCTCCACGGTAATGTATGAATGTAATTGTAATTCAGCATCCTTACCTGTGCGTATATGTTCTGCTGAGGGTAGGCACTGCGGATGGGGTACATGGCTGTCGGGTATGGAGTGGGGGTCGGGGTGTAGGGAGGGGGCGCTCCATTTGACTGAGTGGGGGGCACTTTGTACGGGGTGCCTGCTGAAGTATATCCTGAAAACAGACAGAAGACAAAAAGAGAAACAGAAAGAGAAAATTTAGAACACATTACACTAGAGTGACCCACTTTATAAATCATTTTATAAATTATCTTATCACTGAGAGATGGCTGATAATTCTCAGTGAGTTTGTCACTACAATCGAGCCCTCTCACATACAAGTAGTGATGCGAGCTATTGTTAATAAAAAATATGATGAAAGCAGCTTTAGGTTATAACAATTCACCATGTTACCACCATTTGAAAAAGCAACTCTGAACTGAACATCAGTTTAATGTCATAAATACACACCCATGAAAACATATAATCTAAATGCTCCAATTCAGGGTTTAATGTCGGCCGTACACAAATGATTTTTCCAAGCGATTTCACAGTTACAGACAAGCTTCCAATATTGAAATATAATCATGACAGTTTGGGTCTTCAACCTCAGTCCTAGCTGTCTTAAGTCGTCGGTCTTCTTCTTGTGTTGTAATTCTGATAAAATCAAATCACATTTACTATGACAAAACTTTTAGTCTTTGCTCATGCAAATGTTTAAGTTCAATGACATGAACACTGTCAGCAACCAACAAGTGCAGTCTCTTCAACGCTGGTGTTTTTAAAGTCTGCTAGTGTGTGGTAGGCATTTGCTGTCTTTAAATACACAATACAGTACAAGGAAGATGTGTTTTATGACAACATCAGGATTGGATGCAGACCAGTAGAAACCAAAAAGCTAAAGTCATTTACATTAGCTGTGTGTCTCTATACATCCCTCTTTTATCAATTTATTTAAACTTTCAACTGTAGCTGATTAATCTGCCACCATTTTGATCATTTATTAATGGTTTAAGTAATTTTTCAAGCAAAAATACCCAACATTTGAGAGTTCCAGCTTCTCAATTGGGACTGTAGGCTGCTCTTACTTGTCTTTCATTATAGCAAAATAGAATATGTTGGGTGTTTGGATTGTTGCTGATCAGTTAAGACTCATAAGACATATGATGCTGTCACCTTGACCTCTACAACATTTATTTTCTGGAATTAAAATGCATTTTTCACTGTCTTCTGATGTACTATGGACCAAACAATACAAATCATTAGTTGCAGCCTGATTAAAACAGTTTGTCCTTTGCATTTCCTACAAAATCCACCAGATGGGGGACTAGTGCCGTCTTTTAATGGCGTTTGAGTCTAAAAGCAACACAGCCAAGTGTTTGTGTGCCTCAAAAAGCCTCATTTAGCCGGGCTCACCATGATCTTTGAAGACAGAATTTTGGCAGTGTTTACTGTTAAAGAGACAGATCTATAGTTGATGTATATGGAGTACATTCACCTTTTAAGGGACCACATACACTCAAGCAACCTACCAATCTTAGTGGTGCATACATGATTTAACCACCATTTAACTGACATTACATCAAAAGGTTGAAAAGCACGAGGTCTACTGTAGGACAGTGAAGACATCTGGTTCAGACCGCTGCATTAATGTCTGCTGTTCACGGGGGCTCTGCTCTGTGGGGTGCAGTAACTCTGAGCCGCCACTCGGAGGAGCCTGAAGGTCAAACATGCTACTAGCTAGTTGCTGCTGCAGAGCTTATGAAAGCGCTTCTCTCACACAAGGACAAGGGAACAAAGAGATGCTGGAGCTGCTATGTGTGTCTAAAAGTGTGTGTGCATACCCTCACACATATGCATGCAGGGCATTAGAGGACAATGGTGTGTGACAATTACACAAAAGCCCTGCTGATAGAAAACAGCTTGTCTATTCAATGGTCTTGGGAAATAATGACATTGACCAAGACACATTTCTAATCAGAGCAGAGCTGGCTTGTCTGGAGGTTGATGGTTGTCTGGGACACAAAACCCACAGACTTTGATTTCATCATACATCCATGCACGGCAGAATGCACAGGAAAACATTTTCAGTTAAACATTGCCACTGCTGATTTAAACAACAGCCTCGGTAATTAGGTTCTTTTGTTGGAATGAGACTGGGCGAGCTTTGCCAAAGCATACCTGATATTTTGTTAGACTTCCAAAAGATAAAGCCCAACTGGGGGGAGGGGACGACAGGGGGGCTTCAAACGCAGCACAGATGAAATCTACAAACCCATCCTGCCTCTGTAAGGTACTTAAAATTCAGGAGGACAGGAAACAATTCAAGTAGCAAGGTATTTGTACCCCTGCTCAGAGAACTGTATCTGAATGTTTTCAAAATGTGTTTTCCTATAGCTGATAATCTACTTCAAGCTTTCTGTCGATTATATATTATATATTATATATTACACCAGTTCTTCAAAGGACTTTGTTCTTTTTATTCATTACCAATTTACCATCCCATCCCTTTGTATGGAAAAACACAAATATCTTTAAAGTCAAGAGTTTTATTGCTTTTCTACAAGATCATACTGAAAAAACATCTTATTGACTTAGCAACTGCCAATATTATAGCGGTTTCCTTTTTGTCTCGCTGACTGCATGTTTCTATTATTATGACTTGTGTATCCGATATTTCTGTGACAATATATAAACTAGGGCTCCTCCCTGAAAGTCTAACATTCAAATAATCAGTCAAGAGACCCCTCAGTGAACTGCCATTGTTCAAGTCCAGCAGTGGGATTTTTTTCTGACAGCCAATGTGTAGTGTACTTCTGGGGACGTTTCAGTCCGAAGGTTTAGCTGCAGAGTGAGCGCTCCTCACATTCATGCTGCTTTCTGGTGCCGGCAAGATGTGACAAATTTACAGCTCATAGAAACTTAACATGATGAAGTCTCTGGCTTTTGTTTGACATCTAGCGTCGGCAAGAATGTTGGTGCTTATTTCTGATCTGTTGTTATCATAATTAGCATATATTAGTTGGAGGGCTAACTTGGCTGAAGATAAGATGTATTTTACTGATCCCCCAGAGGGGAAATTCAAATAACACAGCAGCACAAGAAAAAAACAAAAAGACATTAAATAGAATAAGATAAAAGAGAGAGAGAGAGAAAAAATAACAATAGAAAAATAAAGGATAAAATAAAATAAAATTGCTACATCAAGATGAATAAAGTGACTAAAAATGGCAGATTACATGTGCGTCACTGTCACCCTGAAAATCCCTCCAATTCCTGTTCAAATTATCAAACAGTAACGCAAAAAAATGGGACGAACAATCAGATATCCAAATCTGATTCAACTGACATAATTCTGAGTTGGGACTTAGCCTAGTATAAACCTGTATGTATACATTAAAACGAACGAACAAACAAGTGTGCTAATAAACCCAAACTCAATGGGACCTAGACATTTGATACTATTTGAGATTAGCAATGTACTAGATGAGAATTTGTTGTTTGTTGCTTTCAGATCTTAAAATCCGATGCCTGCCTCATGCAAATTCACATAAAGCGAATAAGTGTACAGTCAAAAAAGTACTTCCTATAAATGGATTTTTGGAGACACTACAGACAGGTGACAATTTGTCTGTGGCCTAAGTTTTTACATACTGGCATAGCTTTTTCCCTAGTTATTCAACTCAACTCCTGATTACCAGGATGTTATTTGTTGAAGTCACGACTAAATACGTGTTAGACCTATTTCATTTTGTACACAAGCTTGATCTCCAGTGAGATCATACTGAAAGGTTCAAGACCCCGCCACACTAAACTATCTATATCTATACAGACACACCATATCTGGAAAGCACCGAGACAACTGTTATTCCCATCTGCTATGGGGACCAGACACCGAGCCCCAGCAGAGCACGTATCTGCTGCTATAAGGCCACTGGCAGCTGTTACTGGCTAGCTTCCCACTCCTTCACCATCAATGCCCTTTAGGCTGAGATCACCACTTAATCCATACTGCTTTCACATTACTGCAACCT
Source organism: Epinephelus moara (assembly GCF_006386435.1). Classification (NCBI taxonomy): domain Eukaryota; kingdom Metazoa; phylum Chordata; class Actinopteri; order Perciformes; family Serranidae; genus Epinephelus; species Epinephelus moara. The sequence continues at coordinate 16,958,214 of NC_065507.1, read as the reverse complement.
CTGCGGCGCTCTCGACAACCTTGTTTGCTCAAGTGTACCGAGATGAAACACATTTTGACACATCAGTGATTGTGGGGTTACATCAATTTTTGATTCATTACAAAATGCTTATTACTGAAAACTCATTGGCAGCTAAGGGCATCACAATACAGCATCGCAATTACAAAAAAAGGAACACGCTGTGCCTGTGAACAAAGACGCAGCACCTGTATTTAAAAGCTGGCTCTGTGAACTTACTAGTGTGCTTGATATGGAAAGGATCTGCAATAATCTATCAGGAATATCATTATTAAGATATGGCAACCTTTTATGACTCGTCTTTCCCCAACTGAGAAAAAAACTTGGTGACACCAGACTAGCTCATAAAGAGGAAAGACATGGCCCTGAGGTGTGTGAGATGATAGTGGCATCGACAATAAAACTTGTGATCACAACTGTTAGAAGTATAATTTGCAATGAGATCAGGAGATGATCACATGGAGATGATGATACACATAATAGCACTTATCTACTGGCATAATGGCAACTGTGTGTTTTTATCTCTATCATAAGTTCTTATTTTTTAAATAGCGGTGTGTGTTTGTGTAGTAGCTGTGTTGATTTCCAACTGTATAAGGCTGGGATGGGGTGGCACTGTATGTCTGCTTATTGCCTTTAGAAGTCTCCATAAATTAAGTATTAGGACAAAATAATAATCACAATAACTCAGACAATTACTGAAGATGTGGGGAAACCATATTTGCTTTAGGTTGCGTATGCATGTTCGACATAGATTAATTGAAGCTCTGTAGAGCAGCAGCAGTAATACATCATCTGACTTGAAATTAAAATTCCATCAGTGTGTAAATTATTCAACACATTAAGTGTTTTCCCAGCCTCAACCTAAACACCAACTAACTTCTGTTTCTTACAAAAAGGTTCACAGAAGCACGCACATCCCGGCAATAAATACTAGGTGCTGGACAGAGGAACGTGAAAGATGGAGAAACTAACTTTCATTTCTACCCGACACATAACTCAACTGCTTTCCAGAGTGTGAACTGAATGATTGCCATGATTACTCATCAGCAACATAAATATATTTCTAAAAGCAAGATAAATTGGTGGCACAAATATTGGTTTGTGAAGGCTGTTCAGTTTATACAAAATACACATCTGTTTTTAATTATTATTTCAGCAGACTTGGCACCATTCACAGCTACCAAAGAAGGAATAATCATCTTCTGAGGCGGTAAATCTGAAACTTAATCCTACTAATTTTGTTGACTATTTCAGAGTTTATTAAAAACTGTTACGAAATGCTTTATTGCAGACTGTTTTATTTTGATAGAGCATCTGTAATAGTACTGTGGAGTCAGGTATGCACAGTTGATGGTTGCGTTATTGTCGTTTACCTCATGAAATATGATGTTTAAGCTTTTTGGCTCTGCCTGCACATTTGTTCACACTATGATTTTGTCTTTACCCCTCAACTTTCAATTTTGCTCTGTGGTTTTTACATGCTTGTATTTTGTATTGTGCAAATAAAGAAACAAATCGGCAACAGTATCATATCTACACATTACAGGGCAGGCAGAGTAAAACACATTCTCCAAGTTTAATAATAAAAAATGTGACAATGATGTGAAATTATCTGAATGTATCGCTGTGTCTGTGTGACATCCTTTACACAAAGCTTCAGTGGATCATCTACGCTCACTGCCATCTTTGTGGTGTGTGTATCCGAAACATCCCACTAATTAACACCCAAAAATTGAGGTGAACTGCCAGCAATTTCTCCCGAGATATTCACAAATATAAACAAAGTCAGTAAAAGGTGTGTGTGTGTGTCTGTGTGCGTGTGTGTGTGTTAGGGCTCACCTGGTGGATACCCAGGACTGCCTGTTTGATAGAGGTTGGGTGTATAGGTGGGAGCCGTGGCAGGATACCCTCCTGGATACCCTGCAAGTCATCACAGACGAGAGAAAATATCAGAAACCATAGCTTAACAAACAGAGAGGGCCACAGATGCACACAACAAAGAGTCTCTCTCACACACACACAGACACCGACACACAGGTAGGGCAGTATTTGGTTTGGAGCGGGATGCGCACAGATGGCGCTCATTAAAAAAAATGTCTGCACCAATCACACAGTCGGCTGAATGCGTCTTACATACAGACGAGACACACCTGCCAATATGGTGTGGGAGGAGATAAATTCAGAAACGCATTAGCAATGCATGCAGACACGTGCAAAGGGGGGGCACGCACACACCACATACACACTCTTGTGCGTCATCAATTACACGTCGAGCAAACAAAGCAGATTTTGACCTGAGAAAAAGCTTTCACTGATAAAAAGGTGCGAGTTCGACAGAGCGAGACAAAGAGGGAGGGAAAGGAGGAGGAGAGTTAAGAGACGGTATGTACGTGAGCGAAGTGCTGCTCGTTGCTGCTTGCTATTATTGGCAGTCAATCTCACAGACTATCTGTTCTGTAGCCCTGAGCCTCTGCTATATCTAGCTTTGGCTGCTGTCTGCTGTTGTAGGTTGAGCCACAGATGTAACAGGTTTATTAAATATCTGCATCAATCTATGCTGCAGCAGCACAGAGGGCTGTGATGGTTAACTAACTGCTCAGCTCAGTTTAATACACGCTTACTATAGATTACACAGAAACATTTGACCTCTAAATAAAAACTAAAAAAGATGAGGCCTTCTGACAACAGAGGAAAGCGTTACAGGTATAGCAACTCACAAATTCCCAGGTTAAATTCGATGTATAATTGTAGATATTTTCAACAACACCTTAAAAAAATGCATTATATTTTCATTTTTAATTTAGTACTTAGATCCATAAAAGCATGATTAGCACTGAAAATACTGGCTGAATGAGCGATTAGTCAACAAACAAAACAACAACAAAAATAACTGCTAAGAGTGATTTATCAAACAAAGTTTCCAAACGCATCTCAATTACAGCTTCTCCAATTTGAAATTTTGCTGCTTTTTTCCTGTTTTATATAATAATAATTTGAATATCTTCAGCGTTTAAGACTGTTGGTTGGGCAAAACTTGCAATTTGAACACACCTTGGACTCAGAACTTCAACATGTATTTTTTTAACACTGTATAAATGCAAACAATTTATCAATTACTTTATTCTAAGGATTCAATATAGCTGTTTATTTGATCATGACACTAGTCAGTTGCAGCCTGAAGCATAATATTTTAGACCTGTGAATGAGACAGCTGAGTCTTTAACGTGGAGTCTGACTCATTTAGAGTGGTTTCTCAATCGGGAAAATAATGCAAACTTATTAGCTCAGCAGCTGCTGCAGCACGGTTCGAAAGATTTAACTAAATGTCTGGTGACTTGTTTAATTCATCATATGCACTGATTCAAAGCCTTGGATTAAATGATACAATAACACACCAGATGTGGTTACATCCCTATAAAGCACACAGAACTATTGTGATTAACAAGGTGTTTAAGTTTGATACTTGATACTTAAGTTAAAGGGAGGGACGATTGTGACTGCTGCTCCTTACCAGCACAAATATTTGTATTTGCTCATTGACCAACAGAAATGTCAATACTTAATGGCATGAATTAAATCAAGTCTTGCAAACACTGCATCCTTTAATTAGAGATGAATTCACAATTATCTCCTAAGTTGACCTGAGTAACATTTAACATCTCAGAACCTGAGCAGAGAGTCTATTTCTCCAAGACCCAGTTTGCAAAATTGAGACCAGCTTAAGGACTAACCTAAGGTAATAACAGCCTGTCTCTGAAGGTGAGTTTGTAAATAAAACTGTGAATGAATTTGTTTGAATACAAATTAAAACTACAATCAATAATGTTTAACAAGAGCTGCCCTCTGTTATATTATTCCTGAAGTCTGCTGGTCACAGTGAGTGTGTAGTTAAGATAAACCAGGGCTCATTTACCTATATTCAGAAGGTCATGTACCATCAGTCAGATCTGAAGATAGGAAAATCACGAACCGTTTTATCATTTAAATGTGCCTGTGGTGAGTGTTTTCGCATCAGTGGACACACATGAGATGAACTGCTTACTAACTGAAGCTCATGTGGAAAAAAATTAAGTCTCTGCCAGGAAATAATCCCCGACAAACATGCTGCTCCTCAGACTTTGTCACATGTGTTTAGTTCACACGAAAAGGTAAACTAAACACGAGTGGAAGCACATAACTGTAAGATACGCTAGTGCTCTCATTTTACTGTATCAAATCTACTTTTTAAATCTGTGTGCAACCTTGTGGTGAATACAGAACTAAAATATTCATCATTGCCGCAGTCACCTTCGACCTGCAGTTCAAATTCTGCACTGTGTTATGGAAAATAAAAACCCTACGGCTGATTCAAAACGATGGAGAGAAGGGAACTGAAGTGACATCATGGAGCAGGCCAAATTATCCAAGCTTCACGCTTCTGCATCAGGTTAAAAAGATGCCACAAGAGACGAAGGAAACCGTCTTTTTGTGGCTTATTACAGTACGGCGTAACAAATCTAGCCAGCTGACTTGGATGTCAAAATATGGAGCTGCTCTGCGGAGTTTTCACTCCTCTGATTTTGTCTTGAAAACATGTCTGGCCACACTGTTTAACTTGAAAACAGTGAACTGTTATTCTTTCACATTATGTATCACCGTATGACCCCATTCCTCCCGACTAGCTCTGGCTTTATCATTAAATGTTTTCTTCTATCTTCTTAGTTTATCTCAACATGTTCTTCACCTGCTGCACTCAAACCCTGTGCTTGTATTAAATTAAAGGCCATATGATGTGAACAACTCCATCTTTAGGGTCATGGTCCAGGTCCACACTGCTGCTCTGCAAAGAGTGTCGACTCTGCTTCCTTGCTGCTGCTTCAATGAGAGATTATTGACATCCTGAACTTCAGTCAACACTTTGTGACTATCTTCTCCTACCTCTCTTCACCCTTATCGAACGCCTTCTATCCTGCACCAACCCCCACTTGTACTAAAAATGCCAGAAAGGTTAACGTCTCCTACAAAACAGTTTTACTAGTTTGTATTATATCACTTTTCTGACATACACAACTTCTGTGGATGCTACATTACTGCATACATACTGTAACTGAGTCACAAACTGTGGGCATTAGGTGTTTATTGAAAACTTTTTGTGACCTGTTTCTACAAACTGTAAATTCGTTGTTCAGATACCAATGAAGGACATTTATTTTTCTGAAACACATCCTATACTCCAGTACATTGCTGAACTCCTCTGGCCCTACTCCAAAACAATGTCTTTTAACTGTCCCCTGATCGAGGCTGGAGGTTGGAGGTCAGTTCACCCCAAAATCAAAAATACAAATTTTTCCTTCTACCTGTGCTGCTGTTTATCAATCTAGATTGTTTTAGTGTACATCTGTCGACCATATCTCCACAAAGAGAGGAGCATGCATATACTGCTAGCTCACCTAGCACCACTGAGCTAGCTAATGTTACAGCTCAGCTAAGGAGGATGCCAGTAAAGTTTACATCTCATGCTGCGATTAGCCTCTTCTCCATGAGTAGATGCACACTTCCTTCTGCTCAGTGATATGGTTGACAGTTCATTTATGAAACTGCTCACAACACAGCCTGTGGATTCTCTTGATTAACCGTGCATGATTTCTGGTAAGAGACATTGCTGCTGAGTTTTTCAAATGTTGTTTTTAGTGCTTTGAGCACCTCAAGCCGAGTGCCATCTAGTTCCATTATATTGGAGAGAAGGCCGACATCTCTGCAGTCAATATCTCCAACACTCAGCAACTCACACCAGAACAAGCTAGATTGATAAATAGCTCAAAGGGTAAGAGGAAAAATATGTATTTTTGATTTTGGGGCGAACTGTCCCTTTAACAACTTTTGGGACATCAAGAGGCCATTAGCAGAACTTTTCAGGCACTTGTTCAGCAACTATACTGAATGTGTATGTGTGTGTTAGTCTTACCTGTGAAGGCCATGTTCTTAGGGTTTCCATATGGGGTGCCAGGCTGAACGGGGCTGTAGACTGGATTCATAGCTGAAGATAACCTGTTCTTGCTGAAAGAGAGAGAAAAAGACAGTGTGGCAGAGAGGGCAGGGGGGGATAAGAGAAGACAGAAGACAAACGGAGGAGAGAGACGTAAGCCGTGTAAATTGGAAAGAAAATTGTTACGAATATCAAGCATACGCACACACTCATCACACACATAAATCCCAAACTCAGATTCTTAAGGCGACATCCAGCTGAAGGATTTTGCCAGCATGCAACAACAGAAAAAAAATCAATCCCTGTGAATCCTCACCCTCAAGTAGGCTCAACGTAAGTATGTATTTAAAAACACAGACTTTTTGGAATAAATAAGGCACAAGTACTGACAAAAAAGCACAAGTAAGCACGGATCCACTGAAATACTGGTTTTGGTTTCCTGTTTGGCTTTTAATACAGCTAATCATCTGCCTTATTTTCACTACTGCACCAAGCAAGGCAGGGCGAGCTCTACCAGCCAGGTTTCCACTGTTGGATTGAACGGAGGAGTGGCCACTAAACATGGCTGGGGTGAAGGTTACCAGTAGCAGCGCCGTTTATACTACATCTCCCATAAGGAATCTGTCTCCAGGGGTCTCACAGTGTAGACAAAAAGACCTCAAGCGCTCCAACTTACCTGCTCGTGAAGAATATGGGCATGGGAAATTATGTACATGTGTGAGAGTGTGTGTGAGTGTGAGTGTGTGTGCATGCGTGCCCCGTACCTCTTGTGCGTGTCTGGTTGATACATGAAACTGAATTTGTCTGTGGGATGCCCGCTCGCCATTCTTGCTGTATGCAAATGAGGAAGGAGTGGAAGTGGATATGCAAATCTGAAATTAAAACAGCGAGAGGTCATGATTACAACGAACACAGGAAAAGGAAAAAAATAAAAAAAATTAAAGAGGCAAAAAAAGCAAGCACCAGTGCAACAGCAAATGGTTAGTGACCGCAGCAGGGGAGACAGTGATTTAGACGGTGCATTTGAGTGAGTGATTGTTGTGCCTTTAGCCTCTGATAAATGCATATCTGTACTAATACAAACCAGTGTATGGGGTAAAACTATTTATGTGAATACTGTGTGAAGTGGACTGTGCTGTCCGTGGACTGTGAAATAGACTCTACTTTTAAATCTCTACCGTGAGCTCTTGCTCTGGCAATACCGGCTGATGAAACAGCCTTGAGGTAATATTCTATTAATTCCTGTGTATATTAAGCCTGCATGATGCGTGTATGTCCAAGAGAAAGTGAGGCATGAGTATGAGTGTGTGTGTATGTGATGTGCTGTACACAACATCCAATACAAGCAGCAAAGCAAACATTAAGACAGCCAAATGAAAAAAGCACAACACACCCAGTGAGCGGGCAAGTGACGGAGAACAAAATATAGTACAAATAGGCCAAGTCTTGCACCGAGCCATGAGTAAGCATGATCCAGTACACACATGAGCCAGAACCACAAGAGCATTGCACAAACACAGAGCGGAACAGCTGAGGAATAAATAAAGAAAGGAAAGGTGTGTGTGTGTTTGTGTGTGTGAGCTGTGTGTTATTTGAGTTCATGTGTATCTTGTGTTGATTTGTACTTCCGTCTCTGAAAGAGATGGGACCCCGGGATGTGATGGCAGTGATCAGGCCGGTTCTTTCTGGTTTTCAGTGCGGCTCTGTCGTGTGTATGTATAAGACTGCGTGAAATATGTTGTGGCAAGCTCTCTGCACGCGGCACATCATCCATTCACCGTGTACAGATGATCAAAACCCATTTGTCCAGTTCTGCTTCCTGCAGATTTGTGAATTGGATTGTACAAATTTAAGTCTGACCGATCCATCCTGGGCTTGTGCTTCATGGCCAGTTAACAAATCCTTCAGATGATTGCAGCTTCACTGTCACAATTCCTGGGCATACACTGTACCATGGTGATGCCAAACGGCACAAAGTGACACTTCAAATTAGGCAAGGAAGCATTTCAGCGCTCCATCCAGGAACACTGACGTCAAAACGCTCAGAGATACTCAACAACTGAATGCGAGCACAAACCCGTGGGTGCAGTTGCTTTTGAGTTGCGCATGAATTCCTTAAAAACACACATATGCATGCCCAAAAAATGATCAAAAACACATGAGCCTGTGTGTGTGTGTTTGTGGGTGTGTAAAAACAAGAGTGGTGATGTGTCAACGCTGGTTCATTACCCAAATTCATATCTCATAACAAAAGACTGTGCCAGGGGAATTGATTAACCTATTGCTGAACACATAACATAGTACATTTCTCATTAATCTACTGTATCTCCTATGATTTAAATCCTTCCTCCAGGGCAACTCTTCCTCCCACCTTTCATTCCTTTCTGCCGTTCTTCTTCATTCAATTCATCACCACATTTCTCCACCTCCCTTAATCAGGGACTCCACATTCAAACATTTGATTATAACAAGATTAAAAGCAAAATGCAAAGATTATTACAACGGTCACATTAACAAAACAAACAGCTTAACTGGATTACCTTAAAAATGCAAACCCTGATGTTTTCCTAAAATGTCTTCCAAGCTCTCTGTGAAAGTTTTAAAATTCAGCACCACTGATCTGCAATGATCTGCACAAGCAGCGCAGTTCAACAACACCAAGAGTGGTGCTAGCAGCTCTGAGAGACTGTCCTTATAGACAGCAGCGCTCTGAACTAAATGCTAACATCAGCATGCTAAAATGCTCCACATGACAATATTAACATGCTGATGTTTATCAGGAATAATGTTTATCATCTTAGTTAGTATGTCAACATGATAACATTTGCTATTTGGCACTAAACACAAAGTGCAGCTGAGGCTGTTGGGAAAGTCATCAGTATGCAGGTACTGGTCATAAATCAATGTGTTGGACAAATTCAAATTCAGAATGATGATGCTAGATGAAAAATAAGTCATTACAGTTCATTTTGAGGGGGGCATGAATGTCCGTGACAGATTTCATGGCAATCCATCCGAGGCTTGGGTGGTATCTATATGATATCGATGATAATTAAAGCTGAGCTGCTGTTGATAGACGTTATTGTTCGGTTTAGTCGAAATAAATCCTTAATTTAAAAAAAAAGGTAGATGTAGAAAATTCTGGCTATACAAGCCGGTTTTCGGTGCCGTCTCTTTCTACCGTTGCTGGTCTGCTTTTCACTTGTAACAAGGGTTGCAACGGTATGAGATTTTCACAGTACGATAATCGCCTCAGAAAATATTGCGGTTTCATGGTCTCACACAGTATTATAGGATTCATATTTTTGTCAGTCAGAATGACCCTTTAAGGAATTAATTTTTTTCCAATATCGTAGATAAGCAAATGTATACAATATAATAACCGTCAACCTTTATATCACAGCATACCTTACAATCGGTATATCTCTGCAACCCTACTTGTAACGCTAACGTTATCCCTGCCACTCGCAGTCATCATCTTTCTTAGCTCAGCTGCGTGTTCCACCAGTAGAGACTGACCTCTGGTGGTGCATATGTTGCACTACATCACCTTAATATAGCTTCTCCAAATCAGTTTATAGAAAGAGGAGCATCTGGATATTTAACGGTATTGAAAATACTACCTTAAGGACTTCTTAATACCTTGGTATACCATAACACTTTGATACCACCCAAGCCTAATCCATCCCATAGTTCTAAAGACAATTCACTCAATGTTAATCCATGAAATTCCATGGCAATACATCCAACAGTTATGACTATGACAAGGATATTTCAGTCTAAAGTTGACCGACAGATCATTTGCCATTTCTAAAGCCAATGCCGTGGGCATGGCTTTTTAAGAGATTTTTCCCCAAATTTAAAATCACCATCATTGTCATAATTTAGGCGAAGACATCATACTACCATTAGCCAACATAGCCTTAATTGTCTGTGTTTTTTTGTTGCTTCTGACAAAAGAAAATGTACAGCCTGTCATTATCTCAAAAAACAATTATCATCAGCATCAAGCTGCATCAAATTAAAGTTAAAGCAAAACATGTAAAAGCTTTAATTAAATAACCTTAATCTGGTAGTTGTTCACGTCAGCTAAGTTGTAATGTGCATGTAAATGTGTAGCGTGAGGGAACAATACCCATTAACACATGGACAGGTGGCTAAGCTAACCCTGAGGTCTAGTGCTGCAAACACAACAAATACCCAATTACAGCTTTGCCTGAATAGACTAGAGAAGGGAGTGTGTGTTCATACATCTCAGCCTGAGAAACAGAGTGTATATGTATAAGTGTGTGTGTGTTGGCTAAGGTAAAGAAAAGTGAATGGGCGAGAACAAGAGGGACGCCACAATGCGTCTAATGAAGGTGTTTGTGAAGAAAAGAGAACAACAGAGATGCATGTGATGAGTAGGAGTGTCTGACTCCCTTGTTTTCAGGGGGAGGGGATGATGAAGCACTTCAGGGCTCTCTATTCCTAAAAAAAACCGCCTCTTTCTAGCCAGGAGACCTTCTGTTCGACAGACCACTGCGATTGTAAAAGCCCATTTTACAGAGGACATTCACCATAAAAGAGATGGTACATTTATTTGTAGGACGTTGTAAAGGGGCAGCGACGAGTGTACACATCTCCTCCATGGTTTAGAAGTATTTCTAGCTCTAAAGGCACACTTCATAAAGAAAAGAACTAAAATCGACACCGTATTGTTGGGTGCCTGAAAATATCAATAACACATCCACACTTGCTCGAGAGACACCAGCAAACAGCAACTGCTGCTGGGCACTGGGAGCCAAGGGTTTGGGTTGTCTCCTCGCAGTGGAGTGTGATTTTCTTGTGCTACACTTTTTCCTGCAAAAGGAACAATCTGCCATTTTGGAAAATACACTTATAAACGATCCACACTGGAGTCTGGCAATATCAGTTGCCATCTCTGCGTGTGGTTACAAATAATGATTAAATTCTGATTAATGCAATATTTTTTGCTATTTATCTGCAGCTTCAACCAAAGGTCATTTTCATTATTTAGTAATCTGCTGATTATTTCCTTGATTTATCCATTTGTCTATAAAAAATTAAAGGCACGCTGTGCAGGATTGTCATTTACTGTTTGTAAACACACTTGCCAGTGAAAGTGAAAGTAAAAGCTAACCTCATATTCCTTTGGCATTTCATATTTGCGTTTTTTGGCACGGTGTCCCTTTCCTGCTGCTTACGGTTTGGCACCTGGTTGCTGCCTTCTTATAGAGCCCTCAACCTCACCTGATACACACGTATAAATGTCCCGATCACAGAAAATAAGAAGATAAGAAGAAAATAAGAAAATGCAGGCAGAGGGCTCAGCAGAAAAATACACTGCCCCACACGTCTAATGGGTAACGTGATAATTGAGAGGTATTACTTCTGTTTGAGTCAATACATTGTTTTTAGGAACATCCTGTTCAGTGTATCTTTAAAAAATCTGATAATATTTTAACTTCCAGGTAGTTGTCTGACCCTACACAACCAAAAAGATGTTCCATTTATGATCATTAAAGACAAAGAAAAGCAGCAAATCATCACAAATGAGAAGCGGGAAATGGGGGTTGTTAGGCATTTCTGCGAGAAAAAATACTTGTGCAGTTACTAGATAATCACATTATTTGTAGTTGATGGACAGAAAAGTAATCTGCAAGTGAAAATTGCCAATCACGAGTTACTGGAGCAGTAAGTTTTTTGTATTTGATTAATGGCGTAAAATGGTGGATATAAGATAACTGTGAGTTAGGAATTTTTAATCATTCAAACACAGAGAGCATAAACATATAATGTTTTGCTAGATTGTGTTTTCAAATTGCCTGCCTTGTCATGCAGGAATCAAGCTTGTAAAGAGCTGATATTATATGGTACTGCAAGTGTATGAAAATACATTAAATTTGCCCAACTAGGGCCAAGTAGTTTAAGTAGCATAATTGGAAGAAAGCTTTCACAGTGAAGGAGCTGGAGAGCTGCAGGTACATGTGCTGTGTTGCCAGAAGCCACTGAGCCTTCACTGTTACATTACAATTCACCATATACACACTTTGTGACTGTCTGTTGTCTGCTTTTTGTAAAAACTGATTTCTCTGCCATTCACTCCTCTCTCCTTGGAACGAACACATTGGACTTCAGAGACAGCAGGGCTAACTGCAGTGTAACACCCCTCCATCAGTCAAAGGGCTGCTGCTTACAGCAGACTCTGGCAATGATGATGAAACTGTACACGTGACATAAAACGTTTTCACTCATCTGCTGATAGTTTTTACACCTTTCAGTAGCCTATTACAAGCAAACCAGAGACCATGTTACCGCATGTTTGGCTCTATAACAGCCTGCCATCCTCAACATCAAATTGGATCTCACTTCATTTTCTCCCCAACTACCTGTCTATGACACTGCAATGATGAAAAAACATTTATCAGAAAATTGGATTTGGACTGAAAACTGACGCTGCTACACAGCAGCCAATGGATGGTGTGTGCTCTAGTGGATGCATGTTGTTTGCAATTTTGATTTGACTCATTTAGTACACTTATCACTACAACATTGTCCAAATACTAAATTACACATTTTATTCAAGGACCAGGCAGTATTTTTTTACTTGTGGAATGAGAATTATTATACCTCAAGGCCACACAAACAAAGCACAATGAAAGGAAATAAAAAAACATATCAAACTCACTGGACACACTGCAACAAACAATTCTTTTCATTACAGATTGTTTCAATAAAAACATTAAAAAAAAATGTAATAAAAGCTTTTTATAATTTACCACAGCAAACAGTGACTTATTCAAATTCCTTGTTTTATCCCATAAAATAATCCAAATCCCCCAAAAATTACTAGCATAAATGACAAAGATGGAACCAGCTAATATTTGGCATTTTTGCTTGATGAATCTCCAAAGCAAATACATTGACAAAATAGCTGCTTATTATTTCTTATTGACTGACTAATCATTTCAGCTATAACTGCAACCTTCAATACTGACATCAAAGCAAATCGGCAGCTAACGCTCTGTCTGGCACACAAACACACACACGCTGACATTATTAAGACGACCTTCCAGCTCCCTGGCTTAACCAGAGTTATTTTTCAGGACTTTGTTAACCTTAAACTCTATTAGTGGGACTTCATTTGGGCTGAACTCACCGGCTATAGCTTCAAGGCATAGGTAGAAAAACACAGCTCACCAGCCTGCATGCCATCAGAGCTCGAGTGTATTTGTGTGTATCTTTAAATGTTTTGTGTGAGCTCAGTAATGTGACAGTCAGGTCTTGCCTTGTCTCAGATCTTCAAAGATTATGCCAACATATTTAATTTGTGCATGTTAATATAAAAACGTGCATGTTGCTAAACAATAATGCTGGTTGCACTCCATAAAAGGGAGATTCCTGCAGCCTCGGGGGACCAGAAGAGGTAATAATGAGGGAGGAGGAGGATTGTGAAAGAATAAACCTCTCACTCACTCACACACTCACTCACACACACACACACACACACATACAAAGAGCTACCATTCCTAGAGAACATGTACAATACAACACAACCCCCACACCGACTCTATCCTCCCACATAATACCTCACCAGGCATCTACTCTTTAAAGCAACAAATCAAAACCGGTGGGCGTCATCACACTTCAGCACAGGAGAGAATAGAGCTGAACAGCTTTTTTTTTTAATCCTCAAGAAGGCAACGTTTCACTTGGGTCATATGAAAAGGAAACAGAGAGATAAAAACCGTAAGACAACGAATTGCTGAGTGTAATGTGGTGCGTCAACAGTATTTTCATTCTTAAGGACTAATCACTATTCAAAATACCTTCCCGTAATTAATCACACATTTAATATCCTTTAAGTGGGCTGCTCTTTTTCTATTTATTGACTTTAGTCTATAGCATAATTTTAGCATCAGTTCACTGTACTGTAAAGCCAAAACAATAAATGTATTTACAGAAAATTGTTCTGTAATAGTTAATCCTTTCAAGCTGAAAATGCAGAAAATACACCGTTTCTCACTTCTCAAATGTGAACGTTTTTTTTAATTTTCTGTCTTCTTTAATTAAGTGGAAACATTTGCACATAACAAGCCATTAAAAATGTTACCCTGCGGTTCTGGGAAAATGTCATGGGCATTTTGCATTATTTTCTAACACTGTATTGACCAAGCAACCCAAAAAAAGAAGACTGACTGATCAAAGGGAGACTCTGACAATAAACAAAATAAAACGTGTCAGTATCTGTGAAGCATTTCAAATATGTACAGAAAATGTCGCTTATAATTTAGCCTTCTGCTAACTAGAGCCGAAAGCTTATGGCTGCAGCTTCAAGTTCACGTTTAAGTAGCTAACATTATCTAGTGTGTCCTCCACCTCACTCCCCGATGCAACACACCACCTCCCCAGGAGTAGAGCTGGCAGCTGCAGCAACCCAAATCCACTCCAGCCACAGCGAAATGGACTGCCCAGACTCTCTCCTGAATCAGAAAACTTTCTGTTGCTGCCTTTACACAGATTAGACCCAGTGCTGCTACTGGCCACCAGCCGGCCGTGACCCTGGGCACTGAAGGGTTTCTGTTAGGGCCGTAACAGTACATGTATTTGTGTCGGACCGTTCGGTACGCGACTTTCGGTTCGGCACAACCCTGTACCGAATTATTGGGCGCAGGATATTATTTTATTTTGTTTTATTTTAATTCCGTTTTTGCGAGCCGAACCATTTAAAATATCTAGTTCCCCGACGGACATAATTTGCATGGTGTGGGTTAAAATGAAAAAGAAAGTGACAAACACATAAGCCGTGAGCCTGCTCCGCCTCAAGCAGGCGTATGGTGCGCCGCGAGCCGTTCAGCACCGCGGACAGTCGGACTAATGGAATGTCGAACCAATGACATGGACCCCATGGCAAGTGAGCCTGACGAACCTGAAGACCCACCCGCAAACCTTAAGTCCTCCGTTCGGGAACACTTTGGTTACAGGGTAAAATACGAAGATGGAAATAAACAAGTTGACAAGACAAAAGCAGTGTGCCGACACTGCAGAACAGCGGTCGGGTATGTATTTGGAAACACGTCTAACATGCTAACGCATCTAAAGCGACACCACCCGAGTGAATGTTAACCGGCACGACTAGAAAAAGCAATCTGGTGCAAACTACGATATCGTCGTCGTTTAAAAAGAAAGAGCGTTTCCCTGACCATCGCGCTAAAGAAATAATCAACGCCATTGGAGTTGAGTAAAAGCTGCACTTTAGATATAAGCATGTAAGCATGTTTTGTTTACTGCACTTTAACAAAGTGGGAAAGCTAAGTAAGTTCCTAGTAAAACTGAATCTGAGCAGGCTTTAAAGCTGACCAGCTGCACTATACTTTTTATTTTAATTGAGTAAAACTGTTAAAGCAGAAATGTATATTTATATTTTTCATTCAAAAAATGTGTTAAAAAAACAGCAGGATTTTATTTTTCACTTTTATATTTCTATTTTCATTCAAACAATGTGAAAAAGCAGGATTTTATATATATTTGTTTCATTCAAAAATTGTGTAAAAAGAGTTAACTGCTGTGGTGGTATGTTTTAATAAGGTTACCAATAAGTAAAAGATATTTAATAGTTGTCTATTTTTTTCATTACTGTACCGAAAAAAAACGAACCGTGACTTGTGTACCGAGGTACGTACCGAACCGAGATTTTTGTGTACCGTTACACCCCTAGTTTCTGTTGATGGGATTCAAGCCGCTACAGTCACCTACCAAAGGTCCATCTCCCGAGGATAAACAATAAATAATAAAGCTGCATTAAAGCCCCTGAAAACTTGGTTTCCAATGTCAAGTATTTCTCTTTGACACTTAATTTTCATATAAAACATTGTGCTCATGTATGTTTTCAGAGCCTTTAATACAGCATAAATCCTGACAGCATGATATCTAACAAAACAGGCCCAAGGGACAGTCCAACTAATAGTGCCTGCTGTCACAATCAGAACTGACATCTATAATCAAGTCCGAAACCAAATCCATCTCAGTACAGTGCTCAAAGGCAATGTGATGACATCAGAAATCCCCCCTGCCTTCCACACAATCAGACCTGCCCTGCAGAAACGAGCTCCAAACAGCCCTGGGCTATTTTAGATCTAGGACAGCACTATACACTTTGGGACAGCATCTCCCCTTTTCTCTGTGCCGGCTTCCTCCTCCTCTATTCTCCTTTCCAAAATCATGTCATCAGTAACACACCTCATGGGTCTGCATCCCTGGATTATGTGACAATATTGAGCCAGCCCACTGAAAACTGATATGTTACCATGGAATAAATACCCTTTAACCTTATCCATTTATGAAGATTTCTACCTCCGCTGTGGTCCTTGGGAGCTATGCCACATTTAGGGAGAGCAAAATGGCAGTAATCTTTTGTTATGATGAGGCTGTATGAAAACAGATGATTTCATAAAGCAGAAAGAAATCTAAATTCACAGTTAGTGGTGGAAAAAGCTAAAAGCGTTACCTTCACTGAGATTAAAACAAAAGAGAGGGTGGTGACAAAGTTGTCCCCAACAAAGAGTCCTTAATTAGGGTATTAATTAGAGGCTTCTGTATAGCTTTCTTAAAAAAGGAGCATCAAGTAATTTGACTTTTAATGGGTTCCCACAGCAACTGGGAAATAATAACATCGATAGCAGGCCTGAGCAATCCTGGAAACAAGCCTAGAAGTCTACGGCCATGCTAGTTGCCTAGTGAGGCTCTAACACTAATTTACATACCAGACAAAATTGTCAGACGGAGAAAAAGTTTTCAGAGAGCGATCTATAGATATCATGTTACCATGAGCCAAAGTGAAATTCATCACTTCACAAGAGCCAGAAAATCATGCAAAAACTCGGGTGGATGATTGGTTAAAAGTTCATCACTGTAAAACAAGTGAACTTCAGAGGGCACTTGAAGACATGGTGTTTAGATTTCCAAAGCCGCGTGCTGGTGGTATAAATCTCACTTTTTGCCCTTTAAAATTCTAAACTTGTGTGAAATAATTGCAAGCAGAGATACAGACTAATATATTGCATATATGGTTGTAGAAAATGTCCAACAAGACTCGTTCTTTCCCATAATTTAGCAGTGATTTAACCCATGCTGATCGCCACCGTGATGGACAAGCTATTAAAAGCTTTAGGCCTATAATTACCAAAAAAAGGTGTCATGTCTGTACATGATATAAGTGCATCCTCAACACCATGTAATCACTTGCACAATAACAATATAAAAAGGCACTGGTGCATGTGTGGCCTGCTGCAGTATCTATCTATATGTTTCAAGGCACTCTTAATGAATGCACAAAGCTCAAAGGTGCTCCAAATTAATTAACGAACCAGGTACATCAAATTTTATTGATTGATTTTTTACAAATGCCACATCAATCCAAGCTGGGAGATCAAATAATGAGCTGCTGGGCAAGGTCAACGTTCTCATTTGGCCATGGGTTTGATTTTGAATTTTATTAACCTTTTAGACATTTTACCACCGCTGTGGAAAAAGAACTAACAAATCAGACAAAGTGGATTGATTTTTACAATTAAGGCCATCAACTTGCAGAAAACTTGGGTTAAAAATTTATACTTAATTAAGCTTCTAGTTTAAGAAAAAACTACTTAAAATTAGCTACTACATTACCGGGCTGTAATAGCCAGTGATTAAAAAGGCAAAACTCAATTCCTGAATTCAGCGTCACTGGATTTGTGTTTTGAGTAATCTGACCCTTTGAGTTACAGGAAAAAAACTCACACATGCACACCGCACCAAGTCACAAGCATGCACAAACAGAAAAGAGAACCAACAGCTTTATGAGCTAGATCTTGGAAGTTAAACCCATGATAAACAATCAATACCTCCAGGCAATATTAACTGCAGACAGGCATTATTGCCTGCGGCGGAGGTGAGACTTGACAAACACAGGAGAAAAAAAAGGCCATAATGGTGTAGTTAACATAGCAACCAGTGATATTTTACTGTCTCTTTGCACAAATTCACCATTATTATTTAGGAAGGGCTTTGATGAGATGCTGATCAATGCCAGCTACTCAGATATTTCAAGCTTACTAAATATACAGAGCTGATCAGGTCTTCTGTGAAATACCTGTTCAAATAGTGTCCCAGCTGAAAGCTAGCTCTTGATAAGATGATTAAATACAACAGGGTGTAGAGTCAATATACAAACTGTCTCAATTTTATTCTAATATACAGGAAAGTAAAGTACAGTGACATTTTGCAGTAGCAGCATTTGATACAAGCCGTGCTGGCAAATAACAACATGTGACTTTAAAAGATACTTTGCTGATTTACAACCAGGTGTTTGTCACCACGTTGTGGGTAGTGTGTGAAGATGAACGGTGTTTGGCCTTCCCCCGAGCAAACAGCACTGAGAAGTTGCCTGTGCCGTGAGCAAAAATCCGCCGAATGATGCAGAACACGTCATTTCATGTGTCATGCCACAGGTTTTGGCTGGTGGATGGGCGGGGAGCTTTGGGAGCTGGCAGCACAAGGGGCACCTTAACACTGTTCATCTGCACACACTCCCCACACTGCAGTGACACAGCGCTCGTTGAAAATCTGCAAAGAATCCGGGTGTATAATGCTTTTGGTGATTTTCTCTCATTCATATACTGCTGATGGTATCTGATGTCCATTAAACATAGTCAAAGTCCAACTTAAGATGAACTAGGGGTGTAACTATACATCAGTCTGGATTGATTTATTGATTCAGTGATCAATAATCCAACATAAGTGATGCAAAATCAGTACATCGATACATATCATCTTTAAGATACGCCTTTACTTTGATATTCCCATGGCATATGTGTCTCCATTTCCATCCAAACACACAGCTTCCTAAAAATTTTAACAGCGCTAAAGGCCTGGTGTGAGGCAGATTATGGTAAGCAGCAAAGAAAAAGACAATGAGGACAATTACTGATATTGTCTTGTATTGATTGCGGGCACCTGAATTGAATCTGCATTCCTGACAATTACAGTAAGTGTTCACATTACATTCTGTGTTTAGGGAATGCTAACACGACTGCTAACACCGTACATCAGTATCTCTTCTTTCTTCTTCCCTGGGCTCTGTGGGTCATCATTTAGCAATAACCAAATGTACTGTCAACAGATAAAAGCTGCAATAGCCAATCAATTGAAAATTAGCTGGCAACTGTTTTGATAATTAATCATTCAAGTCAATTTCAAAAAAGGAGTGCCAAAAATGAATGCCGCCATTTTTCAAATGTGAGAATTTGCTGCCTTTCCCCATCTTAAAATCAACATCTTTGGGTTTTGGACTTTGGGAAACTGATATTTTATAGACTTAACTTAATCAATTAATTTTAAAAAAGATAATTAGATAGACTTATGATTGTCCATTACAGCCAAAGTTTTAGCAATTAAATAAAATGATAAATGACTTCCAAGATGAAATTTAGTGGTATTCAAATATGGCAATTTTGTTCAAATATCACTGACACTGACAACCTGTCTAATGATGCAAATGTTTACATCTGCTTGTCCCATAAAAAAAATAAATAAATAAAAAAAAAGCCGGTCATTAAGTTGAGGCACTGTGGGCTGGACATGAGGAGGGCATATCTGGAAGCTGCCGTCTGTAAGCATCTCATTCACTGATCTCTGATGAGAAACTCATTAAGTGGTTCAAACCACATGGGACTGAAGTGCTAGAAAGACAACAGTCTGTTATAGAACCACCGACTCTCGTAACATTAAGAGACTCCAGCTTTCTATAGTCTGACAGTTTTACGGCTGCATTGTACGGCCCACCATTCATACACATGAGACTCCGCTCAACGCATGCCAATACCCACATTCCCCCCCTCTCTCCTCTAGCATGGCAGACAGGGGTCACCTTAGACTGAGGATGAAACTGAACTAGCAAATACTTCAAGCACTTCGACAGCTTTTTGGCCCAGCTTAGCTCTAGCTCTTATCCTCCGCAAAAAATACAGACTGACTTAAAATGCCACCCTTATACTGTCATTTGTGAATTGATTTCTCATGGATGACCATTATCCTTGCATTTAATACGCCTTCATCTGGGGGATGCAATTCTGCCAGATGCCTTTAGTCGTAAAAAGACTGTGCAAAGCCTTTATGATTTGTGCATTGTTTGTTCATTGGACAGAATCGATGTGACTCTAATGTTGTTCAGCCTTGTTAAGCATAACCTAAATTAAAAATTTAGAACAAAATCACATCACTGAATGTCTAACATTCATGGAGCAGTGTGCTTCTTCCACTCTCCTGTACACAGATAACTTTAAATGCGTTGCTCTGACGAGGGCCAAGAACGGTAGTATCTCAGAAATCCCTTTAGACAGATAAGGCTTCTTGAATTAAATAGGATTAGTGGTCAATGACTGAAGCAGGTAATCCCCCAAAAAAGATGATCGCGAAGAGGATTCATTTCACTGATAAGACTAGTCATAAGAGAGAAGAAGAAAAATATGCCTGTAGCATTTTGTGTAATCCTGTCTCTTTTGAACTACGCAAGGCTCTGTTTAGGTTTTGTATTCTGTATTGTCAGTGTGTACAGCGATACACTGTTAGGCTGTTGCATCCCTACTATTGCTGAATGATTAGTTAGTGAATCATTAAGATGACTGAAAGAAATTAGTCAACAAGAATTTTGCTCAGAAATTGATTGTTAAAGTTGTTTAACAAGCAAAAATGCCAAATACTGTCTCTGTCAAGGCTGCTTAACTCCATTTCCTGTTACTGTACAATGAAATATTTTATTGTGCCAGCAATCAGAAGGTGTTACTAAGGGTTTTTCACCATTTTCTGACATTCTGTAGACTGAATAATAATACTTAAATCAATACGTGGACAGCAAATTAATCAATATAGAAAATAATCTTAAGTTGCTGTCACACTTTGCCTTTCTAATGCTTCTTCTGACAATAGCCGGGGTCTTCATGTAACCAAAAGTGAATCTCAAGAGGAACCACATGATTATTATGAACCTAATAATGAGTGATGTGCATAGACTCAGTGAAGGTGAACCATCTAAATCCAGACTGCAAATATTTACATATGAATACACGCTACACTTCATTTTATAACAGCTGCACAATACACCACAGATGCAGCACAAAACTCTGCTGAAAAACAAATCAGTTGCACAACAAATTATGATGCTATGTTTTGTTCAAAATAGTGACTGTAGCCTGGAGGATACAGCCAAGCATGCAGGCGTTTGTATTTATCACCACATCAGTGGTTAATATGTAGTTATATCCATCAGACTATGGCATGCACTGGCAGTACACTGCATTCCTGAGATAGCAAGCAACGCCAAAACAGCCATGGTTGGACAAAAATGGTCACACTCAAACAAGCTTAAGACACCATTTTGGAAATCCACCGATTTCTAGATAACAACTCCGAGATGCCATCTTGCCAATTATCACCAGATTAGCCACCGTTAGCATGGCTATTCAACCATTCCGAAGCACCCCGTGCAGGAATCTATGCGGGTCACATAATAGTAACGTTAGCTTAGCTTAGTCTGCTAGCCTAAAAAGACAACCGCTAACTCGTCGTAGCAGCATCCCCGCATCCCTCGGGCGCACGCTGCTAAAATTGCTAATTAGCGAGCTAGCTGGGTAAAGATTAGCAAACTACAATGAAAAACACTCACAGCAGGTCAGAGCGGACTGCACCGGAACAACAGCGGCTACTTTTACCGCCTGGACGCCAACCACTAACCATAAAACCCCGAGCCGTTACGACAACGGCTATCAGTTTGATTCCGCTATTTAAGCTAGCTCCTGTTAGCTTAGCCCGCTAGTTCCCCCGATGTAGCCGACACGGAGGACAATTGAAGGGATACGGAGGAAAAGAAAGACAGAAAAAAGCGAACAACTAGCAAGTCGACACATGGACATTCCTGCCCTCCATAATAGACATCGGATAAGACTTACCAAAGCCACTCGGTCGAACAAAAAAATGATTCCCCGTGTGCGTACGTGCTCTCTCCCGTGTTGTGTGCTCTGCCTCAGGTCGGTGCGGACTGACTGGCTCTGCTACAGCAGCGTTTTGTCGGACCAGTGGCGCAGGGAAGACAGCTTTCACCCGAAGAGACGGCCACCGTGTGGGGGATGGGGATGCACTGCCGGGAGGGAGAGAGGAAGGGAGGGATGCAGGGATGTAAGGAGAGAGGAGGGGGTTCGACCCACCGATAGAACATCCAGTGAAGCGGCTCTCATAATAGCCTTATAATAATAATCATAATACAGAAATCGATATAGCTCAAACATAAAGAATGGAAAAAGCAAATGAGTGACGGAATGGCCTTGGTTTCTGTTGTCCATTTTGACTCATAGTCCTCAATCAATCAATAACAGAGCATTTGATTTCAAGGATTGTTGCGACTAATCTGCTAATAAAGATAATTCAGATGAAGGGAGGTGGTTTGATTGTTATGTTGCTGTATAATCACAGTTACTTCTTTGTTCTGTTGTGTGTGTTCGCACTTTATTGATTGTGTTAATGAGAAGTGACCTATATCCATACGTCGTTGCATATATTACCAGGATAGACACAGGCTGTAGTAGTATCTGTGCATGTCTGCAAAAGCCTGCCTTTTTGTATCTTCGTAATCACCATTTCCAGGCAGGAAAGTGTGTTATTTGGTCAGCAGCACTGTGGCAGTGAAACGGTACTGCAGCATGACTGAAGTTCACGTTCACTATTTCAGAGGCTTTTACTTGGTGCGTATGTGCAGAAGCATTACCACAAGTATTGCTCTGCAGCCAGGCAACGCCACCCAGTGGTGACAAGTTGCATTGCACCACAGTGACTCAATTTACCAAACATGCAGGGCCTGGAACCATGCCTGCTTTTTTTTAAATATTACATTTATTTATTTATTTATTTAGTCATTAACTTTTTAGTAACTTCACATAGGTGTCAAATGGACACAAAAACCCTACACATTTAAAGTGAACTAAAAGCAAAACAAAACATATAAAAATGGCTTACTCGTGTCAACTATAAGGCCTGATTTTGTACATACGGGTAGGCTAGGCCATTTTGACCATTTTTCATTAAAGTATTAATTGGGTTTTTAGTTTAATTGTAATTCTCTCCATTGTGTATGTAGTATAAATTTAGTCAGTCTACTTGTTTATGGTTGGTATGTCTTTCTTAAGCCATTTTCTTGTGATAGCCTTTTTACATGCCACTAACAACACCCTTAACAAATATTTATCTCGCTTTGCACAGTGAAGCTCGTCTAGATCGGCAAAGTGCATTGTTTTAAAATTAAAACAGATTTTCAACTTACAAACTACCTCCAGATAATTAAATTTTTTTAAAAATATATGTTGCCTATGTATTAATTTATTTATCTAATGAATACAGTTTTTGCTTGAATGTCATTCATTAATTTCTTACTTTACATATTTTATGTAATTTCTTATGTGTCCGGACTTCTTAGCCCATCTCTTGTGCTGCAAGTGAATGTATCCCCTATTTTTTTTTATGATGGGTGCATTTAGTTTTATGTATCTCAGATGCCACTGCAGGTGATATTGGTTGAAATAAAATAAAATAGATATTAAATAAATAAATAAAACTACCACACTATCTCAGCTACTCATACAAATCTGCAGCTCCAGCGAGAAAAAAATTCAGAGACAAAGGATTTACTAGTAACAACATATTCATGCACATCCTGGAACCCTGTCTGCCTGTTGTTGTTGTTGTTGTTTTAATTAAATTACATTAGATTAAATTAAAATAAACTAAGTTTTATTTTATTGTTTTATTTAATGTTTTGCCTATTTATTTATTTATTTATTTATACAGTTTTTGCCTTAATGTCATTTATGTATCTCAGATGCCACTGCAGCCAGGTGATAAAATAAATAAATATTAAAACCAAAAAAAACAAAACACTAGACTATCCATAGGCTACAAATATAGATCTGCAGCTCTAGCCAGCAAAAATCCAGAGACGTATTCCCGTCTATAGTATCTGTAAAACCACGTTAATCTGAGTCTGATGAACGGTTAAACACCAAACTACTACACTAGGCCCCAGCACAGTCCCACCGAGCCAAGACCCAGTCTGTAAAACGACCAATAAGCGAGAACTACAGTTCCCAGCTACCATTGCGCACTGCTCTACCGCAAACAAAGAGCCGCATACATGCACACACTACTCGAGGGCTTTTTTACAAACGACAGCAACATCTTGTTATTATTAACAAAACAGCGCACTTTCAGCAAAGATCATTTTAGTGACAAGTATATTCGCGGAAAAACAAGAAGCTGTCCGAGTCCTCGCGTGATTTCACGTTTCCGGAAGTTAGACTGGCATGAGAAGAGAGAGCTGTCCGAGGTGCTGACACTGTGAGTAGCGCTTGTCCTGCTTCAGACAACATATCTCTATATTTCACGTCTATATCTATTACTTGTATAACCTGTGTTGGACTTTTAACATCAGTGCATCATCTCAGGTAGTGTGTGTTATCTTAATTTTGAACTGAGTAATTGTGTGATAATACTGAATGTGCTAGACAAGATCTTACCTTAAACTGTTCTCAGTAATATTAAGCATTTAGTTTACTAATTTCTGCTCACCGTTCTGTGTGTCTTTCACACACAGACACATACATAGTCACATAATATAAGGGGGCAGGCTCAGCAACTTTATTATCTGTGAAAATGCATCATGCTCTTTATTGAATTTCAATTTTTTAATTTAATCAGAGTTTGAAAAGATGGATGAACCTCAAGAGTCACCGTCATGTATCACCAACGCCCACAACTCCAGCAGCAGCCCCCCCAGCAGTAAACCTGGCAGTGCTCCACTATGCAACGGGGTCCCAGAGTGCAGGACCCTACTGCGGGTGCCTGAGTCACACGGACTCCAGCTGCTGGGTGTGCTCAGATCCTTCAGGGAGCGAAGCCTGCTGTTTGACTTCACCATTAAGGTCCAGGAACACAGCTTTCCCTGCCACCGCTGCGTCCTTGCAGCATGCAGTGATTTCTTCAGGTACTCTATCTATCTATCTATCTATCTATCTGTCTGTCTATCTATCTATCTATCTTTCTGTTAAAATGTAACTGCTCTGTGTTTAGGGCCATGTTTGAGGTGGATATGCGAGAGCGTGGGGATGGTTCAGTGACTCTAGGTAACCAGTCTCCAGAGGCAGTTGGTTCTTTCCTGGACTTCGCCTATACTGGAGAGACACTCATCACTGATGGCAACGTAGACATGCTGTTTCAGATTGCATCTTTTCTGCAGGTAGAACCACAACCAGTCTTTCTTTTTCCTAAACATACAGTGCATCACACCTGTGATTTTCCCACTATGACAAGGCAAAATGTCTGCTGCACACTCCCATACTGGTGTCTAATTAGACCTCCTGTCACCTGTTATAACTGGAAAACTTAATACTTACGTATTCTTACTGGAACATGAACTTTGGGAACCTCACCATGTAATCTCCCCCAACTGCAACACAAGCAAAGGCATGAATGGATTACTGAATGGGCTAATAGGGCACAGGTCCAGGGGCCCAAAGTGTAAGGGAACCCCCCTGACTGTCACTGGTAAAATGTCACTCGAAGTGACAAGTACCGACCAGGAAGAGACTCAAAATGACCACAAAAAAGATGCAAAGAGACACAAAATAACTGTTGTATTGTATAAAGAGAACGGGATCCAAAAGCATGACTCAGACAGCTGTTCAGTTTAAAGTGGATTTATTTTCAATAAAGCAAGAAGGGGTGTCTTCGGTTGATCCAGGGTATTCGGGAGACACAGGGCAGGCAGGCCGAGCAGGGCTGGAAACAGGCTGGCAGGCTGGAGTGGCAGGCAAATGGGTGACCGGTGAGTGTGGATCTGAGGCACAGAGAAACAAGGTTCAGGCCAAAAATCCAAGAATAAAAAAAGCAATGAGCAACAAGTAGGCCGTAGTTAGTAACGCAAGGTAGACTGCACTGCAGAGTCAGGGTATTTGTACTGCTGGGTGTCATTAGTGGATGGCTTTTGGCTGAGCAGGCTGATCAGCAGGACTGATGAGAGCCACACCCAGACACACAGACACAGAGAGAGACAAATGAGGAACCACAAGAAACAAAGAGGAGGGGGTAAAATGGCTGACACATTAGGAATAAAGAAAAGGCACAGACTGACACAAAGAGACACAAACAACCAAAAAAGAGACACAAATCCACAAAAAGATGCNGAGACAAATGAGGAACCACAAGAAACAAAGAGGAGGGGGTAAAATGGCTGAATAATATTATGAATATATGAATATAATATTATATTAGGAATAAAGAAAAGGCACAGACTGACACAAAGAGACACAAACAACCAAAAAAGAGACACAAATCCACAAAAAGATGCATATGGCTATAAAGAGATGCAAAAAAAAACCTGCTCCTATGTAGGGGAGGTGGTGGGGCCTTTTGTATATCTGTGCCCAGGGGCCCATAGTCATAATCCGCCCATGAGCAGAGGTCTAATCAAGCAAGTGAACACACCTGTGTGCAGGGCCTTTATTAAACTACATTAATTAACAGCTGAAGGAATAGTAGTTCTTGAAATAATAGTTGATTAAAAATATACTTGTCTCTAAGTTGCAGTTTTTTTAAATATGTATTGTATATTGTTTTACAGTATATTGTAATTCTCATGGATGTTTTCTCAAGTGTTCATGTCGTTGTGTCTTGTTCTGTCCTCAGGTGTCAGTCCTGTCCCGAGCGTGCAGTGACTTCCTGATAGGAACCATGGACCTCTCTAACTGTCTGTCCCTCTTGTCCCTGGCTGAGGCGTACGGCTCGGCCTCCCTCCTCCAAAGTGCCAATGACTTTGTGGTTCAGAACTTCTCGGACCTTTCCAAAACCCAGGACTTCCTGGATATGCAGGTGCTGCTTAAGAGTGGACACAATAAGGAAGTTAATTAATCAAAGAAACTGAGGTTTATTCCTTTGACTAGTTTATACCTTGACTGTATATTATGTATTATGTATGTATATTATCTAATTTCCATACACACAGGGCATAACATTGTCCCAATAATTACACTTAATAAATCATAGGGTGTCCACGGTGAGACCTTTGTCAGTATAATTAGTGTAAACAGTGATTTTGATTTGACAAGTAACCTTATTATCATCCCAACATCAAAAAGTCTGACTGAATTCACTCTGTATTTACTGTTTCAATTGCTTCTTATAGCTAAATATGTTGGAGGCATGCCTAAGGTCAGATGCTCTAAACGTGCCCAGTGAGGAGACCGTGGTGAAGTCACTTCTCAGATGGACACGCCACGATCTCGCTGCAAGACAAAAACTGTTGCCGGGCTTGTTATCTCTAACCAGACTCCACCATCTACCTGCACCTGCACTAACGGTATGCACACACTGCACGTGCTGGATTTTTGCTTTTATAGTTGGTCTTGTGATTGTCTCATCCCTCATGTATCACCCCTCTCCTTCTCTCTCAGACTCTGCGTGACTCCGACACTCTCCTCTACGATAATGAGTCCTGTCTTGCCCTGTTCTCAGAGGCACAGAGCAGGCAGGACCAGTACAGCGGCCTGCTCTCTGACGCCAGGCCGGCCACCATGCAGAGTTACATCTACATCCACAAAACGGAGGAGAACGGGGAGATCCGCCACACCTTCTGCTACTGTCTGGAAACAGATCATTGGAAAGAGCTGGGAACAGGGCACGGAGAGGGGACAGCCACGATGCCAGACCCACCGGGATCCTACCTTACAAGCTTTGCTGAGAAGGTACGTTTTTGGGATTGGATCTTGAGTCCTGCAGTGGTTCCTTTAAAATTAAATTAATTCCATCAACTTATGACCCCTTATTATAAGTTATAGCTTTGTTGTGGGCTTTTATGTCTTGTTTCAAAAACTTTATAGAGACCACACAACACAACATAAAAGTATCCATTATTTCGCAAGAAATAAAATAACAGTTAAAGAAAGTGAAAAATATAAACCTATTTTTAAACATCCTTATCCCTTTAGTTAGCTTTTAAACCCTAAGCTTAATCGTTGAACCCTTGACAGGTGTAAAAAAAGTTTGAAAAAGTTCACCATCTTCTCCTCTTTCCTCTGTATACAAGATGTTTGTGACAGGCGGTTGCCGCGGTAACTGTTGTCGTGCAATACGTCTCCATGTGGCCGAGCCGTTCCACGACGCTACGGACGAGGTTTGGTGCTACTGTCCTGTGACTCTAACCTGCACGCCTGCACCTGCCATGCTGAAGCCCAGAACCACGCACACGGCTGTAACCTGCCTGGACCGCTTGTACGTCATTGGAGGACGGACCAAGGGATCCAGAGGGGGAGCTCCCAGTCTGCTGGAGGTAACAGTGTCTCCACCCTATACAGCAGCAATGGGAGTGCAGTTTATTTGTGCAGTACTAATTCTTTTCTTTCCTCAAGGTGGAGTATTATAACCCTCTAACTGAGACCTGGTGCTCTGTCAGCCCGCTGCCAACTGCCATCTTCTACCCCGAGGCCAGTGCTTGTGACAGTGTCATCTATACGCTAGGATCAGAGGTGGAGATCACAGACTCCTTTAACCCCTCACTGGACTGCTTCTTCCGCTACGACGCCCAGCAGGACCAGTGGAGCCGCCTGGTGGCAGAGTTTGGCCAATTCTTCCATGCTACACTGGTCAAGGCGGTGTCAATTAATAACACACTGCACCTCTGTGACCTGTCCACATATAAGGTGAGACATCAGATGGGCACTGAGGAATGAATGAGTTGTCTGTTCTTGCACTGAAGTGTGAGACATTAAAAAGTAGTTTAAGTTTTCAAAGCAGGACTGTTTAAATAGACTCAGAGTTCAAAGTGTGACTTTTTCCCCACATCCAGGTCTACAGTTTTTGTCCAGAGACCTGCGTGTGGAAGGGGGAAGGGTCATTTGAGTGTGCTGGATTCAATGCTGGAGCAGTCGGTATGAGAGACAGAATCTACATCCTAGGTGGAGACTATTCACCTGACGAGATCACTGATGAAGTACAGGTAGGAGAACCTTTTCATCCAGAGAAACTGACCTATTCTCACTTCTATTGGCTAAGGTGCTGTTCTAAGTCATGGTTTTATGAGCTAAAGGTGATGGCCACGTAATGTGTTGACAGCTTGTCTAATGGCCTTATGGCTCTTTGCCTTCAAGAATCCTAGAGGAAGTGATCACTAGCTCACCAGATAAATTTTGGCATCAAAATTACATGCACAACCATCTCTAGGGTTTACAGAGGATGGAGAGAAAATATCCAGTGAGCAGCAGTTCTCTGGGTAAAAATGCCTTGTTGATGCCAGAGGTCAGAGGAGAATGGCCAGACTGGTTCAAGATGATAGAAAGGCAACAGTAACTCAAATAACCACTGGTTACAACCAAGGTCTGCAGAAGACCATCTCTGAACCAACAACACGTCCAACCTTGAAGCAGATGGGCTA
>NC_065507.1:16849592-16928579 GCF_006386435.1 Epinephelus moara | reverse complement strand
AACATGACAATGAGTTCACTGTACTCCAATGGCCTCCACAGTCACCAGATCTCAATCCAATAGAGCACCTTAGGGATGTGGTGGAACGGGAGATTCTCATCATGGATGTGCAGCTGACAAATCTGCAGCGACTGTGTGATGCTATCATGTCAATATGGACCAAAATCTCTGAGGAATGTTTCCAGCACCTTGTTGAATCTATGTCATGAAGAATTGTGGCTGTTCTGAAGGAAAAAGGGGTCCAACCCGGTACTAGCAAGGTAAAAGAATGGAAGACTGGATAAATGGGTCAGGAAAAGAAAGGAGTAGGGAGAGTGGGTTGAGAAAATTGAGACAAACAGGAAAGAAGGGGTAACCAGGTGACTGGAGATGTGGCCCTGCTTCTAACCCTGAGCTAACTAGTTCATTTAGAGTTATTTAAATGTATTGCTGAAGGTGTGCTCATTCATTCTGTTCATTTTTTGGGGATAGAGGGTATTCATCCTCTATGGTATGTGTGTGTTCTTGTGGCCGGTACAGGTGTACCACAGTGGGAGAAGCCAATGGGAGGAAGTGGCCCCCATGCCCAGAGCGCTCACCGAGTTCCACTGCCAGCTCATCAGCTTCAACAGATACAAAGACCCATGGGGTGACACAGCATGATCCACAGCAGACACACGCCCGCACGCACTCATTAACACATGTGAGTGGAAGTACATGTGTGTGTTAACATGTGTCACTGATGTAAGCAATACCCACGAGTCTCCTTTGTGCATGACGGACGGCTGACTGAGAGAATGTTCAACTAACACCACGTCTCCCACATCATTATAACACGAGAGCACCTGAGCCAAATGATTTATTACAGTTTTTTTTATTTGAAGATTTGATCCTTATATTTGTATGTGTAAAGCGCTCGCTGTCATAGGAGTGTTGTTGTGTCAATCAAAATGTGGTCCCTCCCATGGAGGAGCCCTATTGAGCAGGAGACTGTTTTAGAAATCCTATTTTAGTAACTGATTTTTTTCTGCTTTGTATGTTATAAAAAGTAGAATTCGCCCACATAAGAGCTCACAGTTTATCAGCTCTCCTACAGCTACAATATAGAGAAGGAGACTTTAATATGTAAGACTTTTAAAGCTCCATTTACTCAGCTGTCAGGGGGATTTGGTGTCCTGAATCAAATGATTTTGTTCTGGCAACATTACACAAAACACCTCAGAAGTCCTGTTCAACTAAATGTGCTTTATTTGATAGAAAATACACATTATTCTGATTTTCTTAGCTGTTTTGCTGCGCACATTTAAAACTCAGCTAAAATAACTCAATGCCAACACTGTGTAAACTATGTGGGTGGATTTTGGCTTTAGACTACTTGCCTTTATTCTGTTTCAGACTGTCATGTGTCCATGCATGCCCTGTTTCTCCTCTCATAATATATTCTACATGTGATCAGTGCACAGATCACCTGATTATCTTCAGTAACTGCTTGTTTGATGGAAATGTGTAACTATCATAGAGAAACACTCCGTAGCTTCAAAGAACACAGTAACTTAAAAATTTCAGAAACCGTGAGGAGAAAATTGTGGGCTTCATGGTGTGTATCGTGAATGAGCATTTGTGTCATGAAACAGAAAAAGAAACCGACAAATGAAAGACTGTTTAATGGCAAGAAGTGAACATAAAAATAATGCTTCATTATTTGTGTTAATGTCTCTTTGGTATCTGCACTGACACATTCATCACTTAGTACAAACAGAACAACAGACACAACAGCAGAGTTCATTGTGTCAAAGGTTACGTAAATGAAACAATCTTTGGAAATGACATGGGCGACTGCGCTATTTATAGTGACATTGCAGTGTTTTATAGCCTTCATTTTAAAGGTTCCCACGGTGAAAAAATACAGCCAAAACCCCCCCGGTGATTTATTTTTATTCACTCCCCCATCTCTACTGTGACTTTCCCTTCGGCTCTTGCCAGAAATTCAAAGCCACAGTCGAAAAACATCTCAGAATACAAATACAGATCCAAGAGTTTGTCATTGTCAATCTGCCCTGGTTTATGACCTCATATCAGTGACTGTATATAAAGATGGACAATGCGTCTTCACTTCCTCCCACTGCTGAAAAATGAAGCCAAACTAACCCAGAGTCAGTGGTTGCTGTGTGCTGGTATCATTTGGAGCCAGAGCCTGTGTAGTAGCGATTTCCATAGTACTGGTTTTCCACCTATACACCTGTCCAACTAATCCCAAGCAGCGTCATCAGAATCAGAATCAGAATCAGAAATACTTTATTGATCCCCGAGGGGAAATTATTTATGTTACATTACATATGTCATTGATCACAAACACACACAGCTGTCAATCATGACGTCAACCCCCCTTTTTTATAGCATCAAATAACTAATTAAAACCAAAATTATCAGGAAAAATCAACACTTGAACATAAGACCTACCTAATATGACAGTAACCATCTTTAGGTAAACCTAACCCCTATTTGACAAATACTTTGAGTTTATAGTTTGGCCCATTTCCCTTTTGCTAACACTGACTTACACTGCAGCCAGCCACCAAGATGTTTTGGCTTCACTTTTGGGGTGTTGTCATGTTGTCCATCTTTATATACAGTCTTGGTCTCATATGAAGACTAGAGCTCTGAACCAGACCAGTGCCCATCATGAAAAGATGTAAACACTGTGCCTGAACAAGAATCAATCAGCAGCAGAATCCTACAGTAACCATGCTGGCTTCCCTCCGAATGTTTCTCTACCTCTCGTTCATCCCCTCTCTTGTTGCTCCATGGTTCAGTCCTGGTAAGTTTTCACCAGCAGCCACATCAGCAGCACGGTGATTAAGACGATCATGAAGTTGAGGAACAGCTCCTGCACCGAGCGGTCCATGGTGGTGTCGGAGAAGAAGGAGACAAGGGGGAAGGATGCAGAAAATGTTGTTGGATGTTTTCAAGAGGTGCAACTGGTCCTGGACCTGAGAGGTGTAGAGAGACATGAGCAATATAACACAGGCATAACAAAGGCAAATACGTGAGTATGTCTGTCGCCACCTGTTCAGACTTAGCATCATTCAACAGGCAGAGGGTCCACAATATCCCCAAGTATACACACGGGACATGACAAACACACTCACAAAGCACACTTAATGATACACTAACACACACATGATCAGGTTAGAAAGTAAAGCTGTTCCCAAGTCCCTTTACACTCATTGATTTTCATGGGATTTGGAAGCCAACTTTAGCCCAAACATTTTTCAGAATGGTAACACAAAATCAGATGTAGTCCGTGAGCTGTTACCTCTCTTCGTTTGGCAGTGATCTCACTATGACCAGGAAAAGGTGAAAGCAGGTGTTATGTGTCCCAGCAGAGCCTGACCTCTGAACGCTTATCTTCTTTCTGGAAACTTCTCTACAGTGGCAACTCTGCTCTCCACAGCATCAATGAGCAGCTGATCCTTTTGCCGTTGTCCAGCTCTGTGCGGTCGCCAAGGGCAGGGTTCGCTCCTAAAGTAGCCATCCTCGGGGGACCGCCCATGTTTCACATACACACAGACTGATGTCACGCACCAACTAAGCAGCCAATAGAGTGTGTTATTTTCTGCGGTCTCATCCACTGGTGTGTTTCCCATTATCACCATACAGAGTCTCTCTAACACACACACACACACACACACACACACACACACACACACACACACACACACACACACACAACAGAGAAGGGACACAGGGTTATTTATAAAACATTATTGCAGATACTAGGTGGATTACAGTTGTTCCAAACACAATACTCACATCTTCTGATGGCTATGAAACTGTAACAGTATCACTCAGTATCTGTGTGTGAGTTATGCAGGGGAGAGAAGAATAATAGAGCGACCTCTCCAAAATGCAACATTGGACGCATGTAGGTTTAATACCAGCTAATGCCTCGATTCATCATGCTGTCTGCCCTGTCACAGAGGAACTCTGCAAAAGAAAAAGCAAAGGTTAATACTTCCCATAGTTATTCAGTATAACCACATGGTTCTGGATAACATCTGCCAGTCTGCTGCATGTGGCTGGCACCCTTCCTACATGGGTTTCTATTCACTGATCGATAGACAGACACAAGCAACCAGGCTAAATCAGATTCTACTCCCCTCAGTGAAGTGCAGACAGGCTGATGGGCAAACAGGCACCAATGTACTGTACAAGCACTGCTGGGAAAAGTAGTTGTTTTTTTTATAGCTCTGTATTACAAAATGTTGCTTGAATGTTTCATGTCAAACTTGGAAGAATTAATCAATCCTGTTTGCCTTCTTAGAGTTAAAGTTTGATATCACTATCACATCACACTATGTTGGTGTGTTAAATGTCGAGTTACAGCCAGCAGCTGCAATAGTTAAGGCATGGCGTGATTTTGCCTGGAAATGCCCATTGGTCCGACATCCCATTGTTCCGACCATATTAAACCCATTGTTCCGAAGTCCCGTTGTTCCGAAATCATCATGATTCCCTGTGGTTAAGGTCTGGTTAGGTTTAGGCACAAAAACCACTTGGTTAGGGTTAGGAAAAGATCATGGTGTGGGTTAAAATGAAAAAGAAAGTGGCAAACACATAAGCCGTGAGCCTGCTTCGCCTCAAGCCTTTCCCAGCTGACCCAGAGCCGGTCGTGGCACACCATCAAGGTAGAAATACGCCCACCGGGAGCTGTTCAGTACCGCGGACCGTCGGACTAATGGGATGTCGGACCAATGGGCTGTCGGACCAATGACATGGACCCATTTTGCCATGTAGGACATGTTCCTGGATCAGCATCCAACATTGCATTCCTGGACAAACATTGCAATCAGAGCTTCTGACATCATCAGTCTGCTCCTGTGCTTCTTTAAAAATTCCTTTGTGCTTCTTCAGAGCTAAGCTAGTTTTCCAAAATGACGTTAGAAAAATTGATTAAAAAAAAGTCCTCCGTAACATTAAACAAAAACTTTAGAAGCTACTGCAGGGTTAATGAGTTTCTAAGTGGGTTGGCTAAACTAACAAGCAAGCTTGCCAATAGGCTAGAATATTATCAAGTTGCCTTACTAAGAAGGCTATGCTAACGGGTAACCTTGCTAATAAGCTAGAATATTAGCAAGTTAGCTTGCTAACTAGGGAGGCAATGCTAAAAGGAAGCTTGCCAATTGGCTAGAATATTAGTGAGTTAGCTTGCTAACTAGGAAGGCTATGCTAATGAGTAAGCATACCAGTAGGCTAGAATATTAGCATGATAGCTTGATAATTAAGAAGGCTATGCTAACGGGTAAGCTTGCCAATTGGCTGGAATATTAGTGAGTTAGCTTGCTAACTAGGGAGGCTATGCTAAAAGGAAGCTCACCAGTAGGCTAGAATATTAGTGAGTTAGCTTGCTAACTAAGACGGCTGTGCCAAAAAGAAGTTTGCCAATAGGCTAGAATATTAATGAGTTAGCTTACCAACTTAGAACACTACTGACAAGTAAGCTTGCCAATAGACTTGAATATTAGTTAGTTAGCTTGCTAACCAAGAAGGCTATGCTAACGAGTAAGCTTGCCAATAGACTAGAATATTAGCAAGTTAGCTTGATAACTAGGAAGGCTATGCTAACGAGTAAGCTTGCCAATAGGTTGGTTAATAGGGAGTTAGCTTGCTAACTAGGAAGGCTATGCTAACAAGTAAGCTTGCCAATAGGCTAGAATATTGTTCACTAACGAAGCATTTTTCAGTTGCAAATACCTGCGATTAACACAATTTCCCTCCTTTTTTATAGCCTATTAAAAACTTTTTTTTTCTGCAAGATTGCAGTGCTTGTGTTGACCCAGGACCACACTCACAAATAAAAAGAGTTTTAAATAGACAATGTGTCCAGGTCTTTGCAACTGCAAAATTACATTATCTCTACTCTTAATGTTAGTGAACAATACTTTAGTTAGTGTAGTCTACCTAGTTAGCAAGCTAACTTACTAATATTCTAGTCTATTGGCAACCTTACTTGTTAGTATCGCCAACCCACTTAGCAAGCTAATAGCTTAGGGCTGTAATTGGTTGATTGCAATATTAGTCCAGGGATGGGATGTGGGCTGTTGATCCAGCAGCCTCTTACTTGGCAAAATCATGACATGCAGTAGTTATGGTAGTTAAATCCACTGAGACCACATTTTACCAGAGCTACCTGTCTTGTGACAGTACAGTTTAAACAACTAAAATATGATGTGTTAACTTGTGAGCTTGTTGCTACTGGAAGGCAGATGTTGTTACCCTTGGACAGAGCCAGGTGAGCTCTTTCCCCCTGCTTTACTGTATGCTAAGCTAAGTTAACCAGCTTCTGGCTGTAGTCATGACAGAAAGCAAACAAGTGTATTTGACAAAAGTTTCCCTTAAATACTATTTTTTTTATTATTATTATGTTTTGTTTTTTTTGTCTCTCTTGTCTTTGTGTGCACCCATTGTACCCGTACATTCTTCCTCTTTGTTATGCTGGTGCTAAGAAAGGGATTTTGACAGTTCACCAGAGCGAACCTCTCAGCTCATCTCACACTTGACAGCTGCTTAAAACAGTGTTATCTCTGAACTAATGTTAAACCCCCTTGACACACACACACACCTTCTCCCGTACACGAAGGGTCATAGCAGGACAAAGTGTATGAGCTCGGCAGCCTTGAACCTTTCCATCACGGGATTCCAAGGTCATTCCCAGAGGATTTAACAGATCAAAACGGCTGCCATTTTATCACCCTGCTGCCCTGCCAGCGTCGGACCAATAGCTATTTGACCCAGGGATTCCCATTGTCACAGAGATCCAGAGCTGGGGTGATTGAATAAAGCAAGGCGAGGTGTGCAGGCATCTCTGTGCAGGGTGGACCACAGCCCACTCTGACAGCTGTGTGTGTGTGTGTGTGTGTGTGTGTGTGTGTGTTTAAGATAGAAAGGCACTGGCAGGGTTACCCTCTAAATCAGTGGAGAGACAGAGGGGTGTCAACAAGGCCTCAGACACACCATTCCACACATTCTGGGACACTGTGTGTGTGTGTGTGTGTGTGTGTGTGTGTGTGTGTGTAAGTGTACGTGCATATATGTGCATGCAGTAAAACGACTGTTTATTATCTGGTGAAGTCTGGTGACAGTTTTATGCTTGCCAGCTGTAGGTGTTATGGCAAAAAAAGAAACAGGATAAAACTCAAATCACTAATAATATCAGTAATATCTCAGTAATCAGTTTATGCCATAAGACAATTAGCTTGAATATGTAAAGTAAGATGGGAAACAGCTGCCCTTAAGCTCCATTATTAACTTGTAAATATTTAACATAATTCAACAGAGCTGATTTTATAGCTGCCAAGATTTGCATTCACTGTAATTTAACCTTAACCCTTGATTTTGTCTCAAGACACCTTGGAGTCAGATGGTTTCTACAGTACATATTTTAGGCAACTGTGGTTCATGAGTGTGAATATTATGGCTGACACTCACCTTGCCTGCGAAAGGAGGGGACTGTGGGGGAATGTGTTTTGCCGAATAATGCATCCACACTGTTACTTTAATTCTAATTATCTGTGAATTAGAATATTTAAATAACCTTCAGGGAATATTGAAGGTTATTTTAAGGTTTTTAAAACCCTTCAGAGAACCTTCAGAGAATGTTCCCTAAAGGTTCTCTAACTCCTTTTTTCTTCTTAAAAAACCTTAGATCTAAAAATTAGAACATTTAAATGACCTTCAGAGAACATTCCTGAGAAGTTCTCTAAAAACCATTGAATAACCCTCAGCGAATGTCACCCGAAGGTTCTCTGACAACCAATTAACTATTTAAAAAATGGTCAAAAACAAGATTCCATGCATAAATTTGCTAATAGGGAAAGCATCTCCCTGGTGCCCTTATTAAATAAAGAAAATATGCCTCGTGATTTAGCCTGCACATTACTTTACAAATAGCTGGCACTGAACAATTATTTATCCCACAGCTTTGCTCATTTAAAGTGTCTGAATCTTTTCCACTACAGCAGCAGTTTTGATTGGAGGAGAGACAGGAATTCATCTCAGCTGACTGTCAGCCTGACAGAGCTGATACACACACCCAACACAAGGCTCAGCCCTGTTAATATTTTTGGCCAGTTACAATTGTGTTTGAACATCAGATCTGTTGCCAAAGACCTCACCTAGTAGCTTCTGTCTGTAATATCCCCTTTAGCTTCCAATTAGTCATTGAATAGACTGATCTTTCACATTCTTCACTGCTTTACTGCTTCACTGCCACCTGTAATGTGAGATAACCCTTTGGCTGTATACATTTTCTTAAACAATGAAAATGTTTAAAATTCCATGGTTGCACATCAGTTATGTTTCCCTTTGAATTAATTAATTAGCCCTAGAAATGATCATGTGGCAAACATATTTCAGTTGCTGGAAAGATTTCATGAAGGAACTATAAATAAAACAGTTTTGGCTGATATACTTATGCACTTCTACCTTTTATCACCTTGGTTTTTTATGACTCTCATCCTCCATCCAAGAACAGACAGACGTGTGCTTGTATGGAGTCCCCAGAGATCAAAATCCCTATTTTAAAAAGCAGGACCTGGTTTCTTTATTCATCCATCTCTGTCATGCAGGCTCCAGCTAATTAGAATACAAAGATGCCAGCAACAGGAGTTTGGCCTCTGGCTACCGGCCTTGCATATCAAAGGGTGATGGCATGCCTCAGGGTGCACAAGTGGTTCCACTCTAGTTCTCATCATTACACTGCTTTTTCAGAGCTTGGCTGATGTGCGAGGTGAAGCTGCCCTTGAGCACTGGCAAGGGAAATATACTCCTAATCTCCTGTTCAGAACCTGAAAGTGATATTTCCACTTGGCAGAACGTTGACTCCCATTGTTTACAAGTTCGTGAATAGCTATACCAAATGTATTGTTAAAATTAGACTGGTAAGATGGGGTTCAGAGTTTGTCTGGAAACAGCAGTTGAAAAACAAATCTCACAACAAGCTCCAGCTTTTGATCATGCCACATGATCTTCATTAGCAGATGAATCATTTGTCAGCCACTAAGTAGTCGCTGTGGTGTGAATGTTTTCTCAAACAATTTAAACTTT
The DNA here is from genome assembly GCF_006386435.1 of Epinephelus moara. Classification (NCBI taxonomy): domain Eukaryota; kingdom Metazoa; phylum Chordata; class Actinopteri; order Perciformes; family Serranidae; genus Epinephelus; species Epinephelus moara. The sequence goes on along the minus strand of NC_065507.1, from coordinate 16,919,495 downwards.
CAAATACAGGTAACTTCTCCATGTGCTGGGGAATATTGTGTGACATGTTTGAAAGCTCCAGCTACTAAATGGAGCAAGTGGTATGATCGTTTTTCAGCTACTTAAAAGAAATGTAGAAAGTCAGATTGACTCGGGGTAACAGATTACAACAGAACTGTCCATCACACAAAGACAGAAAATAAAATAAAATGGAAGCAGGATTGACTCTCTCCTTTTAAATTAAAGCTTTTCCCTTGCTGGAACCTGTGCCCAATTACTTCACCAACAAAGCACCTGACTGATGTCTCTGGGTATCATTTAACGCTCATAAATGAGTGAAGACTATTTTTATTTTTTATTTATTAGACTGTTGTGAAAAACAAGATGCGGAGCAGAGTGTTGTTATGATGTCTGAGAGGGCAGCCATGGTCTCCTGTCAGACCAGCTGTTGTTTTGTAGACCAAACTGAGCGTGCTGTTAAGACGACCAAGGGTTCCCACTGGCCAGCAGCTCAGCCTGGCACTGCAATTACTGAGATGGCTGTGGACAGGTGAGGGCTTCATTACACAACACACTCGGGTATAATTGCACACACGCTGACGCACGAGTGTTTCATGCTCACACTCACACATACAAAGACCACATCCAGTTCATGCATGCTGGAACATAACACTCACACCCAAAGGGGCTGTGGAGTCATTAATCTGGCTGTAGAGGAATTCATACACAGGATCTGAGCTAATTGGCTCCTTTGAGAGAGGAAGCAGACAGAGAGCAGCAACCAGGGCAGAAGAAAAGACAAGAGTACATCAATTACAATTTAGCAACATGCCTGAATGTGAATGACTGCTTGTATTTGATCAGCATCTGCCCTGATGTCCAGAGTATTGTGTTTTATTGGGAAGGAAGGAGTAAGTCAGCTAACCCACTGTGATAATACTCTTTCAATCTGATAATACAGCTTTATCCTCAGTTGCCCGTATTTGAGTGCAGTTTGATGATGGATGAGTGAAATGGATGAAAAAGGAATGTCAAACACTCTCCCCAGGACAGTCATCCTATATTCTTACATTTTTATCCCCTAGTATCAAGTTAGCAGGGCCTATAGAATGATCCCTGGAGCATTTTTGTCTGTCTTTTGTTGGGAGATTAAGAAGGCATGCAGCATGGATTTGCCATCAGGGGTTTAGGTCCTATATGATGGAGCCGCAGGGCAAAACAATGGATGTCAGGACGGCTTGGATACCAAGTGAGAGATGGATAACAGCGAGGAGAAAAGATAGAAGGCCCACTTACACAATAAGAGCAAATGTAATCCTACCATTAGCTCAATACAATGGGCATATACCACAACATTAACAATGTGTCCCTGCTGGGATATTATACACTTGGAAATAAATAGCAGTATTAACCACGGGAAGCACAAACACCAAACAGTATTAAAATGTCTCTAGAGACACACTCTGAGCACAGACAGACTTTCTTTCCTTATATGGGTGATCTGCAAACACTTAACAGAAGGGCAGATACGACCACTGGAAATTGCAAAGTAAAGCTGAAGTTAAGATGCCTGTATTGTCACTAAATATTTTATGCTGCCAAACACAGGTTCAATTAACTGCTGCATCACATTGCGCTAACTGATGGAAAACAGACATTGTTAACAACATTGTTAATTCTCTGCTTTGACCAGTCAAAATATCTTCTCTGAAAGAATTCTCAAAGGGCGCCACGAACCACCTCTACCCCGTATTAACATCAAAGGTCATGTGTGTAGGATTTAGGGACATCTACTGGCAAAAATGGTATAAGCTACAAGTTTTCATTAGTTAATAAACACCTGAAAATAACAGTTGTTGTTTTCATTACCTTCAAGCCCAGTTCAGACCAAAGATTCGTGGCAAGATGAGTTGAAACATGCAGCTACCCGCAACGCACCGTTCTGCAATGTTCTAAAAACCTGCCAGTTCACACCAATGCAACTAGATGAGATGGTGTATCATCTCTATGCAACAACTCTTTGTACTTACGTTCTGATTTACAGCTTTGCAGGCTTATTTTGAGGCTGAATATAATTTGTAGCTTCTTAAAACAAGCGCCAGATGGACTGTATTTATAATAAATATGCTACAACAATATAAATAACCAGCACCGATTAATCAGTCAATCAGAATGTGTGTGTGGGGGGCATAGGCACAAACACCGAGCAGCAGCAACGAACCATCGTCCGACTCCAACACACGAGGACGGAGACAGCGGGCTCGGAGGGACGGAGCACCTGATGCAGCAGGCAAATATGTCATCTGTGGTTATTTGACTTGACCAGTGGACTTCACTACAAGCGGATTGGCTGTTGAAACAGGTGACGTGCTTTATGTTCTAAAACCAGCTGGCAATTTGACCAGCTGAGTTGCAGGTGACACCATCAGCCGGCTTGAGTCGAGCTCAGACCGGCCAGTAAACACTTCTGCAACTTTTCTCTGCATCATTCTAAAACGGATTCGCAAAGCTTTGGTCTGAACCGTCGTTTTACATATGGAGCGGGTCCTCTTTCATGGAATCCACCATGTTGCTCTACAGTAGCCAAGAATGGACAAATTTAACACCGGCTCTAAATAGGGCCATTCATGTTTTCACGTTTACACATGGTCACCGTAGTTCTCCTTCACGCTCGGCACACAGGAGAAGTTTAGTTCTGCAACTTCACTCCTAGATGCCACAAAATCCTAAACACTAGACCTTTAACTGCATGAACCTTTACCATGAAAGGCAACATCAGATTTTCATGAATCCTTTTAATTGTGTTAAGCCATTTCTTTTGAAGACAGCGGCCTTTTAACAGCCTTGAACCATCAGTGCAACCAAATTTTTTTTGTTTATGTTGGCAAAGTCATGTTTTATGTTAATAGTGTACATTTATTTAGCTATGTTTACATTTTATTATAAAATCCTGATGACTTCCTCTGTCCTTTTATTCACGTGATGCATGAAGCCTGGTGTATGTGTGATCAAAATAATTAAAAACAAGCTATAATCACATATTAATCCTACATGATGCCTTATATCAGAATGCTACATACAGTAAGCCATAAGGAGGAACTGAGCTGGTGCTACTCCCCTTGGAGAAGAACTGTCGGGAACTTTCAATGTTCAATGCTTGTTGCACCCGGACATAATAAAATGACGGACCATGGACGCTGGTGTGGAAAACAACGTGAAGGCAGTCAGGAGGAGTAAAGAGGACAAGAAAGTTCTTCGTAAACAGATTAAAGCCAGTCACACTCTGCTGAAACATGAAGGCATCACGACAGCATCGCAGCCTACAAAGGTAACGGAAATATAAACCGGAAGTGGCAACTGTCAGTGAACAGCTAACATGTAGCTTCTAGCTAATTCTTTTCAAATGTACTGATTTACAGCTATTACACGTAATGAATATAATTCAAAGTTTATTCACAGCTCATGTGAGTTTAATGTAGGTTTAATGGAGAACATATGCTACTGGCTGGCTAGCTAATTATCAGGTATTTAATATTAGCTTGTATCAACTGATTTTAGTGATATAGAATAATAATAATAGCAGTTAAGGCTTTAGAAGTGACTTCTTATTTGCCATCTTGCAACTGGGAAAGGTTTGCCAACCTGAAAAGATTGTACTGTGTCAGAGTGTGTCTCCAAACACAAGCCTGAATCAGTTTTAACAGTGAAGTCATATTTGCACAGGACATTTACTATGGTTTGTGGTATCCAAGGGCACATGACAACAGGAAATGGGTGACATAGAGATGACACTGGGCGAGAAGCAGGGTACACCCTGGACAGGTTGCTAGACTATCGCAGGGCTGACACATACAGGCTGAAAACCATTCATGCTCACATTCACTCCTATGGGCAATTTAGAGTCACCAATTAACCTGCATGTCTTTGGACTGTGGGAAGAAGCTGGAGTACCTGGAGAAAACCCACGCTGACACGGGGAGAACATGCAAACTCCACAATGGGTTCGATCCAGGAGCCCTCTTGCTGTGAGGTGACAGTGCTCACCACTTCGCCACTATGCCCCCAGTTTTGGATGTCAAAATCAACCAGTCTACCTCTGTCTCTTCCACAGAGTTTGGTGGTGGCTAATGGAGGCCTGGGGAACGGTGTTAGTCGAGAGGAGCTGTCTGCAGCGCTGAAAGAGATGGGAGAGGTGGACACACTGATCATGCCCCCTCAGAAGCCCTACGCTTTTGTCACATACAGGTACAGGTGCTGCGTGGACAGCATTATATAACACACAAGGAAATTATTTTAAATCTTTAAAACTTCCCTGGAAGATTTTGGTTTAAACCTCACACTGTTGTTATTGTTGTTCTGTTTACAGATCTGAGGAGAGTGCTCGGAAAGCTCACATCCACCTCAACGGGGAAAAGCTTCAATGCGGAGAGAGCAACGTTACACTCTACCTTAGTTACGTTGACTCAGGTACCTGCCTTAAACATTGACACCCACAATAACAACCATTTGATTTGTTTGTGGGCTTTGTGCTCTGGAAATCATGTCTGATCAGAAACATATTCCTGTAGCCAGTACTGTATGGTCTGTTAATGTGTGTATGCAGTTACGTGTAAAGAGGAGACAGCCATTCCTTTGCCAGAGGGATTAGTCTTGGTGGAGGATTTTGTGTCTCCGGAGGAAGAGAGTCTGCTGCTCGCTGCTATTGACTGGTCATCTACTAATGATGATGTCACTGGTGAGAGACTGCATAATGTATTCATCTGTTTGTGTTAGTTTTTTAAAATTCTGGCTCCAGTTGTTGTGTTGAACTTCTTGTTATCACCCAGGAACTTGATTGTAAGTTTTTAACATTGGCTGTAACATCAGTGTAACGAGTAGGCAGATTAGAGCAGTAGTAATGGAAAAAATTTGTTTGAAAAAAATGGCAGTGTTGGATCTTTAAAATCCACTAACTTCATTTTAATGCCTTACAGCTCAAAAAGCTCTGAAGCACAGAAGAGTCAAACATTATGGCTTTGAATTTCGCTACGACAACAACAATGTGGATAAGGATAAACCATTAGCTGCAGGTAAGCTTTCTTTTTTAAAAATCTAAATAGTTTTTCCTCACAATCAGGGTTTTATGGGTCATATTTTCATTAGTATTGCCGCCATTCCTATCTCTATCACAATAATATTTCAGTTACTGCTATGTCAGGAGGAAAAAGTGTCAGAGGAGCTTATGAGTGTGATTGTGTGTGTCTAGGTATTCCTCAGGAGTGTGTTCCTGTTCTGGAGCGATGTGTGAAGTGCAAACACATCAACATCATGCCAGACCAGCTGACTGTCAACCAGTATGAGGCTGGACAGGGTGAGTTATAGTGTTATCTATAATGACTCACTTCATGCGTTTCACAGGTTATCATCAAAGGTTATGTACACATGACTGACCACATGTGACAGCTAGTTAAAAAATAATGGAATGTTATTAAAAAATAGTTTATATTCTTGAATAAATCCCCAAAATATCAGTGTTTTCACCTTGGAGTGTTCCAGGAATCAGTATTTGGTGGCATGATTAGTGAATTCCTAATCAAAACCATATTGTCTGGTGAGCTGCAGGGTTTTAAAACAGACATGGAGTGACAAGGGGGCCTTGCAGAGAGCTGTGAAAACCAGACATGTAACAATACAGATGTTTATAATTTATTTAGGATCATTTATTCATCTCAGAGGCTGCAGCTACACTGTATGTGGTGAGAAAATCAAGTAAAAAACTGTGAGGAGGAGAGCAGACTTACTGTGTTTTCAGGCTGGTTAGTGAAACCACTCAGTTCAATGTTCTAACAAAATACATGCACACTTTATCGACGTTCCCCATAAGGTGGCAGCAAAACCTTTACAACGTGCAGCGATGATGGCTGATAAACATCATTGGTTTCTTTCAGCTGTTTGTTATAGATTTACAGTACAGGCAAACATTTTAGGGCTGAAATAAGGACGTTGAAAATTATTTTTTAAATTAATTACGCTCATGTTTTCAAGCTTCAGTACATAGAGTAAAGTTTATGATTAGATTTCTGAATGATTTGAGTGTCAGGCAGCACAAAAGCTTTGATGGTGTCCTTCAGAAATGCAAACAAGTTGAAGCTAAACATTTTTACATTTTGAAGAACCTTGATGCATTTCGATTTGTCTAACTATTTTAATTCTATGTGTATGTTTTATAATATTTTCAGGTATTCCTCCTCACGTGGACACTCACTCTGCCTTCGAGGACACCATCCTGTCACTGAGTCTGGGGGCAAAGGTAAGAAGTCAGTCCAGCATGTTGTGCATAAACATTTAACAAACTCCAGCTAATATTGTATGCAGAGAAATTCCCACCGCAGCCCTGTGGGTTGGTAATTTGCCCGTCCATTGAAGTCATCAATCAGCTTATGTAGCCAGTATCGACCGGTGGTGCTCAAGGTGCATTCATCAATAATTCAAAGGAAAGTTCTGCATTTGAAGATTAAAAAAGTGTTTGTTTAGAGAAAACAGTTTTCACAGTCGAGCATAAAACAGCAACACAAAGTTAGAAGGCGAGTGTAAGTGGAAATATAGTGCTGTCAGACATGTGTCTTTCTGTTTGTACGCCTTTCTGTGTCAGCGACTGATCAATCAAATTAAGCGTCACTTCACTGACCACTGTGATTCATCTGTCTCAGGGGGCACGACTGTTAGAGATGAGCGTGTGCAACAGTATGTTTGTCCTTGTGATTTAACTGAGAACATTTTGTCACCTCGCTCGCTACATCTCGTTCTTTTCTCCCTCTGACACACTTATATACTGTAACTGTGGCCTTCAGTTGATACAACATACAGTTAATGACTCCTCCAGAGGTGTCTCCCTGGTCGTGGACATTTTGTAAACAATTGATGAACGGAGGAGATACAGAGTTTTCTTTTTAACAGTGGGTTTTGTTTTGTCCTTGACTGCTCCAGGTGTGACTAGACTGTGTCACCTGGTACTGTGATGCTGGTTCAGTCTCTGCAGGGAGACGGCTGTAGATGAACACCCATCTGTCCCTGCTTGTCTGGAAAGCAGAGGCTCTATTAGCAATCCGCTGTCATCTGTCACAGCATCTGTCTCACACACGCAGACTGACAGACAGCATGTGTGTGTAGTGCAGTGTGTTCTTTGTTCTAGCTCTTCGGTGGTGATTTTGAGCTACAAAAAGTGTACAGTAGGCATATTATATCAGGTGCTTAGGGAAAAAGCAGACAGTGTGGCGTCAGCACACTCACTAACGATTGTTTTCATTGTCGATCATTTTCTCGATTAATTGGTTAGTTGTCTCGTCTATAAAATGTCAGAAAATAGTGTAGTGTTTCCCAAATCTCAAGATGATGTCCTTAAATGACTTTTTTGTCTTAACGCAAACATACTCAGTTTACTGTGACAGAGGAGTAAAGAAACCAAAACAGTATTCACATTTAAGAAACTAGAATCAGGGAATTCTGTTTTTTTTCCTTTAAAAAATTACTCATCCGAATTAGTTAGCAGTTGATTTAAGGAGTGTGAGGTGGATTGGCAGTTTGGCGTGGCATCTGCAGTGATGCAGGCACTGTTCTGGGCCATTGTGCTGAAGAGGGAGCTGAGCCGGAAGGTGAAGCTTTCGATGTACTGGTCCATCTACATCCCAACCCTCATCTATGGTCATGAGCTCTGGGTAATGGCAGAAAGAATGAGATCACGGATACAAGCAGCCGAAATGAATTTCCTCCGTGGGGTGCCTGGGCTCAGCCTTAGAGATAGGGTGAGGAGCTCTGACATGTGGAGGGAGCTCAGAGTAGAGCTGCTGCTCCTTCCGGTTGAAAGGGGTCAGTTGAGGTGGTTCACGCATCTGATCAGGATGCCTCCTGGGCACCGCCTGCTGGAGTTGTCCCGGGCACGTCCCACTGGTAGGAGGCCCCGAGGCAGACCCAGAACACGCTGGAGGGATTACATATCTCATCTGGCCTGGGAACGCCTTGGGGTCCCCCAGGAGGAGCTGGAATATGTTGCTGGGGAGAGGGACGTCTGGAAAACTTTGCTCGGCTTCGGATAAGCGGTTGAAAATGGATGGATGGACAATTAGAAAGAAAGATTGATTGAGCACAAGTATATTTTAACATGACTTCCTCATTGGGTAATTCTCGACAGTTGGGGGGATCACCAGAGGCCTTACAATACAATATTATCATGACACTAAAGTTACGTTACAATATTATTGCGATTGTAAACATTTTGTGATATGCTGAGTATTGCGATAACATACGTTCCAATATGTTGTGATTTATTACCTTTTTTTCAACTGCAAATTATGTCCCCAAAGCAAAACTTTGCCAACACCTGTTTTATCTAATAGGATAAAGTTTTCAGTCTGTCACATCAGCCATTTTTTTTGTAGCAGCAAAAGGTTTCAAGTGGACTGAAAAGGCAATTGATTTATTATTCTGGTAGCTGAGCAAAACTTAGATTTGTATTTGCACTTTGCAGTGTATTGATACAATATTACCATGCAAAATATTGCAGTATGATGCTGTGTTGATTATTTACCCCACCCCTACTTGACGCCAAGAGGACTTCATCTGATTCAACTCCCATGTTGAGCTCGTCCATCAATACCTCAACACGCACAGATCAAATTATGTGCAATATTTACAACACAAAACTCAGAGACACAGTGTCCGTTACATTGATCAATACAGTGAAATAAAATATTCCAAAACCCAAAAGCAAGATTCACTGAATATGGTGATGTAATGATTATATAGAGAGTATATTAAATAACATATTTCGGAAACTGTTTGGAGATGTGATACAAGAGGAGTAAAGCTTGTGTGTGTGTGTGTGTGTGTGTGTGTGTGTGTGTGTGTTCGTGTGTGTTCGTGTGTGCGTGCATGCGTGTGCGTGTGTGAGAGAGAATGATGGATAGTCTTGTAGTAAAGTGCAGCTGCCAGCATCACCATTGATTTAGTCACATTCCACCAGTTTCATTGATTGGCTAATACTCCTCGGATGGGAACAGCACAGTCCTGCCTGTCGTGTGTGTGTGTGTGTGTGTGTGTGTGTGTGTGTGTGAGAGACAGAGAGTGAGAGACAGAGAGAGATTTTCAGATGTGGTTTCAGGCAAAGATCAGATAATTTGCTGGGGTTGCATGTACATCACTCTCTCACAATAATACACAAACACTTATCTGTCTGTCACACACACAGATGCACACACACATGCATGCAAACGCACACACACACACACACACACACCCGCCCCTACTTCACAAAATCCAATTTTCCCGCTGTCAGAAGTTGGAGGGATGCAGTTTGAAATCGTGTAGATGTAATTTCCCAGCAGAGCTCATGCTGTTATGTGCTGTAAGGAAGCATCAGGATCAAACACCAACGCTGGGGTGGAGATGTGTCTGCTGGTTGTTAGTGAGGGAGCAAGCAGAGTGTGTGCAGTCACGCTGGGTGACGTCACGCAAATCTGTTGAGTAAAAGGAAGTAATTCAGCACAGTAATACTGCATGAACAATAACTATACATACTCACTTTACTACTACTAATACTCAAGTTGCTGCTGGGAGACTCAACATTTCCTTATTTTGCTGCTTCACAAAAACGTTTATACATAACAACGTTTTATAGAGAACTGAAAGTTGTATCCTACTGCTGTGTGTGTGTGTGTGTGTGTATGTGTGTGTGTGTGTGTGAGAGAGAGTGATTTTCTCAGTGTTCATATGAATGGTCCATACTTTCTTATTTTTGCGTGTGTTTTGCTACAGACGGTGATGGAGTTTCGTCACCCCAGTGGTCGTCTTGTTGCTGTGGTGTTGCCTGGACGCAGCCTCCTGGTGATGAGGGGAGAGAGCAGATACCTGTGGACCCACGGGTGAGCCGACTGTGTCAGATGCATCAGTCTTCTTCTAGGAGTCAGTTCATCTTGACGTGAGCTTTAGGTCGATCCACAGGAGGAGTGACAGGGCTTTTCTTCCTCGATTACATTGTAGTAGAGCTCAGAAAAACAGAATTTATTGACGTTTCTCTGGGCTTCAATAGAGTCTGTCTGTGGGCTTTCCCCCCACATTTTTAATCCCCTCACACATGAGGATCAAACCGATGACAGGCTCGGGCTTTTGTTACATCCTTCTGGTGCTCACACAAAGTACACCGACTTTACAGCTGCTATCAGTTTGTTTAAGCTAGTCAACAACAAGCACAACTGTCTCTTATCTTCTCTCAGGATAACTCCTCGGAAGTTTGACACAGTGCCGGCCTGCGACCCACAATCCCTTGCTCATACAACGCCTGACCTCGGGACTCACAGCAATCTCACTCTGAGCAAGAGGGGCACCCGTACTTCTTTCACTTTCCGCAAGATCAGACATGAACCCTGCTGTTGTGGTAAGAATCTGCACAATAAAACACTTGGTGTTTGATAACACAAGAGTGCACTGGGCTGTTGATACTGTAATTTTACACACAACATGTACTGCACATCTGTCCATCTTGTGAGCGGGATCCCTCCTCAGTTGCTCTGTTTGAGGTGTCTTCCATATTTTTTCCTTGTTACAGGTTTTTTGCGGGAGTTTTCCGTACCTGCTGTGAGGCTAAAAGGACAGACAGTGTAAATATTTTAAAGCCCTCTAAGGCAGTTGTGAGTTGTGATATTGGGCTATAAAAATAAAATTGAATTGACTAATACAAATGAAACTTTAGGTTGCCTTGAATAATATAATCAGTTGCTTTTTCAGTCCACCAGATCCGTTTTGCTGCTCCAAAAAGTGCCTGAAGTGAGATGAACAGACTGAAAACTTTATCTTTGGGGACATAATTAACAGTTGGAAAAAGGCAATAAATCATAATATATCACAATACATTTTACTGCAATACTCAGTATATCGCAACATATTTAAAATCGCAACAGTATTGTATCGCGACTTAAGTATCATGATAATATCGTATCGTGGATCCTCTGGTGATTCCCACCCCTATTTATATAGTACATTTCATACGAGAGATGCAGCCCGAAGTTCTTAACGATAAAATAAAGGCGCAACACATTGAAACAAGGGCAAACAGACAGAAAACTTAGACAGTACAATGAAAGTAGATCATATATGCAAGTGCAAGTATAAAAAACAGAGAGCAGAAAGAATATGGTGCCACCTGGAGATACATACACAAACTGTTTTCCCTCCTGCCATCGGAAAGAGGCACCAGAGCATCTCTGCCACATCCTGCAGAATGCTTTAAAGCTTCTACCCACAAGCTATCAGGATTATTAACAAACTGTGTCTCCTGCTGTGTCAACATCGAACTAAACACTGCATCGGTGGACCTGTGTTGCACTGAGCACTTTAAATTTGTCGCACCTTTTACTTGAATGACTGTGCAGCTATATGTGTGCTGCACCTGTACTTTTATTTCTTGTTCTTAACCAAGGTTTTTAGATCTAGTGTTAGAAGAGTTTTAAATATACGTAGATAGTTTTTTAAAAACATATATGTATGTATATGTATATATATATATGTTGTTCTTTTCTGGTGACCTGCTGAGGGCTGGGATAACAGTATTTCGTCATTTTTATGTTCGCAGATACATAAGAAAAATGACAAACTGATTCTTAAATCTTGAATAATTAAGTCAAATGATTTATTTAAAAAAACCCCAGCAAAAACAAGGTCTGTCACAAACCATTAAAAGCTTTAAAAACAATTAAAATAACCGTAAAATCTATTCTAAAAGATACTGGGAACTAATGGGGTGCAGCTGAAACAGGGCTAATAACTCTTTTTTTATTTTAGGGCAAAAACCCCTCTTCAGGCTAAATTCTGCCCTGAATCCTCCTGTTTATCACCTGTAGAATAAATATGATGCACAGTCTGGTGGAAACGTCTGTCTTACAGTTCGACTCCTTCCTTCTCCTCTCTCCAGCCTTCCCCTCTGCCTGTGACAGTCAGGGAGCTCCCTCAGCACCCTCTCCGCCGTCTCCTCCCTCACTACCCTGTTGCCATGCCGACGCAGCCCTCCTGGAGGAGGAGTACGTGCACCGGGTGTACGACGCCATCGCCTCCCACTTCAGCAGCACCCGGCACTCCCCCTGGCCTCGCGTCTGCGACTTCCTGTCGTCACTCCCACCTGCCAGCGTGCTGGCTGATGTGGGCTGTGGAAACGGGAAATACCTGGGTGTCAACCCAGAGGTGATTGCAGTGAGTGTCATCGTGTGTTTCCATAATGTCTGTAATTCTGTCATACTTTACTGATCCCTGCGGGGACATTTCCTTTTCCATTTCGTTTTTATTGCCACTGCTTCTTAGATTATGGCTACTGTAAAATGCCACACAACTTCATAAGTCAATTATGTACAGAAACATGGCATCGCTGCAGGGGCTGTTTCACATACAGTCAGCAAAGTGGCTGCAGCACAGACCGCAAACAAATGAGGTGGAACGCCTCTGCTGCTTCTTCATAGATAGTAGGGACTCTGACAGATTCAGACGGACATGATGGCAGAGGCCTGTGTCATGATCAGTGTGATGGAGATGAGCCTGACACATCCAATAACCCTAATAACCATACATCATAATGGTACATGGACAAGCCACGAGGTTAGTCCTTGTCCAAGTGACCGTTCCAACCATTGTTGCAAACCACACTTCAATGCAGAGGTTGAAATATATTTTGGTAAGGCTTTTAAAATAGTTCAACATTTTGGAAAATCTTCTTGTTTGTTTGTAGATGAGATTTAGATGAGAAGACTAACCACTTCCAAGAGAAAAAAATTACACCCATCAGCATCTTTTTAGACATCACTGATCTTCTTTATTTAACACATACACAAAAATGTAAAATCAACAATTTATGGTTTTAAGGGGGCTACCTTCTGGAAGTGGGGATGCATGACAATATCGGCACATCATCATCCTCTTGGCAGATAAGAACTGTCAAATGAGATATCAGCATCGGCCTGAAATGAACTTTTCTGCCAAATATGACAGGTCGATGAGATGACACTTTAAATATACAACTTTAATTAGTCTAAATAGGTCAGATTTGCCCTGGTTGTGGCTATTGTCAGGAGTGTCTCAGGGAGAGCGTTATCTAAGCCTGGTAAAGTAGGATGTATTTTACAGTTTTGTTTGAAAATGTTACATAAAAATGAATATGGCATGCTTTACATATGTTATTTTACATGTTATCTCAAGAACGCCTTGAGGTAACTTCCTCAAATTTGGCACAAACATCCACTTAAACTTACGGTGAATTGATTAGATTGTGGTGGTCAGAGTTCACTGTGACTTTGTGTCCATCTCATTTTGTGAACATGACCATTGACCATTTGGTGGTCGAAGGTGAATAGTCAAAGTCACTGTGACCTCACAGAACATGTTTGTGGCCATAACTCAAAATTTCATATGTTGATTATGACAAAACTTCACACAATTGTCTAATAGGATACAGTGATGAAGTGATGACATTTAATATCCAAAAGGTCAGCTGCACTGTGACATCATAATGTTTTGCGGGAACACTTTCAACATTGTTTAAGATCATATCTCAGGAGCAGAAGAGGAAACATTTGGTCAGATGCTGAATCACAGACACTAATCGTGGGTGTCCACTTTGAATCTGTGATGATTGTATATATTGTCTGTGCTGCTGGGGGAAGATGTGTGTGAAGCATCCATGTTTTCACGGATTCAGACTGTAAGTGCAGCTTGAAGAGTTTGTGGAGGCGCACATCCACAAGGCACTAATTCTAGTTTCTGTTTGGAGAGAGGCAGGTTCACTGTTAATGCGAAGAAAGGCTAAACTTATTCCAACTTCAGCTCTGTACTTAACTTAAATTCATATTCAATTGTATCATCTCACCCTCAGAAATAAGGCATATACTGTAAGCTACATCTTGCAGTAGCTTTAAATAAAGCCTCTTGCAAGATGTAGTTTTAAAAAAAATCAGATGTTTGCATCATTCCACTTTGCTTGGGCAAGAAGCTGCTGTTTCTTTACTCACCTCCCTGTGTGAGTCTGACTGGTCATGTGAATAGTGATGCTTTGGTTTAACAGTAAGTCATATTGTTCACATGAGGGCAGATATCTGTCATCAGTTAGTAGCTAGTTTGTTTTTGACATGAATAAACATCATCTCTCATTTACAATGAGCTGAATAAACCACAGTGATGCACCTAGGGATGATATCCTCGGTGCTGAGGCCTGTGTTGCTCTTCTGATTTCTGCTGGCTGTCATTGTTTGTATTAGCTCAGTTTCCATGGCAATATCCTACATTTTCTGTTTACGTATGCACACTGGGATGTTCATGTTTGGGATTTGGAGGTGCGTGTAAGCAGCTTATCCTGACTCAGACCGTAACCGTGATAAATCATTACTGAGAACACTGTGATCATGCAGGTCACACACACACACACACACACACACACACACACACACACACACACACACACACCAACTTTCTGGGTTGAATCTGCTGTTTTTCTCTCCTGAATCTGTTTCATTCGCTCTGCACTTTCTCTCTGTCCTCTCTGCGTTTCCCTCTCTCCTCTCATTCTCTCTCCCGTCGCAGATTAACACTGTTAACCCTCCCAGTTTCAACTGAAATGAAAAAGCTCGACCTTTGTGTGTTTGAATGTCAGTAACAGATTGAGTGTGCATGTATTTCTCACCATCTCTTATCGCCGCTGTCTCTTTTGGGAGTAGGTCATAAGAAGCTTGATTGAATCACTCCCTGAGACTAAATGTGTTGGAAATGATCATTACTGTCACGCAGTCACCACCCTCCTTTCCTCTCTGCATTTTGCATTTCCTTCCAGCTTCCCTAAGCCATACTTCTCTCCACTTACTGCATTTCTTTGTTTTGTATTTCACTTCTATCCACTTCCTTCATTCTCTGTATTTAATCTAACTCTAGTAGGGTCAAATTAAAAGTTAAGAATCCATTCGTACATTCAGCTAAGAATGTAACTTTCATCAGTGGTCTAGTTTGGACCTCTTTGTTCTACGGTACCTGTATGTCTACCTGTACCTGTACCTGTATCTGTATCTGCTTCTTATTATGTGTCTCTGTGTGTTTTGTCTCTTCAGGTTGGCTGTGACCGTAGCAGCGCTCTTGTCCAAATCTGTGCAGAGAGGGGTTTCCAGGCGTTCGTATCTGATGCTCTCAGCGTCCCTCTGCGATCAGCCTCCTGTGACGTCTGCATCTCTATAGCTGTCATACACCACTTCTCCACACAGGTATGCATCACTAGCTTGTTCACCGGCCACTTGAACTCATACTCATACTATACCAACGCCCAGGAACTGCTGGAGGTTTTTTAGGATCTCAGGAACTTTACCACAGTTTCAACTACAGGAAGCATTTTTAAGTTTTGGCTACTGGGCATAGATCCAAATTTAGGACAAAGCCCTTATCTCTCAGATTTGTACTTTTAAAGGGTCAGGTACCGTTAGGGTGGAGATTGTGGCGCTGAACGGCACTGATTAGAATTTGGTGAAATTGTTCTTGTTGTATTATTCACAAGGTGTTTTTTGCAATGAAATTGTGAGACCAACTGAAAATTGCAAAAATAGTATAATTTGTTTGTGTAATTAATTTAAAATTGAAGGCAGCTTGTTCCAGTAAGAATTATACTGCACTAACATTACCACTAACCGTGTATATTTAAACTCACCTTGATTCTTTTAGCATCTTAAATAGGTCTGGAAGCAACAGCCTCTGTCATGGTGATTCATCTGGTCTGTTGTCAGAGTGATTCAGCCATTGTCCAGCTGTATTTTGCGGTAGAAAAATGCTTGTCAGTCAATGATTTTTGTTTGTGTTCCACCACAGCATTGCACACAATGCAAAGCGGTTTATCTGCGCTTTCGTACAGAACATCAGGGAACTGCCTTGAAGGTTTTTAGCAGTAAATTTTGTTAGTAAATGTGAGACATTTGTGTCACACATATCTGCATTTTCACAACTAAAAACAAGGAAGTGAGATTGGTGATGTTGTGCAGGGGACTGCTATGATTGGTTAAACTCACCAGTAACTACAATGATTGGTCAAATTTGCAGGAAAGTTGCGATGACTGGACAAAATTGCAAGGTTGCAAAGAATTTACAGGGTTTGGTCTAATTTGTGTTTGCAATCGCAACATCCTGGAAGGGCTGAATAGTTTTAAGATAAGAAATTATTACTACTCTCATTAATATAAGTATATAAAGAAATACTTATGTTGTCAGTATTAGTTTATGCCTCAAAGCAAGCAGTTGTTTATTATTTACTAAGGGATTTGCCCAACCATCACATTCGAACACAAACTTATGCTAATGTCTGGTCTTTGAGTTAGCTAATGAGTTCCTAGAGTGAGGAGTATGTGATAGAAATGGTCCAATACATAGTTTGCCTGTGTGTTTGGGTTGTAGGAGCGTCGGCTGGCAGCAGTGAAGGAGCTGGTGAGACTTCTGAAGCCTGGAGGTCGAGCGCTCATCTACGTTTGGGCTTTTGAACAAGAGTACAACAAGCAGAAGTCCAAGTACCTCAAAGACCAGAACAAAGAGCATCCTGAGAACCACATCTCCACTGAGAACACACCAGGAGACAGCCATGGACCTCGCGGGACTTATGGCAAACTTAGCGTGCACACCAACCGCACAGCCTTCAACACCAAGGACCTGTTGGTTCCCTGGCACCTGAAAGACGGGAAGAAACGAGTGGAGGAAGAGTCAGGAGAGGGTGGGAAGAAGGATAAGAGGAAAGAGAAGTCCAAAAAGACTTCAGGGAACACTTGCTCAGACTGTAATTCGAGTTCCAAATTAGACTCTACGCTTGACCCCAGTCCTGACTCCAGCATGTCCTCTGGATCAGGCCTTGACACCTGTGATGCCACTCACAGCCCAGACTCCAAACCTAGTCCAAGCGGTGACACAAGCAAGACCTCTGCTCTGAAGTCTGAGAGCAGCCCAGCGCCTGTTTTTCACCGCTATTACCACGTGTTCCAGCAGGGGGAGCTGGAGCAGCTGTGTGGTCAGGTGACTGGAGTCAAGGTGCAGAGCAGCTACCATGATCAGGGAAACTGGTGTGTTATATTAGAGAAGGACTGACACACTTATAATTTAGGATGTAACTAATTTAGTTACATCACACATATTCTAACTAGTGTAAACAAAGAATAAATTACAGGATCTTTTATTTATTAAAATGCAAAAAGGTAGTGCCATTAAATAAATTCACTGATTTTACAAAATGCTTGCCTTTGTTGTGCTCTTACTTCTTGCATCATTCCCAGAAAAGTTTAACAGTGACACAGCCTGAACAGCCCTACAGTCCACTAGTGCTGAAAATTAATGTAAATAAATAAACCTAGAGTTTGAGGAGAATGTTAAAAAGCAAATTGTAAACATACTCTGGTTCTGTGTATCGCAATGATACAAACAAGGCTTTCTGCGAGTCTCCAGACTGCACACATTGTACAGTGGGCTGCCAACAATAATCTTAATCTCACTGCTTTGCATCTTCCACTATCTTTGACCTCAGTGTCTGCTCTCAATTCACTGAGCAGTAACTAAGCTATAAACGGCGTGTGCCTGACCTTTTCAAGTTAAAGGGCGAATGTGTAACATGGCATTTCAGGCTGTGGGGGGATTTGTTCACATTCATGAAGCAGAGTTTATATATATA
Organism: Epinephelus moara; assembly: GCF_006386435.1. Lineage (NCBI taxonomy): Eukaryota > Metazoa > Chordata > Actinopteri > Perciformes > Serranidae > Epinephelus > Epinephelus moara. The sequence continues at coordinate 16,901,830 of NC_065507.1, read as the reverse complement.
TATTTTTTCTTTTCAAACGTGTCTGATAGAGGTAGCACCTCTGATAAATTATTGTCCAAGCATGTATTGTTAAAAAAGGTTAATGTGCAGCACTTCATTGTAGCAGAAAACCCTAACCAGGGACCGGGGTCGCAAATGAGTCTTGGTTACAAAGCCTATATGCAATACACCTGTGACCTGGTACAGTGTTTCTGCATTGTTTCTGATAAACGCATAAATAAAGTAAAATATGTTTGACGTCACAGTCCTTGTTAATGCCAGACATGTTTACTAAATAGAGAAGGGTGTACTGGAAGTTTAAACACATTTTATTTGAGTTGTAGCAGTGCCTTTTCTTCTCAGTAAGATAACTTTTGCCAGCATGAACCACACAGTCACTAATCTAATCTAAAAATTCACTTGCACACAACTTAAGATGTAAAGGCAGAATTTATTCTTTTATGTTAAATAAGGATTTAATTTAACTGAAATAACAGTTTTTATGTTGCTAGTTGATTTTAGTGTTGGATTAACTGATGATCAGTCAATACTGTGTTTCAGTTTAGACGATGTAGTCAGTAAGGTTGTCAAAAGTATTGATACTCTGATACTTTTTTGATGCCACATGTTTGAAACTATGTTATTTACACATCAGTATCAACAAAACAACAGATCTACAATCAGATTTTCAACCTAAATGTGTCAAAGGGGTAAACGATATATGAGTTAACACTGATTCAAAAAGCTTTCCGTTCTAGTACTCCTTGATCTAATTGCAGCCTTTGATACTGTTGACTATGGAATCCTACTGAGCAGACTTGAAAACTGGGTTGGTCTCTCAGGATTGGTTCTAACGTGCATGGCTTAAATTGCTGACTGACCAGGAGTTCTCTGTTTTTCTGGATGACTACTACTCAGAGAAAACAAACACAACCTGCAGGGTCCCTCAAGACCCTATGCAATGAGACTGCGGATACAAGCTGCCGAAATGAGTTTCCTCAGAAGGGTGGCTAAGCTCAGCCTTAGAGATAGGGTAAGGAACTCAGACATCCAGAGGGAGCTCGGAGTAGAGCTGCTGTTCCTTCGTGTCGAAAGTGGTTAGTTGAAGTGGTTCAGGCATATCTCATCTGGCCTTGAAACATCTCGGAGTCCAGGAGGAGCTGGAAAGCGTTGCTTGGAAGAGGGACGTCTGGAATACTCTGCTCAGCCTGCTGCCCCCACAACCCGGCTTCAGATAAGTGGTTACAAATGGATGGATATTCCTTCAACTTGTCGGGTTGCATAGCTATGCTGATGACACCCAATTATACATTTCAGTAACCCTAGATGATTTTAACCCCACTGATATGTTAGCACAATGTTTATTATGTCACAAAGCTTCCTACAGCCTGAATTAAGACAAGATGAATATCATAATAGTCGGGGCAAAAATACAGAGAGAGCAATTATCTCTACACGGTTAGTCATTAGTTCTTCAGACCAAGGACCAGGTCCGAAACCTTGGGGTTATCTTGGATTCTGACCTCAGTTATGAATCTCTCATTAGAAATAACACAAGCTGTCATTTTATCAGCTTAGAAACATTGCTAAGGTTAGGCTGTTTCTGTTTAATGCTCTCTTGTTTGGTCGACCAAAAACAGCTGCTGGCTGTGTATGAGTTCAGAACGCAGCAGCCAGAATACTGACAGTGAGCACATATAACTCCTATTTTAAAGTCAATGTAGGTACATTAAAGTAGGCCAAGAGTTTATCACTCTTTCAGTCTTGCACTCACACACATTCACCAACTACATCCTATTAAGATAAGTTTTACCAGACGGCTGTAAAGACAGAATGAATTGTAGGATAATGGGGTATTGATGGCAGCCGAGTGTAGCGCAGTTATTTGTTGTGGACCCTCGGTGGCAGGTCGGTAATTGGTCAGCGGCTCCCGGTAAATTACCCCTGTGGCTCCTCAATCCTCCGGGGCCCACACAGACAAACACACTGAGGTGCTGAGGTGAGAGATTGTCTGGTGACTTTTATTGACAGTGGTTTATTGATTACGGTGAAGCAGCCTGCTGCGTGTGTGTGTGTGTGTGTGTGTGTCTCTGTGTGTGTGTTGTTGAGTCTGTCGCTTGACATTTGGAGTGATAATTAAAATTTAAAGGTGTTCCTCCCCCAGGTATAGCACATTGATTTAACACGCTACAAGACATTTTAAATCTTCAGCTCGCAGGAAGCAAGATACATGTATACTGAAATAATGTTATACTTCCTCCCCTGACGCATTAGTGGTGTGTATGATTTTGCAGCACTGAAAAGTGAATGTAATATAATATACTGACTTTAATAAGAACATAAGGAAAGGTCCGTTGTGTACTAAATAATTCCAAGGAGAGATGTAATAGCATAAAATGAATGTGGGTTTTAACCAGAAGTATGGAGGTACCACAGTGTTTAAATGAACTGGGCTCATTCTAACTAAGGGAAATCTTAATGCTACAGTATTTATTTCAGACAATAGGGTCCTTTAATTTCGTGGCAAGAGTTTGGGGAAGTTTCTGTCTTGTTTCAACATGACAATACCAGCTTACACAAAACAAGCTCCAGAAGAAAATGTTTTATTTCGGTTTGGTGTGGAGGAACTTGAGCAGCCTGCACTAAGCTCTGACCTCTATGCCTTTGGTATGAAGCAGAAAAACAAGAGTGGGGGCTGTTATAGCAAAATATAAATGCTGATGGTTTTGGATAAAGATGTTGTGCAGTCTTGTAATTTTACAGTTACTACTGTTACTATGTTATTTCTGTCTCTGGATACAACATTTATTGAGATTAAGTGTATTTACATTTATACTCAAAGTTAGAAATCAAATAGAAGCAGAATTTACATTTAATAAATGTAGAAATATATTTAGACATGATTTTATATCCCCCAAAATATAAGACTATACACACATGCACTTGTACATTCACACTCATGTATATTCATTTACAAATGCAGCAATACACCTATTACAACCATGCATACGTTAATGTAATGATTAAAAAAAATTGCAAACATCATCAAATTCTTAAAATTCTCTCTCTCTCTCTCTCTATCTCTCTCTCTCTCTATCTATCTATCTATCTATCTATCTATATATATATAGATATATGTAACTAAAAAAACCCATTTGTCTTGTTTTGTTGGGTTTTTGAAGAAACCAAACATCCCATTTCCCCAAATCTTCAAAAGTCTCAGCAGAATTTCTTGCTGTCAGAACAATGTCAAAATAAGTGTTAAACTATTTCTGAGTCTTCATCAAACAAGGAGCAGCTCGCGTTTATGTCTTTTTGAAGCTGTCTCTCTGCACTACAAGAACCACAGACACACGGTTGACGTAAACGGCGGCGCTTTACGACACTTAACAAAGCATTTACGGCAGTGTCATGGCGGCATACGGAGTCAATTTTGAGAGTTCGAGCAGCATCGACGAAAGAAAGGAAAGCAAACGACAGGCACGACAGGAGGCGGTAGAAAAGGTATAAACAGTAAGCTTTGTTAGAACAACCCTGGACGTTATCTGAAGTTGGTCTCATTAGCGTCAGTTACGACTTAAATCAAAGCTGTTAAGTGCGAATGAAAGCTAGCAAGCTAACTATGCTAACCGTTAGATAGCGTTAGGTAGGGATGAGCTCAGCGGCTCGAGTGTATCTTTATTTACGGAATTGTCCTTAAACGTGATGCCCATTTGTATCGTCGTGTCTTTCTCCATCTGTCGGAAAGCTGACAGTGTCTGTGTGTCTTCACACTAACCTGATAATGCCCGTGTCTGGACAGGCGCAGGCAGGAAATTAATGTACCTTACATGTCAAACATTGCTCGAGCAGATAGGACACCTGCAGCTGTGTTTTACACAGGTTTTATGTCATGTCGCACCCACAGCCTACATCTTCGTTGCTGTAATCACATATGTACCCAGGTATTTAATTGTGCGTTATCTTGCTCATGCTGTGTGCAGCTGTGTTTACATGATACACAGAGCACATGATGCTTCCTGCAGATGAGCACTAAAGGCTGTCATCACATTATCTGCCCGGCTCACCTGTGCTTGAACTGGACAAAGCAAAGAGTGTAGCCGGGTCTGATTTATGTCTGCTGAATCTGAAGAGGAATTGGCTCATAATGACTTTACAACTCATCAGTGTCACAGCTATTGCAGTCAGCAGATGTAATTATGCAGCCTGAAAGCCACTGGATGCTCAAATATTTGGAAATCATAACTCTTATCAGCAGTATCACGACAATGTGAAGACTGTCATTCATTTCATTATGAGAATAATGTTTGTGGAGACTCTATGTATGCATTTTTATAAATAAAATCAATAATTTCAGCCCAAGGAATTTGCATAGCACACATTTGTGAGCATTTTGACAAATCATGCCCTGCCAAAAAAAGATAATAAAATAAAAACTTTATGTGGATAAACATTATTTTTAAAGGACATAACTATATAAAATAAATCTGATTTGTACAATATTTTAATCTGCCTTTTATTTAGCTAACCCCCTTGTCCCAGACAAGAATTCACAACTTCTTCTAACAATTAAAAAATGTGTTGAAAGCCTTAAAAATCCAAAGCTAACAGTACATACTGATAACATTGGTGTAAAGATGTACTGCTATAATCATCTTTGTTCTAAAATTTATTTTTTTAATTAAAATTTTGGCCTTTTAAAGAGTGTGTCCCAGATTTTTGTCAACTCAGATTTCCACAAAAACATAAGTTAATCAGTCATGAAAAGGGTCATTTATATCCCAAGGACTCCTGTCTCATATCTTGGTTTCCAAAAAGGTGGAAATGTTGCTCAAGTATTGATAGGCTTTTGTGTCTCAACCATAACATATCAACTCCATAGCCCCTCTAAATTAATATTAAATAAGACCTATGGTTTAAAAATGGGTATTTTGATTAGCTTAAAGAGAACTGTTTGCATCTTTAAAAAATAAAATTGCTACTCACTATGACTGCAGTGATATTAACAAATATATAACTGTTTGTCAGTTCGGTCAGAGCTTACTTCTGATGTCCATCATGTGCTATTTAAGAAAAAAATAAATTGGAGGTTGGCCCATTACAGGGTTTAATAATCAAGACTTTGACCTTTTAAATTATATTTTCCCAGCCCAGTTGAAGAGTAAAAATTACCCCCTCCACCCCCAAATAAGGTTTTGTCCCAATTACCAAGAATATATGATAGACATGTCTGAAAATGTTGGTGAATTATCCCTCTTATTTCCATCGTGTCATCCAGGCCAAGCAGCGGTTTGAGAAGGCAGAGAGGAGGAAGGAGCTGAAGAGGCAGAGAGGGGAGGACACATGGATGCTCCCTGAGGTCAACCAAAGACTGCAGGAAATAGAGGATGTAAGATACAAAGTGTTTTAAAGTGTTTTCACTTACAGTTGTACGTGTAATCAAAACCAGCAGTTCATGTAGAAACCTGTAATGACAGTCGCTGCTCAAATGCTCTGCTGCAATAGATTGTAACTCCTTGCCAAGTCACAACTGTACTTTACCTCAAAACAGCGGAAACTACGTTGTCGACCTGCAACAAGATACAGTAGTTTGAATTTTATTGTTCATGACAGTAGTGTGTAATTGTATCAAACACTTATGTATGATTTCTCCACCATTAATATTGAAGCAGTTATTCAGAGGAGAAACAGAAAGAGGTCGACCACTATGATGTCTTCTAGTGTTGTCAACCATACTTTTGGGAAACACACTTCTTCCATACCTGTCGTAGTTGAGGACTCTATGAAAATATTTCATCTTAATAAAAAACAGTAATGCAACTAATGAAAGCAAAAGCATGATTAATTGAATCTGAACCCCGTACAGGAGGGCTCTGTGAAGAGCAAGAAGAAGAAAGAGAAGAAATCTAAAAAGAAAAAGGAGAAGAAAAAGGCCAAGAAGGAGAAGAAGACAGCTGAAGCAGGAGATGGATCTAATGACAGCTCTGAGGTATGTGATTTAAACAGGTTAACACCTAAGTAGTGCCAGTAGATGCTGCTACACTGGTTGATAACTAAGTAAAAGTAAAATAATTTAGAAGGTAGTTAAATATTGTTGGACAAATATAGTGATTTATAATTGGGTGGTTCTCTCTCTCTCTCTCTCGGCATTATGAAAATAGTCTATCAAAATTAAAAGTTGAACTCCTTATAAGCCTTTAATAAAACATCATCATTGTCTTTCCCCTTCACATTTTTAACCCTCTTTCCCTTTCTCTATGTGTCAGGACTCAGGGGATGAGTGGGTTGAAGCTCAGCCTCAGACACAAGCTGCTAAAGCCTGGCAGGTTCCTGAGGAGTCTAAGCCTTCAGAGAGCAACATCAGCCCAGTGCAGAATGTCGAGGTAACTTTGTTTCTGTACCTGGTCCTACAGATATGTAATAACAATGTGAATAGTTTAGGGTGTCTCTCCAAATCTTTTTATGCTTTTATTTATTTTGATTTAAGCTGTTTCTTCTAATACAACAAATCATCTGAGGGAAGTCCTCTTTTCCTTCACATAGTAAATTGAATACACTAGTAGTCCATTTTCCAAAATGGGGATGAATAAAGAAGCTAAATAGAGCGTCTTTAACTGTCTAAAGGTAATACTGCATCTAGAGGTATGAAGTAAGGATGCACTAATCCAATACTGACATTGTTTATCAAGCAGATACTGATTCAGATAGCTTGGTTGGGTGTCTGTGCCAATGGGGCTGATCTGTTCAGTTCTATTCTATGTTTACAGCTCCAGCTGCTAATATTGGAATTTAAGACATAAAGCTTATTAATTCAACACTGGTATCGGATTGGTACTCTGTATCGGCCGATAACTAAAGCCCAGGTATCCGTATCAGGACTGAAAAAGTAAGACTGGTGCATCCCTAGTCTGAGGAAGTTTTGTTCACCCTGACAAGTAATATCTACTTCATCTACTTTAGGGTCAAATGTTCTCCCTCTTGGCTCTGTCTTCTCAATCTGTACATTTATCTTTTTCTTTGTTTAACCCCTCTGTCCTGTAGAGAGACGAATGGATGACCTTTGACTTCCTGGCAATGAGAACCACGTCCACAGCAGAGAAGAGGGCTGAGAAAGAGCGACTGAAAGAGGAGGAGAGGGCGAAGGCTCAGGCCATTGAACAGGTGTGTGTATATATGAGTGTTGTTTTCCCCTTCTTTCTCCATTTTGTAACATCCAATCCCCTGCTGCTTTTGTTCTTGCTCCACTGTCGACCCGGGGAGGTGTGCAGACAGTTCCTCTGATGCGTAGTGTCCTCAGTGGGCAGATTCACATGTATCCGTTATTTGAATCCCAACGTGAAATGACCTGAGTGTCGGTGTGAGAGGGAGATAAAGAGCGATCGTGTGTGCATGGATTGCACAGACTATGAAAACACTGTGGCAGTCAGTCTACTCATTTTACCAACTGTGCGGTTACCAAGGTAACAGAGGGTGTCCCCTCTCGGACAGCAGTATCCTGTGGAGTGTGTGTGTGCATACTTATTGTTGTCTGCAGGGTGTTTTTGTCTGGATTTTGAGCATTTGTGCCTGTGTTTCACAATTGGCAGTATACAGAGATTATTGAAGTGTGTGTGTGTTCCCTCAGGCTGGCTTACACAAACTGGAGCTCAACCCATACTGGAAAGATGGAGGAACTGGTCTGCCCCCAGAGAAGATGGCTGGCACTGAAGCAAAGAAAGGTAATAAGAGAGATTACTAGACTCTTTTGAGGCATTACATAGCAGAACATTTGTAAAATATACTAGAAACTCTTTTGGTTCCAGCACCTCAGACTAAGGTTTCACTCCAGATTTGATTTACTGGTGTTACTTTCAACATTGAAGCACAGAATTCCATTGAAGAAGAGGCTATCAGTGTCTCTGTTGAAAGTTGCCTCAGTAGGCCAGAGTTGCCTCATGATTCCCCTCGAGCAAAAGCAAAAATAAAATGAAAAACCGGGTCCAATTCAGACGGGTCCCCCTGCTGCCTACAATCACACACTGCTCACACACTCTCACGCTTGCTTACAGCACTTTACACTCTTCCATCGCCCTGTTTTTTTACTCCCCTTTCTTTCTTTTCCTGTCCTTTACCTCTCTTCAGATCATCCAGCTTAACCAAGGTGCTTAAATAAACAATGCACTTCACTAGTGCATGGATTATTATTATATCTACTCACTGGAACTGGCGACTGAAATGTTGGCTGTAAGGAAAGAAGCTTAAAAATGTATCTGGAATAAATATGAAAAAGACAGGGTCCATTTTGTTGTTGTGGCGCTTTTGATTGTGTCAAAAAATTTCCCAGGTGAACTGTAGATGTTTAAATGGCTGTTTTTCTGCACACAGTTTGGACTTTTCATCCATGTTAGTTTTATTTTTTAAAATGATGTAGAAGAATAATCTTTCTGTTGTTGGTCAGCGTCAAAAAAGATGTGTGTGACCATGTTTGACAGTCACAGTCTTGTTCAAAATGAGATGTAGGTCTGTCACAGGGAAGCTTCTGTAAGTTAAAGCTTCTGTAAGTTAGTTCCCTGTCCATTTCCCACAGGCAGCAGACAGGGAATCAGTTGGAAAACTTTGTTGGTGGGCTGAAAGTGCTAAAGAAAGGAAACTTAATTTTTAAAATCAGAGTTGACTTGAATACAGTTATGTGAGCAGAAAAGTCAACACGGAGGTTTGACAGAAGAATGAGAGAACAGGAAGAGCTTCTGAGTCAGGGATTTGGGGAAGCGAGTCAGACAGACAGACTGTCTGTATGTCTGTCTAAGAGTTAACTGTGTTAAGCTGACAAGCAAATGCAGGTACGTGTGCGTGTCTCTTATCACTAAACAGGAAGTACAGTTCCCTCCAGAGTTGGCATGGCCTCTCTGCTCTAAGCTTTATTTGAACAGCAAGGCGAAGTAAGCTGATTCAAACACACACACACACACACACACACACACACACACAAACACACACACAAGATACATGTGCCTGTCTCCCATTCAGACTGTGTGCCAAATGGGAATATTGCTTGCCTCATCTTCTGTTATAATTACTGGGTTGCAGGAGGCACAGACTGGTGTGTGTGTGTGTTTGAGGGTATTTGTGCTTTGGATACACTTTGCTTTGCTCTGAAAGAAAGTGGAGGATACACTTGCTGCCTATTGATCAGCTGATGCGTGGTCAACCCTCGGATATATGGAAAAAGTGATGATTGTCCCTTGAATATTATAAAGCTTGACTTTGAACAACTTTCTGTTAGTTTTTTTCTTCTACATTTTGTCCTTTAAAGCAGAAGCCACAGATGATTAAGCATTGTCATGTTCTCGAACACACTGATTCAGATACTCAGTGTTGACCTTGACCAGAGGCTCTGGGCAGCACATTTGTCACGTTTTATCTCTGTGGGAAGTTATAGAAACTGTTGTTTTTAAAAGACCATTTATTCCCGTGGATTTAAAGACTGCAATTTCTCTAATCTTTTCTTACCCTTCTTTATCCTGACCTTCATTTACTCGTCTCGGTTTTTTCTGGATCTGCCTTTTTTATTTATTAATGAGCATGTGATTCAACTTTTTGGGGTTTTTGTATTTTTCTGGTTTTGATTTCTTCCATCTGTCCCAGTCCCTTTATCTTCCTAATTAACGTTTTTTGTAACATACCAGTCTGGTTATTTGATGCTGATTTTCAAATGACGTAAGGGAGCGGTCGCACTGAATTAGATTTTCTTCAACAAAAGAAGATTTCAATTGGCTTCATCACTCACCGCCTCTCTTTGTTACCTTTTACTCCTCATCTCTGTTTTGATCCATATCAAAATGCACCTGGCTGGTGTGTGGTGAAATGGCAACTAATCAGAATTACTTGAATTTGTATAATTTTATACACTTGAGTTGAGAGATAAATGTGAGGAAGAAATGACTCACTCACAGGAGGTTCAGAAAAAGTAAAATGGCACTAACAAGTTTTTGCATGCGCATCTTTGTTACTGTTTTTCTCCCCTTGTTTTTCCCAGAGGGCCCAGTCGTAAATGATGCAGGTCTGAGCTGGCTGAGGAAGAGCTACCAAAGGATGAAGGAGCAGGCAGAGAGGGAGCAGCGCAACCTCAGCGATGTGGTGGCCGAGAGATATGGAGTGAGAACTGATGGCATGCGTTTTTTAATCCGTTATCCAACAAAAATGTTATGCACTGAAACTTTTCAAACAGTCCGATATGTTTAATAGTTTGTCTTCGTTGCGATAAATCCCAAAAGGAGTCAAAATGCAAAGACACCTGCTCCTGCACCTGCTTCTCTCCACTGGAGTTACCTCCCGAATTTGGCACTGCGGTTACTTGAGTTATGAAGCGATACTGTGCGGCTATTAAATCGCACTCTGCTCTAAGCATCATCATTGCTGTTGTCATTTCTAGATAGGCTACTGTTACCTTCCTACATACCGTTGTGGAATAATTACAAGAAGGAAATTGCTTCCATATATCTCCCTTATTACTTGCTGGCCAACTCTTCACTTCTGTCCTGTTCCTCGCTCGTTGCAAGTGTATGTGCCCAGCAGGTGTGCCACATTTTCGCCACTGTTTCTTAGTCAAACAAGTCTTGATGGATGCCAGAACGCAGACAATAGAACCTGTTCCAAAAACCTAAGACAGGCTTATGTTTCTGAGTTGGTATCTAAACGTGATTAACACAACATGAGGTCACATTTATTTTAAAACGTGTCGCAAATGCCTTTACTCTGACTTACATGTCATGGTATATGCACTCAGAAGTCAAGGATGTACACACAGACACACACACACATACCTGCTCTGCACTGAGGGTGGAATTGTGTCTGGATACATTGTTTTATTATTAATCTCTCTCTTTGCTGTCTGACATCGCGCACACACACACACACACACACACACACACACACATAGTGCACAGTGTCCTTTGTTAAGTCCCTTTTAGCAGTGTCAGCATTTGTGCCTCTAGTTGACAACATAGAAACTGTCACTGTCAGAACATTGTGTGTATATCCGTGTTTGTGTGTGTGCTCCTTTTTTTCTTTGTCAGAGCTCAGCCAGCCACAGCAGTGCACCTCCTTTGTGTTAGTTTAAGCAACCCAGAGGCGTCTTATATACTGATATTGTACTGATATTTACAATATAATTTTGTCTATGAGCAGGAGGCTTTTGGGATTTGTTTAGTACCATTTAACTTGATGGTGTGTGTATTTGCGTGCTTTTGCACAAATCCCAGAGACCCTCTGGTTTGCTTGTGTTGGCAGTTGTAGTGGAGAATCCCCCAAAACAGCTGAGCAGATAGTGAAATTTGAGGACCCACCTTAACAGATCTGAGTAAACATTAACTTCTGTGGATTTTCTAAGCCCAGACTCATCACTTCAGCACTGATACAGACGATTGAGTTGTGTTTGACTGATGTTAGCATTTTGTTTAATAAATGTAAAATAGTATTTGGTAGGTATTAAGCGCTTTGTTATTATATTACCACATTTGATTTTACAACAGCTAATCCTATGTGACTAGTTTTTACATCAGTTTGTTTAATGAACTGGCTGTCAGGCTCGTAAGGAAGCCAGCAAAGCCAAAAAACTGCTGTTTGTTTGGCAGACTCCTCTTTAAGATCCAGTGTGTAGGATTAAGGGGGGTAAATTTGCAGAAATTTAATATAATATGATAAGTACAGAGCAGGAAAAACCAAACACTGGCTCTACATAGTGTCACTCGCGTTTTTGTGTCAGCCGGCCCAGTTGGTAACCCCTCCACGATGAGCAGCATCGGGAAAAACACAGATTTTTAATGTAGAACTGCTTCATTCAGTGTTTTTATTGGTTAAATCACTGGGTCAATTTGTTTGAGAGGAAGAGACCTCTGCGGATAATTCAGCTCCTGGTAAAAACCACCTCTAGATGGCACTGAATCCCCCTAAATCTTACACACTGCTCCTTTAAACTACAGTGCAGTTTTCTGTGAAGTAAATCCCACCGCATGTGGACAGTTAAGACATCAGTTAAGTTCTGAATGTCAAAACGTGAGAAAGAGTTTTAGTATTTTAATATGTCTTCTATTTCTCCCTCTACAGTCAATGGAGGCATTTCAGCAAAGACTTGCAGAAGCTGAGAAAGCTGTGTATGGACAGAGCAGAGGAGGAGAAGGAGACAGAACGGCGAGAGACGGGTGGAGGAAAGAAGAGGACAGAGAGAGATGGAGGAGAAGAGATGGAGATGGGGCAGAGAGAGATCGTTGGAGGAGAAGTGAAAGGGAAAGAGATTCTTCACCTGCAGACAGGGAGAGATACTATGCTAGGAGAGAAGAGGAGAGGGGGAGAGGGAGGGGAGGATATCAAGATAGAGAGAAAGAAGGGGGTCGAGACAGAGACAGGTTTAGAGAGAGAGAGAGAGACAGGGATGGTGATAGAGGAAAAGACAGAGAGAGGGAGAGGGATGGAGGTAGAGACAGAGAAAGAGATAATGACAGAGATAGAGACAGGGACAGAAACAGAGAGAGAGAAAGGGATAGTGAAAGGAACAGAGAAAGAGAGAGGCCAAATGCTGCATCAGCATCTGGGCAAAGCTGGAGTCAACGTTCTTCCTCCCTTGGGTCTCTTAAAAACCGTTTCCTCAAACCCTCAGAGGATGATGACAGTGGTGAAGGTGGGTTTATGTCAAGGCCTTTTCTAATAGATGTCTGAGTCACGTTTTGCCCACACGTCCTTAACATGCCTTCTGATATCTTCTTGTGCAGCTCCACAGCGTCCTCCTCCTCCAGCACGACCGTGCACAGGATTCCTGAGACCCAACTCTGATGATGATGAAGAGTCTGGGCCACCTAGTACCAGCATGCCGGCCTGCTGGAAGAAGAGCAACACTCCAGCTCAGGAGTCTGCCAGCTTTGAAAAACCACAGCCGGAGAAAGAGAGGGATCCTGGGAAAAGTGTAACTGCTCCTCAAGATGGCGGTGATAAAGCTGCTGCGTCCACATCAAGGTTTGAAGTTCTTTATTTTGTTGCCTCGAAAACGTGATTTGCTAAATGATGTCGAACTCCACGATGCCAGGGATCAGCACGCCTGGAGCCCCATCCCTGCCTGCCACCTGGCGCACAATGCACTGAACCCTGATTCCTGTCCTTGTGGGTGGTGGGCCCATGTTACTTATTCAGGCTCCAGTGAGGGCCCTGGTGTCCCCATCCCGGGCAAGGTGCTCAAAGTCTGAATGTTCTGTTTCATCAAAGTCTTCTTTGATTCGCTCTTAGTCTAGCCCCTCCCCTGGAAACCACTTTGCCTTGGGAGACCCTATGAGGGGCTATTAGCCCTGGACAACACAGCTCCCAGGTTCACAGGGACACACAAACACCTCCACCACGTTAAAGTGACAATTCTGGGAGGAGCTCGAAGTAGAGCTGCTGCTCCTTTGTGTTCAAAGGGGTCAATTGAGGTGGTTCGGGCATCTGATCAGGATGCCTCCTCGGCGCCTCTTGTTAGAGGTGTTCTGGGCACGTCCCACTGGTAGGAGGCCCCAGGGCAGACCTAGAATAAGCTGGAGGGATTACATATCTCATCTGGCCTGGAACACCTTGGGGTCCCCCAGGAGGAGCTGGAAAGTGTTGCTGTGGAGAGGGACGTCAGGGGTGCTTTGCTTGGCCTGCTGCCCCCGCGACCCAGCCCTGTATAAGCGGATAAAATGGATGGAACTCCACTAATTGAATATTGTCCACTTTTATGTTTGTCAAAGTGGACAACATTAATAAATCAGTCCCTTTACTGCTATTTCCCATTCTGATTATTGTCCACTCACATGAAACAGGAGGTCACAGTCATGACAGCAGCAGCTTTGCTAATGTATACACATAAATAAAGTCTTAAAACCCCTTGGCAACTAAAATCTTAACCATTAAAACCACTATTTAGTTTTGTTTGTCTCATAGTCTCATCCTGAAAACATTTTGTTTTTACATTTTCCTGTAGGATTCAGAAATACATGAAAATAATAGACTGAGTATTGAACATTTTTATATATATACAAAGCTAAATATAGTCTCGGGCTTTAGCACATATGCTGCAGGAGGAGTTCTTGCAGCATTTCCAATTCAGAGTTTACCAAAAACGCAGAGATGGTGACCTCCTGAGTAAAACAAGTCATCTTAATGAAATGTGAATAAATTCCTTCATTCCTTGTGAAAAAAAAACACTTACAAAATTATGTTTTTTTTTCCATCATGTCCTTTTGGCAGCTTGTGTAGATGTGGGGTTACAAGTTTGAAACTACATGCGCTAATGAAACTTGAAGACTCACTACGTAAAAGCATCAATCAGTGTTAACTCACCACTGGGACTTTCTCACAGTAATCCCATCCATAAAACCTGGCTGTCTTCACATGTGTACTTGATTAGTTTCAAGGGACCTGCAAGAACTGTCAAGGTCCTTATCTGCTTTTGACTATTTGTCTTGATATTCCCAGAAAAACTCCCTCGGCCTCTGAACTCTCTAACTCATACGTCATCTTTATTATTTCTGTCGCAAGAGTATTCGTTCTGTCTAAAGCACTATGTTTAGGAACACACAGGGTTTTTTTTTTTTGCTGTGGTATTGAAGGAGATATCGAGTACTGTTGTTTTATACTAGCATTGTGTTTTAAAATTCTGCTAACAGTAGTTAAGACACATAAACTCTTCACCTAGTCCTTTGTCTTTAGTCTACAATGTTTGTATTGCTGTAACCGAGACGGTAAATGACTCCTGCAGGGTAATTGTGTCATTCTGTTTATTCTGTTATTGATCAGACGCATCAGTCAATAGATGCATCTTTTTCCGCCCCTATAGAGCATCAATAATCAGCTCCATCACACAGTATGTTCTCTACTAAATACTCACAGTACTGTGACATAGCTCGTTACACCATATACACCCCTCCTCCTTGTTTTCTTTCTTGTAATTGCATTTCTGTCTCTCTAATCTTCTTCATTTCATGTTAATCTCTTTCCTTATGCTTTATTTGCAACGTACATGAATATTCTGCCTCATTTAAAAGGACACAGAACTGCAGCATCAATTAGTGGCACAGAATCTCTTTTAAACTGCGTCAAATGATTGCATCATGTACTGTATGTGTTCCTACTTTCACGGCAGCCCGACATATAGCACCATCGCAGGCCAGATGTCGGAGCATCGCTGTTTTGTAAAGCCTTCTTACTTGTTCTGTGTTTTGCCTCATTAGGCTAAGTTGTTTGGGTAAACCAGCACCCAGAACCCCTGCAGCATGAAATGAGTCTGCAGTGTGAAATGAGGCTATGAGAAGTGTAATAGCCTAGAACGATGCCTCCCAGGCTGCAGTTCTGATCCTCCCAAGGCAAGGCTGTAATGATCTCTGGGGGGTGTGCGGAGACTCAAATGAATCATAACAGATAAACAGCGTGAGAGCTCACAAGAAAACAAGTAAATGGTTAAATTAAAAACTTCACAAATAAGTTTCCCATTAGAGGGTTTAGGACTATTATTAGGGTGGAATAATGGAGTCGTTAGATCCTGTTGTTGAGGGAAATCTGGAGGAAAAAGATGGCGAATTCTGAACAAGACGACACTATGTGACGAGGTGTTTATTAATAGAATTATAAATTTCCCTTTCTTTCTTCTACTGGTGTTGTGCCCTTCTAACTCTCCTCTTCATGTTTTACCCAGGATTGAGAGTAGCAGTGAGGAAGAAGAAGAGGAAGAGGAGCTTCCACTGCTGTCAGAGGAGGAGATGAACAAACTGGGAGCCAAACTGGTGAAAGCAGAGATCATGGGCAACACGGTAAGCAGGTCATCGTTATGTCACTGCGGCAGATTGAATATGAGACAACCCAGATAATAACACACTCTGCTCTTCAACCCATGATTTGGAAAAATACTTGTTGAAGATAAGAAACAATTTATCGGCCTAGTCCTGTCAGGAAAGTGTCCCTGAAATATTGTTAGTCCACAGATAAGATGGTGCTTATTTCTGAAACCTTTTCTCTCTTAAAGTGAGACATCAATTACTTCCATTAAAGCAGAACATGAATCCCACATTTGCGCAGCTTGTCCATCAGTCATGTACTCACATTTTCCTGTCAGGCTCTTGCAAGTGGTCGGAGTAATTATCACTGGGTGTTATCATTTTGTAGTTTAGCTTTTTGAGCTTCTCATTGGGAGACTCGACCAACTTGTTTTCACTTAACAGAATCCCCTCTAGGTTAAAATGGGCTGAATAAACACTATTAGGAAGGACTGGCTTTAAAAGACACACTATAAACGTAAAATGACTGAACATGACTAGCCCAGTAACAGAAAGGCGACAAGGAACCCATGAGTCAACACTCTCTCAGCTAAATGCCATGCACTGTATAGACCAGTGGTTCCCAACTGGTCCAGCTGTGGGGTCCAGATTTCGCCTAGGTCATCAATTCGAGGTACACACAGTTTAGTATATTCAGTGTCATACTCGCATTTGGCCATGTCATTGAGCTAGTTTACTGTCTCTGCTAAGTAGCTGTCCATTACTGACTCTACAGCAGAAAATGGCCCTTCAAAATAAAAACTCTATGTCAGACATTCACTGTACTCTGGAATAAAGTGTTTTTTACAAACTTGACACATTTGTACGTCACTTAAAGAAGCAACAGACAGCATTTTTGCCTATATATATCATTATGAAAATAATGTCGGTTGCACAGGGTAGTATACACAGTAAAATCAGACTATCAGCGTTTACATAGGTTACTTAATGGCTTTGCAATCTTTGCAATAAGCTTCTGCCACCGGGGACGAATTTTCGCGGAAAAAATCTGCTTTACGGCAGGAAATGCGTCATGTATTGCCATACTGGTCGGTCAGCCAATCAGGGACTGGAGCTGGTCCTTATGAGGAACTGGCCGGGGCATGAGACAGTTGAGTCAGGAGCACAATGGCAGACGGACAAAGTTTGGAGATAAGCGAAAAACGGCCTCCTGAAAGAAAACGAGCTCCCCTGTCTGAGGAGGCAAAGAACAGCAAAGAGGAGAGTGATAAACGAAGAGGAAAAACAAGAGTAAACCTCAGTCAGGCGTTCAAGAGATGGAGGGAGCTCCGTGACCAAAGAGGCTTCAAAACCGATGTCCAGCTAGCTTTCTTTCTAATGGATCAGTAAGTAACACGGCTAAATGTTAGCTAGATGAGAGAGGACTGTACTGTACTGGCTGCTAGTTCATTCCTAGCTGGCCAGCATCGCAAATCGCCGCAACCAGGGACCGGGTAGCGAGTCTTGGTTGGCTGACATCCTCATTGCCATTCTACGGCAGCCCTCGGACAGTGATACACGGTCAACTGGTCTTTGCGACAGTGCGAGCAACACTGCTGATGCTAGGTGGCGCCAAGCTAAAAAAAAACCCCGAATCCTATCTGTTGCCTCTTTAAGGTCCATTCAGAAAGGACCCGTGACCCACTTTTGGACCACGACCCACCAGTTTTTCTGTTAGTTTTTCATGCACAAATACCCCAAAACCACATCGTCTTTTATTCCGTATTTCCATATTTTATTTACCATTTCCTTTTTCTCAAGACATTTCTCAAGCATACAGGCATTTAAACATACTAATCACACATGTATCACAGATAAAACTTACAGTGCATTTATATAACTCCAACGTAAAAACACAATGAAGCACATTTCCCCAGTGCACAAAAAACCCACTAACATCTGGCTTTTTGTATGTAATGGCGTTCACTTCCTGGACAAATGACTCTGCAGTAGTAACGGGTATTTCTCGGCTCCAGCTCTGATCAGCAGTGATGGATATACGACAACTGGGTAGACGCACTACTTTTAGCTGCTTTGGTGGTGCAATGTAATGAGACAAAATACTGTCTCTCTCCGTCCAAGCAGCGCTCTACCATTGTTCAAAATTTAGTCGGCACTGAGTTTTAGAGTCAGAGTAACAGATATAAAAAGTAAGTAAGTAAGAGATATAAAAAAAGTAAAAGTAACCACTGGAATATTTTCACTGGGCTTCATGCTGCCCTCTGCTGTTTACTAACCAGTTTTCTGGCTCGTCTGTGACATTAAACGTCACACTCGAGAAAACAAAACAAAAAAAAGAAACCACAGAAATTCATACTCACCTGCAGCAGAGCTGTGTACACAGCAGTGGCTTATTGGCAATGGGAAAGCAGTTTTAAACCTGTTTTAAACGGGTTTATATGTGTTTGAAAAACCTGCTTACAGGTGCTAATTTTGGTGGTAAAAGGGCATGATTAATAAAGCTACTTGTCAGTGTAAAAAACTGAAGAATGAAACAACAAACTCAGGACATTTGCTTTGCGTAGATTTAACAGCACATCAGGGGATCCACTGATTTATATCGCTCATTGATCCACTGCACTTAACTCCCTGTCTGTCTTCACGTGTCAATGCTAAGCGTGCTATTGGGATCTCTTACAGAGAGTGTTGCAGAGCTGTCTGGTATAACACACACACTTAAGCTAACTCTGCACACACACACACACACACACACACACACACACACACACGCACACGCACGCACTAACACCTGTAATACTAAGTGTTACCAACCTGACATCCAGCATCTCTCTATATGACAAAGCAATCAAAACGATATTCCCAAACCACTTTGTGTGTGCGCTAAGTGCCTTCAACAGTTGTGCACTTGCCTTTTATGTCCTGTACATAAAGGTATCAATATCTGGCACGACAGTATGACTTAAGAGGATCTGTGTGCTTGAGACAATTGTTTTTTTCTCTCAGGTCTCTGTAGTTTCACAGTGTTCAGCCTCAAAGCCTTTTATCTGACGACTTTCAAAAAACACTATTAGAGAAAATATTTTAAACACAATAGTCTGCAGTATGTTAAAATGCAGCCTGTAAAACATACTGTACAACCCCACATGGTATTTATATGATAATCCAACAACAGCTGTTAATACCAGCCTTCCAGTATCTTATGCAGGGCTGGGCGATATGTCCTGAAAATTATATCACAATATTTTTCAGTTATATCTCGATAAACGATATATATTTAAATCTCCTCAAAAGCATTTCATTAATGCTAGGACTGGGAGACAAAAAAGTTCATAATATTTCTGACCAAATACCCTCTCTGATACAATAAGTTGTAGGGATGACTATTTTGGGGATGTGGGGAGATATATAACGATTATATAACGACTAAGTGAGTTAAGGCAAGTGTTAAAACAAATAGAAAAGTCTGGTAAGTTTATAAATTCACATCACGTTACTGTCAAGCAGCCTTTAAAATGCGGAGGGAAAAAAACACCACTTATGCCATATCACGATACAACGATATCCAAAATTTAAGACGATATCTATTGCCTCATATCTCGATAACGATATAATATCTTCATATTGCCCAGCCCTGATATTATGTACTTTTATAGGCTTTATTTCCATTTTGAAACAGTAACAATTAAAGGCCGAAGAGGGATCTTCATTGTTGTATATCCTTCAACACTGTGTTTCTTTTTTTAGGGATGCTTGATAATATCAGTACGTCATAGGTATCGGCCAAGATCGGCTTTAAAATTAACACATCAGAAACGGTCAGCATGCTTTCTCTTAATTGGCATGATGAATGAATATAACATACATTGAAAAGTATTGTATTTCATGTTTCCATCTACTGGATACGGTAAGAGTATACATGCATAATATGATGTTAATTCCAATACAGAAGAGACCTGATAATCACTAAAATTAGGAAGGGAAAAAAGTGGGTATATCAACATTGGTCTTGGTTTTTGGTCAAATGAGTTGTTACATATCGGCGTATCAGATATCTGCAAAAAATCCAATATCGTGTATCCCTAATTTTTTTGTTTCAAATATAAACACATATACTTTATATATGTGTTTGTGTGTGCTTGTGTGTTTCAGGCTATGATTGAAAAGCTGAAATCACAGCTGGACGCTGCACACAAAGCCAAAGAGAGCTACGCTGCCCGAAAGAAGCTACAAGAAACGGCTCAACCAAAGGTTTGTAAAAACATAATGCAAGTCTTACACGTTCTTTGTCACAGTTATTGTTGAATTAGTTAGTGTAACTAGTGTCTATGAGGGTAGACAAAATATTAGAAACACCTTGCAATATGACAAGATACAATTCAACATTCAGTAGCACCACAAAGTGCAGCCTCCAGAAGAACTGCCATTAAGTTCAACATCTCTCTTAAACAGTTTAAACACTTTCCCCCCAAAAAGGGAACTATGAGTTTAAAAAAGATGGAATAAAATAGAACTTATTTTATGGGAAATAATTTTCCCAACCCCATTTCTCTCCTCTTTTTATCCGATTCTCTGCTTTCTAAATATTGTCTATGTGCTGATATCTATACAGCATTATTTTCCCCAGATTTACTCTATCCAACACACACTGATACACACTTGACTTAAACACACTGCTGATTTTCATTTGTGTCATGGCATAAATTTCAGATGCAGAAACACTGTCCCAAATTGGATATACACTCACTCCTAAATTATGCACGATGTAAACACATCCGCACACAGGAATAGACTCACGCATGGGCCCGTCACCTGACACACACAAACACACACTGAATCTTTCTTTGTCAGATTTATCTGCTTCTTTTTCCTCTCCCATAGTCTAAATGCTAATCCAAACACTCAGGGCTATATTTTTCCTGAACCTCACAGACACACAAACACACACACACAGCAGGTTACGGCAGCATCCATCTCTCTCACTGTGCAGGGAGGAAAAGTGCCTCACACACACTCGTCTTCGGTTGAAACTAAACTCTGTGCCGTTACGTCTGACTGCTTTTAAAAGGATGTGTTTGTTTGAAGTCTCTTTACTCCCCGGCTCTTACGTCTTGCTGCCTGTATGGAAACGGCTCCTGTTTGGCATTTTAGCAGAGCCTAATGGGAAACAAATGTCTTTCAGCGTGCTGACGACACTCTCCTGCCAGGGGTCACTCAGAGTGTGCCCCGCGTGTTTATGTGTGACAGAAAGAGACAGATCGAGAGGGAGATTGTAGAGATTATATGTGCCATCCTGTCTGCCTCGGTAGTACAGGCAATTAACAGAGAGCAATGG
Source organism: Epinephelus moara (assembly GCF_006386435.1). Lineage (NCBI taxonomy): Eukaryota > Metazoa > Chordata > Actinopteri > Perciformes > Serranidae > Epinephelus > Epinephelus moara. The sequence continues at coordinate 16,880,764 of NC_065507.1, read as the reverse complement.
CAGTGCCCTGACACCTCAGCACTGCTTTATCTCCTCTCTTTGGCATCGCTAATGCCTTCTCAGGCTCCTCACACACACTCACACGCGTATACGCAGAAAGAAACGGAGGCCTATTTCCGACATGAGCAGACTCCAGACACGTTTATAAACACACAGAAAGCAGGCGGTGATTATTTATATAACCTTTATTTTATCATTTACAAGTTAGGCCAGTTTCATCCCCCCTACGGCCGTCCTGTCCAAATTAAAAGAGCCGAGTGGATTTCTCAACAACATTTCTGAGAAAATGTCATAATTCTTAGGTTTTAGTGCACTCGTCAGCCGAGAGGCACTTCAGCACTCTCAGGGATGGAGTGCTGTTGATTTGCACTCTTTGGAGATCCTTCCAGTCTGTCTTGTTACAGAAGACTTTTGGCTCGTCTTCACTATTCAGTGTTTTGACTCTTGCTGCCTGTCTGGCTCGTATTTTTCACCGCACGCCGCAGAACCTTGAAAGACCTAACTGTGCCGACTGGAGACGGGGAATATTCTCTTCTATCATTTTGTTCTGACAGTCCGGTTTCATTTCTTTGCGACTGCCTCCCATCCTCTCCGCTACTCCCACCTCGCTCTTGTTTCTTGGATGTCAGTCTCCACCTGTCAGGTTGAATTTCAGTCTTTGTGCAACTCAGACTTCAGCTCCTCATAACAAGCAAACTTTTTTATCTTTAAAAAATCTGGACGTGTGTTGGCCACTCAATTGGCACTGAAGTAGCAGTTTTATCAGGTCATTCTCCCGCTGAAGTTTTGGAACAGAAGTCAGGTCTTAAGACTTAAATTTAAAACATTTTTTAACAAACGTAACTTTTTAATCATGTTTGTCTTCACAAAGGAACAAATGTAATTCAACATGGTGATCATACTTAAAAAAAAAACAGAGTAGTTGGCAATGAATTTTTACATCCTCTGAACAGATTACAACACATTAAACCCAGTCCTTTGGAAGCTAAAGACATTTCTTTGGAATGAGACAGCTTAATTGAGATGTTTATTAGGGGTGGGAATCTTTGGGCACCTCACGATTCGATTACGATTTCGATTCAGGGGCTACGATTCGATTATAAAACGATTATTGATGCATTTTTAATTTATGTATATTGATGCACTTTTTTACAACACACATTTATTTTTGTCTCACTGAATAAGCATTCAACACTTGCAATTTTTAAAAACAGTGCATTTGTAATAAGAAAGAGTTGAATTCATTTCCATTATATTTTATTAAACATATAAATGGAAATGCTTGCAAACTGGAAAGTTACAACTTCGTTGTACGGAACCAAAGGTAACAACAGGTATCTTAAATCACAAGATAAAATGCGCAGTTAGAGTAACAAATGATTCGGTGGCGACAGACGTCCACGCATCACATGTAACTGCGTTCCTACCTGCCTGCCTTCAACAGTGAGGCCATGACTTCTGTTTTGGTTTGGTTGTAGAGTGTCGGTGAAATAGCGTCGGGATGGGATGGTGTATCTGGGCTCCAGTGTATGCAGCAGTGCTCGAAATCCCTGATTTTCCACGACAGAATAAGGACGCAAATCCTTGGCAATAAATGCCGCGATGGCCTTCGTAATTCGCTTCGCCTTTTCCGATGAGGGTGGCAGCTTTCTAATTGCTTCCTCGATTGTTCTCTGGTCGGTAGCGCCACTAGTTGCCGCAGCAACAACAGCCTGCCGTCTCCCTGACTCCTCCGTCAGGTGGAATCGAGTTACATGGCTTCTCATGTTTGTTGTGTTGCCAAAGTATTTTATTTTAGCACGACTCAGCTTACATATAACGTGGCTCTTGTCCAGTTCGCTTCCGCCGTCAACGTTGTAGAAGCCGAAGTATTTCCACACATCTGCTTTTAAATTAGAAGAAGCTGTTCAGCTCTCATGGTGAGGTGGGTAGCGGTCAGCCATGTTTGTTTTCCTCTGTGCGCGTGTCGGCGTGTCTGCTCCAGGTGCGCATCCCACACGTACCGCGCTTCTTAGTTCCGCATTATTTAGAACCTTCTGTATTACTCTAATTAACAGATTTAAATAATCGAAATTTGGACGTTTGTGAATCGATTCAGATTCGTCCACGTCCGAATCGCCCCACCCCTAATGTTTATGTAAGTTATTTTTATTGTGGAGCCCTGATTAGTGGTGGAATAAAAATTGAAAAGCAGCTATTTCCTCTGTCCTGACAGCCCCTCTTTTTCCTCTTACTCCCTGATACACATCTGCTGCTATGAGTCCAAAATATTTACAAATGCTTATTGTTCAATTCAACCTCCTTTCCTGTTGCGTTAAGTCATGCATTTACCTCCAGTATGAAACGGAGGAGTTTGACAAGTTGCTGTAATTGCTAGAATATTACAAGACAAATTACAACACACTTCCTCAGGTGTTTTAGATATTGTATTTTCAATGTGAAGATTATTTTTTGGGGGCTTTTTGCCTTCGATTACAGGACAGGTTGAGCCTGGAGGGGGCAGGCTTGAATGGAACGCGCACCTGTTGTGGCAAGGACATTATTTTGGAATTAAAGTAATACTTCACCCCCCAAATAATCATTTGTTTATCAGTTACTCACCCCTCGTTATGCTGAATTTGCGCAGAAAACTTTTTTTACTCCCATGCCTCCTCAGTGAACCCAAAAACGCTGCAAGAGGCACCGCATTTAACAGCTATATCTAAACCTGTGTTTGCAAACTCTCACATAATTTGTGCATAATTTGTTTAAGTCTCACTGAGTTCCCAAACACATGCATTTCCATTCAAATTTAAAACCTGACCTGAAAGTGAAACTTATCGATGCTCTCTTCAAAGCCAGACTCCACTGACACAAAAGTAATTTTACCATAATTTTATGGGAGCTGCTGGGTTACCACTGCATCAATCAGCTTGTTTCGGTTATTGTGCTATTGTGTAACTTCTTAAAGTGACAAAATCTCACAATAAAACAAACAAACTACCAATCGAGGCAGAGGTAGATAAGCAGTTCTCGTGTTAGCAAGGTAAATTAATGTTTTTGTCAGAGGAGTCTGGCTCTGAAGAGAGCAAAGATAAGATTTAGCTCCCTGGTGGAAAGAGCTATCTGTTTGCAAAGTACTGACTGGATAAATGAGACTAAGATTATATTGCACAAGTCGTGTGAGAATTTATTTACAGATGTTTTGATATAGTTAAGCTGTTATTAAAGGCAGACTCTCATGACTTATCTTAATCAAGACCTTTCTCAGTTTTTGGATTCTTTGTCCACCAGAGACGTGAGAAAAATAGAAAAGTTTTCTTTACAAAGTCAGCGTAACACGGGCTGAGGAATCTGACCAGGCATTGGTTGACATCATGACATAACAAAAACATTTGCATTGAGGTATGATGCTTCTTCTCATGAGTATCTGTTATGTGCCAACAGGTGGACGCTGGTATCTGAAATATTTAATCTATTTGCGAACACTGTTTCCCTGCTGCAGTTTTGTGCATTCCTTTACAAAAACAAACAAAAGTGAGAATGACTGGCTTTGATTTGTCTTGTTTTCAGGTCACAGGTCGCTCCAGTGAAGACCAGGAAGTCCTGCTGTTCAGAACAGACCAATCAGGTCGCGCCTGGCCTGTCAATGCCCCCTCCGGACCCCAGGAGCCCCACGGAGGACGACGAAAGAAGAAAGCGGTAAAAAGAGAGGGATGATAGGTGGAAAGGAAGTAGATAAACAAATGACAGGACAGCAGGGAGGGAGGTTTTTTAGATTTTTAAAATAAATCTTTAAGCGTCAGAAAGCCGTAACTCAGGACAAAGACTGAGACGATCCTGCACACTGTTGCAACTAGAAGACAGAGGTAGTGAGAAAAGGGGGAGCAAATGAAAGGTTTGTGTCCTGCTATTTGTTCCACGCTGTTTGGTATTCATTAGGGTGTGTAATGGGAGCAGGGACTCCACCTGACTCCGAGTTGAAACGTGTAATGTAAACAATTCCTCTCTCTGTTTATGGTTATTATGAGTTTACAAAGTGGCCCAGTCTTCTTTGCTCTCTGTCTTGTCCTCTGTTTCCCTCATGATCATCCTTCTGCTCTGTTCATTTTCTATCAGTGTTCGTCTGTCCATCTTGTCTCTCACTTTCTCATACTCTCTTCCAATGATGTGATTTTGGATGTGATCTGATTCACTTTGAAGATTGTGTATGTGTGTGTGTTTTTTCATGAGTCACCCAATTTCAAGTGAGTTTTCCAGTTATCCACCTTGCCTGTCCTCACCTTTTTTTTCTCACATTCCTCTCCCCTCTGTCTCTAGATTGAGACCCATGTTGACGGGGAGCGTGTGCGCTACTTCCAGGACGATGACAATGTGGGTCTGAAGGAGATGGTGAGGAGGGAGAAGATGAGCAGTGCACAGGATCAGAATGCCCTCTACTCTCGCATGGCTGCCAAGGTAAGAAAACGTTTATGCGTTCGCTCACATAAAACGGTGTCATAGTGTTTCGGGAGGTCAAAAACTCCAATCAGTCAGAAACCCCTCAGTCGACTGAGATTCTTCAAGTCGGTGAGTGTGCAGGGTGTTTCAAAGGACCTTTCAGTACCCAGATTTATCTGCAGAGTGAGCGCTCCTCGCCTTCACGCTGCTCTCCGGTACAGACAGCTGTAGACCCAGGATGAGTCTGAATGTGATGAGGCAGCTGCCAGGAGGAGGAAAAGCTCACAGAAACTTAATACAATATAGACTCTAGCTTTTGTTTGTTTTCTAGTGCCGGCAAAAATGTTGTTGCACATTTCCGATCCATCGATAGATTGATTGTGGACTTGTTGGTCTGACTAGAAACAATCTTGTGATACAGAATTTGTCAGAACAAATAAAGTCCTCTTATTCACTTCAGTTGATACACATTTATTCTAACCTGTCTGCAACACATTGTATGTTTTGGATTGAACTGGCTGTTTCAGAGCCACTGTTGCAGGCACCCCACTTATGGCTGTCCCAAACGATGAATTAATCATCTAATCTAACGATTAATTAATTTTTCGATTAGTTTAACGATTATTTTTTCGATTATTGATTATTTTTCCATTATTTGATTAATGAGGCAATTTAAACAATATGAATACCAAAACATTTTTTATTAACATTAACATTTATTGAAACATCAGTGTTTCCCCTGCCATTATATTAGGGGGTGCCCACCCCCCCAACGGCACCCCCCGCCCCCCCTTGAAGGTCAAATTAATTTTATTTTCTATATAGCACCAGATCACAACAGAAGTCATTTAAGGTTACCTTTCCTATAGAACAGGTCTATACCTTGTCCTTATATTAAACAAACTAAATAGCCTTATGTTATTTATCTTATGTCATTTCTGTCTCTACATGGTCGCACATTTACATTTCTCCTCTGCTCTCTGTAACGCGCATGGCGGAGTTCGGCCCCGATGCGTGCACAAACACGTGCGCACACACACCGACCCGAGTGAGACAAACGAGCCCGGCCCAAACCCACAGCACGGCACTGTGCACACAGTCAATGGAGCGGTGCCTGTGTTGCGTTCAGCCGTTGTCACGTAAATAACAAATTCCGGCGTTTGAATAGACCATAGCACAATTGCACAGCACTGCTGCTGCTGCACACCGCCATTTTTTTGTTTGAACCGACACGTCACCCCAGCCCTCCCCCCAGTATTGAATTTCCCCTTGGGGATGAGTAAAGTTATTCTGTTATTCTTATTCTTAAATACTGAAGGTTGAAGTTTGATCAGTCAGATGTGGTAAATGGATCACCCCTTCCACTGCAGTGATATGAGCAAAGTTAGATGAAGGTTGACATAATTATATGGTATGGTAAAGGTATATGTATATGTATGTGTGTTTATGGTAAGGATCACTTAGATTAATTATGTCATACTCTTAGGCAAAGGGAAAGGACTAGTTCTGTCAAATTGGTATGCTTTACTACCCTTACATCCACTTGTCTCCCTTGCTGCAACTCTTTCTCCGCCACTTTGTGCTTGAAATAGACGTACAGCAGCAGATGGGTACTGGCAGGTTGTGCTGCGTGTGTCAGTCTATCAGCAGTTTTACAGACCTCACTTTTCCATGAGCAGACACACATTTTCCCTGTTCCCTCCTCTCTTTTATTCTTGTTGACTTCTTCTCTCCCTGTAGGCAGGAATATGACAACAAGTAGTGTGAAATCCTACTGACAGGTGTGTGTGTGTCTGTGTGTGTGTGTGTGTGTGTGTGTGTGTGTGTGTCTGTGTGTGTGTGTCTGTGTGTGTGCGTGCGTGTGTGTGCATGTATGAAAAGGAAGCATTAATAAACAAAAGGGTTTGGAGGAGTTGCTATGGCAATGAAAAAAAAAGACATGCTTTAGCTCTGTCCGTGATTTTTCGTTTCTCCGACTTCCATTGCCCTCACTCGTTCACTTTCCCTCACTTACGCGCATACGCATCCACGTACACACACGCACAATCACTCACACTCACTCATATATTCCTTACACATGCATGCGTATAAAAATATACACACACGCTCTGCACCTACAAAGAGGGACACTAAAAATACATCTACAGTTACCATGGCAGGGCTGCTATAAATACCAGTTTTATCCATTGGTCAGAGACAAAGTCTGTTAGCAGACTAGCATTGTCTCAAGATTTACTGTAGCAGATTTCTTAATAATACATGAGTACTATGCCAGACGTATGTCAATCCCTTCACCGCTTCTGCTACATGCTGAAATTACAATCTATAATTTAAACCGCACCAAGCATGTGTGAGTTTAACGTCAGCTAAGACATCAGTGAACCTACACGCTGACAGCATGGACACATATATTACTGCCATATAATCGATCTACATGTATGTACCATGCTTTGTGGGTGTGTAAGAAAATAAAACTGTCTGCTCTTGGACAAATGCGGCATGTGCTGCTGTACACTTAGGTGCAGTCCTTTGCACACACTCACTCCTACACACACACACACACACACACACACACACACTCCCTCCCACACTGTCACTAAACTAATCCAATTTTCACTCTCACTCACACACTCACTCCTACACAGCGAGTCATGCACACACACTTCAGCCATGCTTGCCTCTCGCTCTCTCACATGCACACAGATTTCAACCTGTTGCCCGGTCTCCATGGCGACAAGACTCAGACGTAGAAACACCAGAGTCGATACTCGGCATCCTGCCTCACACTGTTAACACATACCAGAGACCAACTTGCATACAGGGCAGCTCAGGCGCATCTCTCTCTCTCTCTCTCTCTCTCTCTCTCTCTCTCTCTCTCTCTCTCTCTCTCTCTCTCTCAAACACACACACACACAGAATATGGCGTGGAAACGGCACAGACGGTAATATTGCGTCAGCACCTACATACACCAATTACTAAAGCTACCAGCCAATTTCTCAGGACAGTTAATATCTGCAGTATTTGCAATGACTTAATTTCCTGTTGAAGAAGTGCCAGCGCAGAAACCTTTTTGTTTTAAGCCTGGAATGAAAAGTGAAAGCTATAAAAAAAATCTCTCACATGTCCGTAACATAGTTAAATACACCATATATATTCTGTAGTATGTTCCCTTCTAATTTTTATGGAGAGAATACACCAGATTTGGCCATGAATGATCACTCTTCTCACCATTTCTCTTTTTCTCTCTTCTTCCCTGATCCTCCGTCTCCTCTGTTGTCCTCCGTCGCCTCCAACACCGCCACTTCTACTCCACTCGACTCTCCAGATGATGGGGAAGACAGACGGCGACAACTACACACTGGATGACATGTTTGTGTCGGGCGCAGCGCAGCGGGAGGGCGAGGGGAGGGAGGAGGAGAGGATGAGGAGCAGAGCCATTGGGGAGAGCAGGAGGCTGGCTGCCTCCATGGAGAAATGCCAGCACTGCTTCAGCAGCCAAGAGCTCCAGAAGCACCTCATAGTGGCAATAGGGAGCAAGGTGAGGCTTCCTGAGCGCAGAATGTTTTGGGGACATGGGTGCTGAAATAGTTGCTTAATTGATTAGTCGATCAACAATTTTGATAGTCAAAGCAAAAATGCAAATCATTCAATGGGTCATACCTCCAAAAAATGATTATTTGCAGATTTTCCTCTGAAATAGGGCGGCTTATTTTCATTATCACCTTATCAGCTGATTATTTTTGCAACTAATTGATTGATTGATTGGTCTAGAAATTGCCAGATAATGTTTAAACTTGGTTATGATTTCCTAAAAGTGCTGTCTTTAACCACTAATATATTCAGTTTACAATTATAGAAGAATAAGGACACCAGAAAATATTACATTTTTTAAGCTGGAACCAGAGAGAAGAAAACTCGAAATTATTAATTAATTTTTAAAATTGTTGTCAATCAATTTTCTGTAAATCAACATATATTAATTGACCAATTATTGCAGCTCCAAATTAAAAAACTTTATAGGGTTGTTCAGAAATAAAAGACTTACAAAAAAATCTGTAGATTAATCGATGTGTGAAATTTGTCAGCAGTTTGTTTTTCCCATCCTGTGTCCAGGTGTACCTGAGCCTGCCCGCGGGGGTGTCGATGACAGAGGGCCACTGTCACATCTGTCCTCTCCAGCATCACTGCTCTGCCACCGGATTGGATGAGGATATCTGGTCAGAAATGCAGGTTAGCCAATCAGTGCACCGAGCCCAAAGACAACCTCAACTCACATGACTGTTGTTTCACAGCAGTGGTAGATAAAATCAGCACCACACGCTGCTTTCATTTTCAATGTTTGCTTCAAAGAAGAATGATTAAAATTTAATTGAGTTCACTTCTGTGCTGCTCTGCTGTCCTCAGCTGTTCCGGCGCACTTTGGTGCGTATGTTTGAGTCCCAGGAGCTGGACTGTGTGTTTATGGAAACACACATGTTCCCACGCAAAAGGCAACACATGGTCCTAGAGTGTATTCCACTGCCACGAGAACTGGGTGATATGGCACCTATATACTTTAAGGTTTGTCATCATTCTGATAAAGTCAATTTTTTAAGTTCAAAGAAGGATTGTAGGGACAGTTTTGAGTTGTGTGTTTCCTGTGTGCCTTCAGAAAGCTATCATGGAGTGTGATGAAGAATGGGCCATGAACAAGAAGGTCGTCGACCTCTCTTCGAAAGACATCCGCCGTGCTGTAAGCCCTCTTTTTTTGTCATTTCTGTGATATTCCTGGTTTTGTCTGGTTCTCTCATCCTCATTAATTGTTGTTAATTTTTCATTTAATGCCACATAGGTTCCTCGAGGTCTTCCCTACTTTGCTGTGGACTTTGGACTCCAGGGAGGGTTTGCTCATGTCATTGAAAATGAGCAGAAGTTCCCCCATTACTTCGGCAAGGTCAGTGTGTGCATTGAGGCTGTTATACTTGGTGCATCATTATGTGTTGCTCTTTTTTTAGCTTCTAAAAGTCACTTTCATTTGGTTCCAGGGATTTCATAAAACTGCATTTACTGTGCAGCTGTTGATAAAGAGGCATTAATGACATGAAAAACGCAGTCAAACATTTTTGCTATTTACCAGCCTACAGTAGCTGTACTATAGTTTCATGCCAATGTTGCTTCAAATTAACATTGTAAGGACTTTAATTCTTCATTTGAGAGTCATGTTTTTCCGCTATAATAAATTAAATCGAGTTAATTTTACAGTCATATTCCAATATGACCAAAGCCCTCTTTCCGTCACAGGAAGTGGTCGGAGGCATGATGGACTTGGAGCCACGACGTTGGAGAAAGATGATCAGAGAGAACTTTGATGACCAGAGGAAAAAAGTCCTACAGTTTGCACAGTGGTGGAAACCATACGACTGCACCAAGTCCGAGGGCTAGCTGCTGGACACACCTACTGGACACACTTACAGAAAGGTGTACGCTTTGCGGAGTAGTGAAGATTACACAGACACACATACAAACACACTGTGGTGCAGACACTGACGCACCTACCAGTACTGAATTTGATGTAAAATTCCTGTTAAAAGTTAGAATATGGGAACATTTTTACTTAAATAAAAAATAAATAAAATGACTTGATTCATGTATTTGTTTTTTGAAGGTATTTCAGCATCAAATTATTAAAAATTATAATAATTTGATCATCATATCATAAATATTCTAGGGAATGCTTTTGTTTCAAATAAACAAACGTAAGAATGTCTTGTTGTTTCAAACAAATATGTGGTGACATCGTCTAAATCAGCATGTCTGCAGGACCTTAAAAAGTCTGAAATTCAATTAAATATTCGACCTTGGGAGGCATTACATAGTTTTAAATTTGAATTTGTGAGGTCTTAATTTCCTCAAACATTATATCCATCTTTGATTTCTTTTCTTGTGATGAATAAGTCAAGCTCTTCTGTGCCAAAGTCTACATTTCTGATGTTACAAATCTTTAAACTTACCACTGAGCAGCAGCTTCTTGCAGCCACGACCTAAATTGGTGCCTTTCTTCCACACTTACCCTGCCAGTACAACCCTATTTTTTTTACTCTGTGTTATCCTATTCAGATGTCACTTAATTCTACAAGGTTTCAGTGTCATCACATATAGAAAGAAAGAAAGAAAGAAAGAAAACTTTATTCATCCCCGAAAGGAAATTCAGATGTCCAGTAGTTCATAAAAAAACAACCACACTTCCCCTCATCAACAACAGCACAACACAGTGGTATTAAAATAGACATAATAGACATAAAATAAGTTCAAATAAGTGCATAAATAGAAATTACAAATTAAATTAAACCAGTGTGTGACTGGATTCAGGAGGTGTTAAACAGTCTTATTGCCATGGGGACGAAGGATCTCCTGAAACGCTCCGTTCTGCAACACAGTGAGATGAGCCGACTGCTGCAGCTGCTCCTCTGTCGCCCCAGGAGGCTGTGGAGAGAGTGTCTGCTATTGTCCATTAGTCAGTCTGTTCAATGTGCCCCTCTCCACCACAGTTCACATAAGCAAGTGCACACATGAACAATCAGCCGCCTCGTCCTGACATGTGACAGCCTCTTTTTTTTTTTCTATTTCCAGGTGTCATCTCAGACACCATGTGGTGCATGGGTGCAGCTGGTTACTGCTGAATTTGTATGAAACACAAAAGCTAGATTTTTTTTTTTTTTTTTTTTTTTTTTTTTTAAAAATACACCTTTTAATTTCACTACTTATGTTTGTGGTCAGAGGGGGGAGGGTTTCGGAGTCAGGATTCTCTCACTTTTCACATGCTCTCCAGTCTTGACAGTTTATAGAAAGAGTTTTCTCTTTAAAGAAAGCATTACTCAGGGATGTTGGTGGCTTAGTGGTAGAGCAGGCGCCCCATGTACGAGGCTGTTGCCGCAGCGGCCCGGGTTCGAATCCAGCCTGTGGCCCTTTGCTGCATGTCATCCGCCCTCTCTCTCCTCCATTCACACTCACCTGTCTTGTCCATTAAAGGCAAAATGGCCAAAAAATATCTTTAAAAAAAAAGAACGCATCACTCTTATTAGAAACCATAAGGAGATGCTATATGGTAGAGTCAGAAAAGATCCCATGGGTAGATTCTGTAGGAAGCATGCTGTTAATATACGTAGGATAATCTGTATGTATAATTATCATTTGTGGTGCATTTTAAATCCCCTATGAGTATCTCCCTCCTGGTACAATTTCATTACCCTTGTGATTTGAATATATATGGTAAAGTATTTCCACTAAAAATAGGCGATAGACTCTTTTTCCCATTGCCAGTAGACCAGAGCTGTGAACAGCGCTGTGCTGCAGACGAGTACACTTTTGTGTGTGTGTGTGTGTGTGTGTAGGTGGTTGGGTGTTTTTGGTGTGTCATGTTGACATCACGGACAGAGCGGAAAACAGGGTTAGTGAACAGTAGAGATCAACATGGCAGCCTATGAAAACTTTATAGTAGTTAATTCTTTTTATATATCTGTCAATGTATCTTATGTATCTTTCAAACTCGGTGCAGACTAATTTGATTCGATGTTGTGCTGCTTGGGCGAGACGGATGCTATTTTGTAATGGTGCTTCATTACATCCCGCTAGTTAAGGGGCTTAAATTGGCCCGTTCACCTGGGTGTTGTGTCTCCATCAATGGCGATCTGAGCCAGATAAGATAAATACCTGACTACTGCCGAGTAATATGACCCGAGTGACCCATTACATTAAAAAGCCGAACGTTAGCAGGTGTTAGCTGTTTTTTTGTGCAGTGGGAAAGGTGCTTAACTTTAATTGAAAAGGAGGACCGTCACCTTGCACTACTTTTCAATCCACAGGCGAAAAATATCGGCTCTTAGTCTCTGACACTTTTAACACTGGTGCACTTTCATTTATATTTTGATTGTTAACATACTCCTCAGTTTCACTAATTTCACGTAACATGGAACAAGGAAACAGGCACATCGGTGATACTCAACACTGGTTGCCAGGTGGCCATTTTGTAATTCACAATGAAAATAAATCGATTCACACTGGGAATTTTTTGTACTTTGAATATAAATAGCCAGAGGGCATTAAAAGCATCAAAATAGTTTATTTGAAAAAAGCGTGTGGGGAGAATCCCCTGGACGCCCCCGTGACAGAGGTTTCGGCTAAGCCCGAATGTCCTCAAATCCTAGATTGTGACTGGGTTTGTCTCTTAGCAAAGACAAATGAGGACAGTGACCATCAATAGGTTGAAAACAGACATTTAATTAATTCTATATACTGATAATTATTAATAAGTGGCCCTCGAGCAAAGCTAGTTGAGTATCCCCTGAGTACATGATGAGAGCAGGGAGACTGTCCTTTACTTGGAGGATCCAGGCTCCAGCCCCTGTCAGCAAGGACACAGAGGGCACGGAGGTAATTAATTTCCCAGAGGAGGAGACAGAGTTGTGTTTTGTTATTATTTATTATTATTACATCACCTTCAGATCAGCAAGCCATGGCAACCACAGTGTCTCTGCTGCTAGGCAGTCAATGGACTGTGGGTAATTTATAGTTTACGTGTCCATCAGAGGGCCGGTTCCATCATAAGTCAGCAGTAATTTAGTTTGTCACTCACCTCTGTCGCCCACCGCTTGAATATGATGTAACCGGCGAAAATAAATCCCACAATCAAAATGTGTATCAAAGGTCAGATTGTAACGCGATCATTATCAGGAAATGCAACTGAATCTGTCGTGCAGTTTTTAGTGTAAGACCACAACATGCAATTTGCGACGCTTTAACCCGATTTGTGCCTCTGAAACCGTCCCTTGGGAAGCTGCAGCAGGTTATTTATATTGTGCGAGTGACAGAGAGGCCCAGGTTCACGGTTAATAGCAGCAGAGTGGCGTGGAGTGATGTATGGTTATGGCCAATTAGATTGGCTGGGGGCAGATTTATGACCGAGACAGCCATCTCTTTCTGCCTGTCTCTGCCTCACACACACACACACACACACACACACACACACACACACACACACACACACACGTCCTTTCTGGAGTTATTTTTCAAACGTCCACACATCACGCTGTTTCATCCTCTGTAGCTTTACTCATTTGCTTACTCTGCTTCAGGTTCTCTCATTTATTTTCTTAATTATTATTTCACCTTCTCTTTTATGCTTCACACCATCATGTCATGTCAATCATAGGCAGGAGACGTTTTTGACAGAAAGACGAGGCAATAATTACAGAATCGTGATGCGTTCACTTGAGGAAAAAAAACTTCTGCTTTGTTTTCTGAATTAATGAGATTGTTGTCTTGTTAATTTAGAAAAACAAGAGCAGAAATTAAAAAACTTTTCTCATAATTCTGAGATAATAATCCTGTCAGTTCAGAAAATATGAACGTGTAACGCTTCCATAAATAAAACAATGTCTCTTGAGTCACAAAATTGAAACTGTCGTGCTTGCCACTACACACACACACACACACAAACAGAAGAACTGAAACACCTAAAAGCTCAAATGAGTGGTACGCTGCATTAAAATGCTCAAGTTGTGCATGTGTCTCTGTGTGTGATGTGTCAGGCAGTGGATGAATATACAATTGTGTTTTATGTTTGAGTGTGTCTGTATGACTGTCTGCTTATCTCTGGAGAAAACTTGGTTTTGACTCACTGGTGTGTGTCACCGAGCTGACTCTTCTTATCTTCCTGCATTCCACCACCACTCGTTTTTCAGACTTTGCGGGCCTAAACTCTGTGTGTGTCTGCTCCTGAACGGTTTTGTCTATATATGGGTTTTTCACCTTTTTGCATGGAGTTATTTTAAATATCTGTGTATGTGTGTGTGTGTTCTCTAGGACAATCCAGGCTTTTAGACTTCATGTAAATATGCAGGGTTTACCTGAGGTGACATAAACCTGTCTGCAAAACATGCAAGTTATTTCCTCCTCCACCTCTCACGTCAAATCTTATTCACTGCAATACTGTCCAATTTATTGCTTAATAATTTAACATACTTTAAACTATTAATATATCTGGCTTAAAGGTAACTAGTGCTGCTATGCATTGTAATGTGTCTAATTTAAATTGTAGATAATCTGATAATTCACACATCGAGGACAAAAGAAAATTCCTGGAATTTTATGTTGAATATTTGCATTCAAATTAATTTTTTTTGATGAGTCATTGCATATGAAGTCGTAAAAAAAATGGTATGTTACTGCAGAAACAGGTTTACTGAGCTGACTCCCACCATTAGAAATATTACTCATTGTATTTATTATAACATAAACACAATCATATGGACGAGCGCGTGAAGGTTACCATAACACACGCGTTAATGCAGTGCAGTTATAAAGAGAAATGCCACTGAGACTCAGGGTCGGACTGCTCCATACTTAATTTCCCAGGTAATGTTATTAAAATTTGATGTCATCCATTTTAGATGTACCCATTGAATGAGATTACCACGATACCCCAGGAAGTGCCCTTTTCTATTTATTCTAATTCCGTGACTGCACAGTTACTGAGCTGTTGCCCTGTCTGCACTCAGCTATAGACGGCTGGCTGCTACTGAGCTTATCTCCTCTGGAACAGTGTTTTATTCCATCGCAGTGTTGGCTTTATTAAATGCCCACATTATTACTGATGGATGGCAGACTGATTGCTAAGAGCAAGCGACCAGATAAGGAAAAAGAGGCAGGGTGTGTGTGTGTGTGTAGCAGTGTGTCGGTGCGGGCTATGTGAGAGAGAAAGGGAGAGTGTGGGTGTGTGTTAGAGAGAAAGAAGGAGCAAAATTCTATGCAATGTATTGGGGTCACGCTGCTCCAGAAAGTCAAATGAATTAGTCGGCACCTCCAGGAAATTACACTGTGGTGTGTGTGTGTGTGTGTGTGCGCGCGCGCACATGCATGATGCATCATGTCTGTTTCAGTGTCTCTCTGCTTGTCCCTTTGGGGCCCTCAATGAACAGACATCCTCTGCCAATCGAGGTCAAGGTCATGACTGTTATTAGTGCCAGACATGAGCATCGTTCTGTTCTCTGATGGGAGGCAACAAGCGTGTGCCACCACTGCCAGCTTCATTATCTGCATGTGGAGCCATGTTCGTCCTTGTATACCCATGTTGAGCACATTTGGCACATTGCCATGAACTTGGCTTATTGGCCATGACTGTTGTTTGATTATAATGAGATGTTGCTTGATTACCATTTCCAGTTAGGTAATTGAGGAACAAGCACCTGTTTATCACCTGCCAAGATGTCACAGTGATAGGAAACTGTAAATGACACTAAGTAGAGATAAAGAGGAATAATAGTCCGACTGTAATTAAGTTTCTTTTATTGAAACAAATGCATCCCGACAGACATGACTGGATTAACATATTAGTCGGCCCCGGGGCAAACATTTGCTTTTGGGCCCCTATTGACCCTCCTCAACCTCACCTGCTATCTCTCTGCATTGTAAATTCCCATTAAGTACAGTGCACACAACAGAGACCAGTATTCCTGTGCTGCAATAATATTTTTGACAAAACAATCCAAAATGAAGGTCCACTTGGCTTCCTCCTTGAACTTTTAACCATTTTACATTGTCTTTGACAGCTGTCTGAGTTCACTTAGTTGCCATGGAGATGGATCTGTTGCATGATCCGTGAAAGTGTGTCAAAAACAGAATGTCAAAACAATCCTCACTGAGGGTCCACTTACTTTATTTCTTCAAAATGCCAAACTATATCACACAGTCCTTACATGATGGAGTAGTATTGTCTGGCTCAAAGTTAAGTTTTCTTTTGGTAATTTGGCTGTATTTACTTCATTTGGGATCATACATCAGGTAAAGCACGCCACCTGTTTCTACTGCCAAATGGCTTGTAGTGAAGTCTGCTGGTCAAGTCAAAATGACCGCAGACAAAATGACCGTTGCCTTCAACAACACGTCTTTGTTGTTGAAGGCAAAACAATGCCAGTTTGCGTTGTGTCGATGTAGTGCATTTATTTTGAAAGACTGTATGTAAACAGTAAATTTCCTGTGAAAACAGAAGTGTATTTTGAAAGAAGACAATGCATGTAACAGGCAGACCTTGATACACTGCCCCCAGATCGTCAGCAACCAACACACCCAGGGTACCTTCCACGTCCATGACCAAACATTTATATGTGACGAGGTTGGAGTGAGAATGTTTTGAACTAGAAGCTTTTGCAAGGACGAATGGGTAGAAATCCTCCAAACAAGAACTGACAGACTCTTAGCTGGTTACAAAAAGTCTTTAGAAGCTGTGATACTTGGCAAAGGAGACGCTACCAGGTACTAGCCATGCAACGTGCCCAGGCTTTAGCTTCAGGCCCTTTTCCTTTTTGTGATATTGAAACCGGAAAAGATTGATTATGCCTAATCATGCCCAAAGAAATGTTTCATCTTTAGCATCATGCCTTTTGGAGATCAGCACATCTTCTGTTAACCTAATTATTCACCGTAAACATAATTTTGACCATGGGCAACACATTCTCACCCCGACCTTGTCACATATTGACGTTTTGGTCATGGACTTGGATGTGGATGTGATAGTTGGTGACATTCTGGGACACCATGTGTTCTGTTCTTTCAAGATACACTTCCATTTTCACAGGGAATTTAACGTTTACAGTCTCTTTCAAAATAAATACACTACGTCTGTGCAACACCAAGAATTGAACGTTTTTTTCCTTCAACAACAAACATACATGGTTGGATTTAGGCAACAAACACATGGTTAGGTTTAGGCAACAAAAGCACATGGTTAGGTTTAGGCAACAAAAACGGGGTTAGGTTTGGGCAACAAAAACAGGGTTAGGTTTGGGCAAAAAAAAGCACATAGTTAGGTTTAGGCAACAAACACATGGTTAGGTTTAGGCAACAAACACATGGTTAGGTTTAGGCAACAAACACGTGGTTAGGTTTAGGCAACAAACACGTGGTTAGGTTTAGGCAACAAACACATGGTTAGGTTTAGGCAACAAAAGCATATGGTTAGGTTCAGGCAACAAAAACAGGGTTAGGTTTGGGCAAAATAAGCATGTGGTTAGGTTTAGGCAACTTGGTTAGGTTTAAGCAACAAAAGCATGTGGTTAGGTTTAAGCAACAAAAGCATGTGGTTAGGTTTAGGCAACAAAAGCAAGTGGTTAGGTTTAGGCAACAAACACATGGTTAGGTTTAGGCAACAATCACATTGTTAGGTTTAGGCAACAAACACATGGTTAGGTTCAGGCAACAAACACATAGGTTTAGGCAACAATCACATTGTTAGGTTCAGGCAACAAACACATGGTTAGGTTTAGGCAACAAACACATGGTTAGGTTTAGGCAACAAAAGCACGTGGTTAGGTTCAGGCAACAAAAACAGGGTTAGGATTAGTATTCAAGAAATGGAGGATGCACCCCATTTGTGCCCTTGAGGATATACTTTTAACTTCACCAATTATGATAATACAAGTTAGCCAACATATCAACTGTAGCTCATCTATCTATCTATCTATCTATCTATCTATCTATCTATCTATCCATCCATCCGATTGGCTCTGGTTTATTGTCCAACTAAAACGCAGCACAGCGCGCTGATGCGTACTTCACAGCGCGCGCTCCGCTCTGCTCAGAACATCGCCGGTGCGTGCTGCTGTTGGCTGCCCGCGCGCGCGCTCTCCCTTCTGTCTCTCCGTGTTTCTCCATCTCGCGCACCTCCACTTGCAGCCACCTCTTCGCCCCGCACTCCCAGCGACGACCCCAAAAAGAGAGGAGACGAGACCAAAGCAAAGCGCAGCGGTGACGGAATATAAAGTGGAAGATGGAGGAATGATGAGAGGACGGTGTTCTGGGAGACAGACAGGAGAACCGCTGTCGCAGAGGACGAGGAGGAGGAGGAGGAGGAGAAGGGACGGAGGAGAGAGGGAAGCAGTCACATCTGCCGTGACTTTGGGGATTTCTCTCCGGCAAAGTGGGGAGAAAAGGGGGAGACGCCACATTCTTCGGATGCCAAAAATTCACCGTGCGTGAGAGGAATCATTAACATGTGTCGGAATTACCATTGTGGACCAAAATGTCGATTGTGGCGACCTTTTGTCGTTTTTCTCTTCTGCAATTTCGTAAGTTAATGTAACGTCTGCTTTGACATAGTTGCGCGCGAGCCCACTGTATGTCAGCTTTGAATAATACTGTTGCCAGGGCTGTTTATTTTTATGTTTTATATTTGAAGCATCCTTTGGAAAGTGTTTGGCCTCCCAGGGTGATTTGTTTTGGGGGTAAAGGAGGACAGTTTTAGGAGGCGAGACCCCCACCTGCTCATCCCCCCTTACATAAATGTTTGCGTGCCGTTAGTGCTCTCGCTCTCGGTCGACCCCCCCTCTCCCTCTGAATAGGTTGCTGAGTCTCACACGCAGACAGACGCATCTCACAGGCCTGTGCACACATAGACACAGAAGGACCTGGACATCATCTCACGCGCACGCAAACACACATATCTCATATGCATACATAATTACACAGACAGACCTCACCCCCTTCTCCTCCTCACCCACCCAACCCTCTCTCACCCCCCACTATCTGATGACTTCCCGGCGTAGAGGTGGACGTGGTACGGAACCGACTGTAGCATCATCACCATCCTCAACACCACCACTGTCATCACCACCACCATCCTCCTCCTCCTCCTGCTCCTCTTCCTCACTACCACCATGTCCTCGTCGTCGCGCAAGATCTCCTCCGAGTCGTTCAGCAGCTCGGTGGGCTCGGACTGCGGGCTGGAGAGCCCAGGGGGAGACGGAGGGGACGGCGGGCTGGAGCCGGCGGAGGAGAGCCGAGGCTGCCCCTTCTCCTCCTTCCACTCCTCCCACAGAGCGGTGCTCTGGAACGGCCGCAGCCCCGCTGAGAGGTCGGCGTGCCCGGCGGGCGAGGAGCAGCAAGGGCCCCACAAGAGGGTCACCAGGAGGAGACGGGTGAACCTGGACTCGCTGGGGGAGAGCCTCAGGCGGCTGACCTCACCCACGGTAGGCCTCCTGCTCAGTCTGAGGAGCTTTGCTGTGCCTGCATGAAATATCATTAAGTATTCCTAAGTTGTAGAGCCATATTAATAAAGGCGTCTCCTACATAACTACTTTAATATTCAATACGGGTCCCATGGATCTGATGCTGCAACTAAATTCATAGCTTTACAAAAAGTCTATAGAGCATCCTTCTAAATTTAATATATTAAATGTTGTTTGTCATTCTGTGTACTTTAAGAGCAAGACATTATTGACCAAATCAGAGTCTTCAGAAGACACTCAGAGAGAAACAGTCAATATGATGAGCAAACAGCCAGAGGCATTTATTCCATCCCACACAGCTGTCTCCGAAGTTTAGCAGAAACACAGCCTTTAACACCAGGAAATCTAAACAAACTATCCCCCCATAGTCCAAACTCCCAGACAATGTCATTATGTGACATGTGCATTGCTGTCTATGAAAAAAGCCCCCTTTTCCATCCTTTATTTCTGATAGCCTGAATCATCTGTCAGATTATATAATAAATAAGTTGTGTGTGTGTGTGAGAGAGAGAGAGAGAGAGAGAGATGCCCATGCTCTGTCTGTGTGTGATGCTCGGAGTGTGACGAGTAAGCCTGCATCTGTGCGTCTCAGTTGTATTACAGGCTGTAATGTAATAAAGCAGCTATTAGAACTGAGCGCAATTGTGATGGATGGCGTGTGATTAGGGCGTTTGGTATAGCATAGTCCTTTGTGATGGTGCATCAGTTTGGCTTTTGATGACATCTACAGTAATGTGGCCCCGGTTATGGAGTCAGGCAACAACAACATATACTGGAAAAACTGAAAAATGTAGATCTGCACCAGGAAATGTTGCACTTTGGTGGTTTTAATCAGAAAACACAACTTAAAAAGGTGATGTAATGTTAAGTGACTGACAGAGCAAACAAATGTTGTCAACCTTGGTATTATGTCACTGCTGTATAGTACCAAAGATACCAAAGAGGTGACAGAGGCTAATGATACGACCTAGTTTAATGTCTCTCTGGTCAGAGCAGAGATTTTCTGCCATATCCACAGAAGATTTTTTAGCAGGACAGGTGAAAAAGGATAAAAACTTAAAACAATAACAAGCAAAACATCAATATCGAGCAAAAATATGTTATCGACTCTTAATGGTTAGCATTTAAGCTAACATCTGCTTACTTGCACATCTAGGCTAACAAAAATAGAGCAGCATGAGCTTCGCAATGTGATCTTTTCGCTGTCCAACTGTAGAATATGAGAGCAATATTTACAGATGTTTTACTGCATTGTGAAAAACATCTTTCATCGGCTCAACTTTCTTCAACTTGAACATTGACAATGGGCTTGATTATATTGTTTTCTACTGTAATGTCCCAACTGGCCGAGTGCAACTCAAGCTGTTTTGAGCTGAACTTTGTCAGACGCCCCATTTCTATTTTATTCATGTTGCTCACGTTCATAGAACCACAATAAATGAGGAACGGCTAATGCACGAGGTCAAAATGAGAAGTTATCTACACGATATTTCCTTATTTTACTACAAAAACCTGAATAAGGTGGCAGCTGGCCAGAGGGAGATCGCCTGGGAGTTGAAGGCTAATACCAACCCACTCGCTGTTGGCGATTGTATCTCATCTCCAGTCGATACCACACTACAAAACCATGTTTTCTGTTTAAAAAGTACAAACGTAGGAAGCGTGTAGGCCTACTCGCCCATCTTTTCAGCGGTTAAGTCTCCAGTCTAACGTCTCTGAGCACACATAGGTAAGTGGTTTGTTTACATGACATAACAGAGTTCCATATTTAACAGGTTCAGTGTGGACAGAAAGTGCCTGATGTAACACGATATAGTGTGATTCTCAGAGGCACCAGCGGTACTAGCAAACAGTTCAACATTACAGTGAGCTATTTGATTCAGTGTTGATGTAAAAGATAATGCGTAAAGTGTATCGCTGTTTCGATTTCACAATGGTTTTTCCGTTAAGGAGGTATTCAGGGTTAAAGAGAAGAATGTTTCAAGGTATTGCTTGCTTGGCTGACAGGTGTTCCAGCCATGTTTTTTGCCCTTAGCTTATCTCACTTAAATTTGTTTTACTGGCTCCAGTAACACCCAAAATGGCACTTCATATGTCCATGTACTTCTGTAGTGTTGTTCGAAGAAAAGCAACAACTATAGCTACGGTCCATGAGATGAAACAAACACGAAACATGTCTTTGTAGTCCTCACTGTAACATGTATAGAGGTAGAGATGAGTTAATGATTGAATAGATGGATTAGTAATAGCTAGAAAGACATATAAACAGCGTTTGTGCTCAACTCATTGCTTCTAATCCAAGAGTTTTTAGCTCACAGGTCTATTTTTGTCGGTCTGTCATAAAATAAGAACACTGCTTCGAGGCTGTGGGAATAGGGCTCTCCAAATTGCAATTGCTCAGACCCTGTGGTCCAGTTCCTGTGAGAAATACTGTAGACGTTGTTGTGGAAAGAAGTCAATATAGGAGCAGCGATTGTCAGCCTTTTTTGCTGCCCAGGCACAACCTCGCAAAAAATAACGAAATTCAGCAGCACAGCTAAAAAATCTGAAGTTGTTGTACAGTGGAGAGGACCACTGAGAGGCAACTTCAGCTCTCAGCTGTAGCTCTTACTGGCCCTGATCTTTAATAGATCTGTGAAAAAATAGGGCAGAGGGATCACCTGAAGACAGGTTTGTATAACACTCGATGACAATAGTATCTAGCATTGCGGAGCTGTGTGTGTGTCTGTGTGCAAGTATGTTTTTGTTGCCTTTAAGTGCAGTTACAGGCATCAGCTGGGCGGCAATGGAGCCTTTTAAATTTAAATGTGTAAGGGTCATTATGGTGTTGTGCTTTGATCCCAGGGACAAGGATTTTTTTTCCCAATGTTTGATGTGTGTGTGTGTGTTAGGTTGGACTGTGATAGAGCAGCTTAAACTCCCTCTGCCAAACAGCCATACAGTGCATTTCTCCTCAAGTGTTTGTTTGTCCACTTTTGAAATACATTTCTAGTGATGGTGCCATAAAAAATATAGCTAAGTAAGTAGGACCATACACTAGCAAATTAGTTAATAAACATAAACATATTCACTCTCTCAATCACAACACAACACACAGTTTATTATCTTTTTTGTTCTCTCACACATAGACACACACACACCGCTCACACACACAGTGGCTGCGTGCAGGGGCAGTGTCTGTTGTTGACTGCAATGGACCGTGACAGAGAGAACAGAGCATGCTCTCTGTGGTTGTCTTCACCCCGACCACACTGACCCAGAAGCAACAACACACACACACACACACTAACATGTGTGCAAACATTCATTTTCTGTCTCCCTCCTGCTCCCCACTCTTAGTTTCGTGTATACACATGGAAGGTGGCCATTAGCTTAGTGACCCATGACGCCGATCAAAAGGCCACGAGTGTTGGACACAAATATGAAAAGTGTGAGAAGAGTGTGTGAGTGTATGTGTCTGTTATTCAATCCACATCTAAAATTTGTGGTCACAGCTTCCCCATCAGGGACCAGATTTATTAAGAAGTATATCTACCTTGCTTAAGTAAATATGCACTTCGGTTATTGTGCTGTATACCCAGTGATGGCAGTGTCAGCAGCTGGAATCGGGCCAGCTGATTTGGCCTGATTCTGAGGCGTCATTCAGGCCGAGTCGGGCAACCGGATGCAGCCTGGCTAATTTCATCCGGCATGCCGAGTTTGGGCCGATGCTGGGCCACGTCATTTCTGATAACAGCCCAGTGATGGCAGTGTCGGCAGCAGGAATCAGGCCAGCTGATTCGGCCCAATTCTGGGGCGTCATTCACACTGAGTCTCAGCTGAGTCGGACAACCTGATGCAGCCCAGCTAATTTCATCTGGCACGCCGAGTTTGGGCCGATGCTGGGCCAGGTCATTTCTGATAACAGCCCAGTGATGGCAGTGTCCACAGCTGGAATCACGCCAGCTGATTTGGCCTGATTCTGGGGTGACATTCATGCCGAGTCTCAGCTGAGTCAAGCAACTGGACCCAGCCTGGCTAATTTCATCTATGTAAATTAACCTATTGAAGTTGGCTTTTTGCTGCGATCAGCCTGTCTCTATTGTTTGTATACAAATGAGGTTAAAATTGTGGGGAAAGGTACTGTCTTACACCCTTGGTAATTTCGTTCCCGCAGGAGAGAATATTTATTGATAATGCTATTGGCCATTTTCTATTCTCAAAAAAATCTTGAAAACACCATAATAGTACAGATTTTAGACTGTGACCTGAACAACACGTCAATAAATGATTGTAAAACATTTTGTTTGTCTCTAACTGCACAAAGCAGTGATAAACAATATAAAAATTCCTTCCTCACCGCAGTTTGATCGCTGTGCAGATAATAATAATAATGAAAAACATTTTGTGATTCAACAAGTTTCAAAATAACTTCTTGCCTGTAAGTAAAATTGATTTGTTATAAAACTGTTAAGATGATTTTCTTTTTAGCATTTTCAGTATTGTTGGACAGTTGTTAGTGAAGCTGGGACAAGTAATGAAGGTATATTGAAAGTAGTATTAACTACAGTAGAAATTGTTGCACGTGACTAATGGGTTGTGAGTAACTGCGGCTCATAGCTGTCAATGTACAGACTTAGAGCTTCCATGTTTTCTTTCTTTTTGATTTTAAAAATTGACACTCGTCTTTCTTTTAAAGTGATACAGAGAGGCTGTATTCAAGATGTATTGTGCACAGAACACAACACCAGATGTCAGTTTGTACCGGTGGAACAGGCAGCTGAGTTGAGAAAGATGGTGACTGTGAGAGATAGGGATAACGTTACAGGACTATAAGACACCCAGCCAGCAACGGTAGATGGAGGCGGCAGGGAAAAACAGTGTGTAGAGCCTGCGTATTTTCACATTCAACTTGGTGAGTTAAGGGTTTATTTGGACCAAATCAGAGTTGGTGATTGTTGAAACAATGGAAAGACTAACCAAGACAGTTTTGGTGAGTTTTTGACTAAAGTTTTGTGATGAGTTACCAAGGCGATTAAACTAGTCTTAGCTCACTGAAGGAGAGAAACTTGAATTCAGAAGGTGTACGTTGTATTTTCCTGTTCAGTCGGGAAGATAGGTGCATGAATATTTCCTTGCTCGAGATATGAGTTTGTGAAATGTTGCAAACTCGAATACAGCTCCAAGCCAAGGAGGGCTACAGTGATTTCTATCACTAGCAGCTCAGTTTTGTTGTTGTTGGTTTTTTACACAAATACTGTCATGTACTGTATACAGGTGAAATGTCAGAAAGGTATGGAGGTCTTATATTCACCCTGCCATGTCTAATGCTCTGGCTGCATTATGCCATGAACACTGCGATGCTTCATATCCTCAGAGACAGCCTCAAAAACGCAGATTGCAACAGCACTGTTTTCTTTGTACCTGCTTTATTACTCGCCTCCTTTCTGAAAGAGGGGCCTGATTTGTCTCACGCTGGGATTTATCTTGCAGGGTCTCATCTGGCGCATGAGTTTCTATTTTCTTTAGTAGTGGCGGCAGCTTTCCAACTGTGCTGAAGCACCAGTACCCACTGTTCTGTGACCGTAGACAACACCAGTTCAGGCTAATGGAAATTTGGAGGAGGAGGATGCAATAAAAGGAGGGAAGGAATCAGTCACACAGACAGACAGACAGACAGACAGACAGACAGACAGACAGACAGACAGGAAAGGCAGGTTCACATACAGTAGAGAAGAGTGTGAGTGAATCTCAGTGGGAAAACACAGCAATGCAGAGCAACAGAGTGAGAGGAATGGAGTAAGTATGGTTGAGATTCTGCTCCCCTCCCAAGGTAAAGAAAGAGAGCAAACAAAAGAGACAGAGTGGTTTGGGTAAAGACCACAGAGGACTAGAGAAAGAGGCAGAGGAGAGCATGTTTTAAACGAGAGAAAGTTTTAGTTTAAACCCTCAATCTGAAATTTTGTCTCCTTTTAAGAGGACGTTTTGGTTTTCTAATCTTCCCTTACATGCCATTTCTCCTGTCACACCATCGTTGCAGTAATAACATTTTAAATATATTTACAGAGTTACAGGAAAGCATTTAATTTGCTACCATAATTCTGTTTTGCTGCTATCAGATTGTCCTCTCAGTGCAGATGCTGTAGCAGATTTTCAACAATATATCTTAAGAACCAAGCGGTCTATAGCTGCAAGCCAAATCCTGCAATCTAAGCAGGTTTGCGTGTCTGACTGAGTGAGATTAATGTGAGATGGGGTATCGAGTTGTGTCTACAGTAAACATGCCAGCGATTGCAACAATGCAGCCTAATGATGATGTATGTGTACAGTATGTTTGCACATGCGTGGCTGATAACAGTTAGTGCTTGTTGTAGGAAATCTTTCGTGCACACACTGTAATGTGCATGCTCTGTGGTAAATGAGTAGCCGAATCAGGGACGCAGTAAGAGGAGATTGTCATGAGAGAACATCATTTCTGTTTTACACATGCACCCCAATGTGTAAGCGGGGAATAGAGAGGTGACAGGGAGATAAAGCGTGTTTTTTTTCTTTCAAATAGCCTGTGAAAATATGGCCCAGTGGGTATTTTTTAGCTATCATGTCTGCACAGTGGCTTGTATAAAGTGCCCATCTTGCTCCTGTTGTTGCTAAGTTGACGTATGGCTCAGTGTAGCTAGAAGTGAGAATGTTTTTGTGTGAGCAGGCGTTGGTTCAAGTGGCTCTGACTGCTGCAATATTCTCAGTTGAGGATATGGACCTAAGCACAGCATAACGAAAAATGAGTCAGCCCTGAGAGGAGAAGCTTCAAACATTTGCAATACTTTGCCCAATTGGTTAGATACAATCTTATTTGACCTGATAGTGAACTCTATTTACCTTTTTAAACACCTGCTGACTGTTGCATGTAGATTTGTCCTCGGACTGCACACCCACTGCCTCTCTCATCTCTCAGTGCCTCATATTTTTGCTCTACAACCCCACAACTCCCTCATCTCGCTCTCTTGTCCCCTCTCTGTCTCTTTACACACACACACACACACACACACACGCACGCACGGACGCACAAAATCACTGTATCTGTCCTGAGTGGGCGGAGGCCTTAAAATGACCTCTCCAGCTGGCACACTGTGTTCTAGTATTGTCACTACAGCCTTGCATTTGAGCCGTATCACAGATAATCACATTGGACCCGCCTCCTCAAGCTTAGGCTGTGAGCAACGCAAATACGCCAGCTTCACACACACAGACAATCGAGGAGTGCATTGTGGTCTTCTGGAAATTGTTATTATTAATGCCAACTTTAATATCATTATTTTTTTGTTTTGCAGAACTTTGAAAGAAGGAAATATTAAATGGAAAACACACAAAAAGATCTGATTTGATGGGAACATTTTATTTGTTCCTTGAATTCTGGGTTATTAGTAGAGCTACTATATATAATGCTCACAAATATGAAATGAAGTGATGACAGTAATTACTGCGGCTCCCAAATAAGTTCAAAAATAGCCGCCTACAGATGCCATAACGGGAGATATGATAAACTTGCTGCCTTTGGTTTAATTTTGCTCACTGTTTGATGATCCAGGGTGCTTCAGTTGGTTTAAGAGTTTATTGATTTGCAGGATGTATGGAGAGTTGCAGGATGACGCTATCAACTGATTGTCTTAACTGTTGCGTCAAAAAATAAACATTCTCCATAATCTCCAAAAAGTTCAAATCAATGGGGTATTTTATCCCCTGCATCAAACAATAAAACTAAGATTAACCAAATACATAGTGATTGAAGATGGTAACCTCGTGGCGTCCTCCATGCTCCACACTCACTCTAGCACACCTGCCTTTAATTAAAAGTTCCCAAGATGCCAGGTAGGGTGGCACATTACAGTGACTCAAAAAATAATAGGAAACTAGGGCTTTCTAGAATTGGCTCTAACAGTAAAAGTAGCTTTAGTAAATAGTTACTCAGACTCACGCAACATTTACTGTTATATATTTATTCATATTTTTTGCCAAACATGATACAAATGTGCAGAAATTGTTGATATTCAATATTTAGAGTTTATAAGATGTCTGTAGGAATACAGATTAGGTTTTGGCAGTGTCTGTTTCTTCACACTTCATACCCTCCTGAAATTTCACAGGGGTATACGGTATATGACGGTATTAGTGTGAGGTGCAACACCCCCCACCCTGACTGGAGAGTATTCCACAAGCTTGCTCAGTTTCTTTAATTAAAGAACAACACGAACTCATAAAATGACAAGAGAGTTAATATTCTTACTCTCATTTTCCTTATTTAACAGAGAAATACAACCGTACACCTTCTGAATTCAAGATTCAAGTCCCTCTGGTTACTTTTATTGCCTCGTTACCTTAATGTAAAACACACTTCATTCAAACTAGACACAAACAAAATAAAACTCACCAAAACCATCTTAGCTGGTCATGTTAGTCAGTGAGTTAGTCGACTGTTCCAACAATCATCAGCTCTGGTTTTGAAACACCAAAATGTCCTCTGTGAAAAAAGGCCCAGTAAACGTCAGTGTCTTGGCTGCACTTCAACACTTCAGATGATACTCACTTTCACTTAGAAAGTTGCTTTAACACTGATATGATGTGAGCTATTTACAGCACCAAGAAAGGAAGCTGCCAACTGGTGCCTAATATATTTCAGTGATGTCAATGGGAATGACTGAATATGTGCAGTATTGATAATTAAATGCATGCAAAAATACACACACACAAATATGCATATGCTTGTCTAATATTCTCACTTCTCCTTGCAGACACAGACTGTTCAGGAGGCTCTACAGCGAACGCTACACTTCTACAGACAACAAGAGATCAGGTAAGACCGTCTTTCTCGCGTGCTGGTTTTCTTTCTAACCCTTGTCTTCTTTAATCATTCTCCACCACTCACTTGCTGCCTTGACTTAGCGTCCCGATCACTCATTTTCCCCTCTTTGCCTTTAATCCCGTCAATTGTCTGTCTGTCTTTCTGTCCGCCTGTCTTTCTGTCTGTCCGTCCGTCTGTCTGTCACACACCGGTTCAGTCTATGTGAGCCTCTCACTGTCTCCGCTACCCCTCATTTTCCTTGCCTTTCCTTGTCTTTTTTCCGACACACACGTACACAGACACACTCCTTCACCTCTTGTCTCTGCCTTTCTCTCACTGTCCCTCGCTGTCCAAACAGTAAAGCCCAGTAGACAGGATTCAGCCAGGCACAACACGTACTAACATTGTCCATGAAGCACATACTGAATACAAATATAGGCACCGGACTGGGACCTCTCTATTTTTTGCCATTTTCTCTCCTGTCCTCTTTCCTTCTCCGCTTGTTTCTTACTCATACTATTAGTCGCTTGATTCGTGCTCAATGGAACTGACCCCTGGTTTAAGCAAGTCATTTACTGACACGAAGTTGTGTGCTTCTTGATGAAGACGTTTCTCTGTGGCCTTTAGGAGTGTAATTTTTGTTACTCTGGTTTCTGTGTGGGGCAGCATGGTCGTGCACTGTTGCATCGCAGCAAGAGGATCCCGAGGTACGAGCCCGCTGGCTTGAGTTAGCTCTCCCCATGTTAGCGTGGGTTTTCTCTGGGTTCTCCACAGCTAATTGTTGACTCTAAGGTGCCAGTAGGTGTGAGTGTGATTAGCTGTCTGTCTCTGTGTGTCAGCCCTGTGAAAGTCTGGCCACCTGTCCAGGGTGTACCCTGCCTCTCGCCCAATGTCAGTTGGAATTGGCTCTAGCAACCCCCCGCCCCCCACGACCCTGAATAGGATACGTGGTTACAGAAAATAGAAGGATGGATGGTTTCTGTGTCTCTTTGGGATGAGATTGAGTGACTTATTGAGTATATAAGTTATACTGAGTCTTGTGTTGTAGGAATGTGCAAATATAAACATTTTATACTCTGATTATCTTGGACAGTATACGTGGAAGTGCCGCAAAGTTTAGAAATAAAGCTTGTAACCAGTGGGTTTTGTAACCAGACTGAAACAAATCAGTGTGTGAAGTGAAAGAGCATCACTTGCTCTTCAGTTAATACCACTATGGAGGTGACCTTGAGGACATTTCCCTGCCTTTCTGATGTCCGGCTGTTTCAGTGGATTCACTCAGTGACCAACAGATGTGAACCTGCACAGGATAATTAAAGTGTCAGGTCACCCAAATCACAAATATGTAAATTCTTCAGTGCAGTCTCACTTAACCTTAAAGCTACAGTTGGTAACTTTCATAAAAAATTACTTTTGTCATGTTTGTTGTAACTGTCTTCATATTCACACAGCAGTCATATTGATCTGCCTACTCTTATGCTTTGCATTTCTAATGGTCTTACTGCAAATGAACAACAACAACACATCACTGCTCATTAACTGTGGTGAATCTGTCAAACTAGGCGGCGCTAATCAAATACGAATCAAGATTCTGTCGCTGCATTGCCTTATTATCGTCAGCAATGTTTTCAGAAACATATTTTAGTGCACTGTTTAGCTGTAAAATGAGAAAGTTGGTCCGGCTGATGGGCTCTGCTTGGTTTTCTCTTGACTGTTTTCGGTATGGCGGCCGTGTCTCAAACATTCTC
Organism: Epinephelus moara; assembly: GCF_006386435.1. NCBI lineage: Eukaryota > Metazoa > Chordata > Actinopteri > Perciformes > Serranidae > Epinephelus > Epinephelus moara. The sequence continues at coordinate 16,850,743 of NC_065507.1, read as the reverse complement.
ATTTCGCAGCTAAACAGTACACTAAAATATGTTTCTGTAAACATTTGAGGTGAGAAACAGGCAATGCAGTTACAGAATCTTGGTTCATATTTGATCAGCGTTGCAGTGATTGACATGATTGACAGCTATGTTCTCTCTTCGGCTCTGATTGGCTGTTTTAAGTGTGTTTTGGTGGATTCTAGCGAATGCCAATCGCAGTTTTTGGAAGAGGAGGCGGGACATGGTGTTCTTCACAGATTTCTTTCAAAATATAGTGACAGTTCCAGCAAATATGACACAAAGCTATTTCCATGAAAGTCACTAACTGTAGCTTTAATGGTATCTATCCATGTTGATAGTGTCTCTGAGAGTTTTGCCACCACCCCAACAAAATGGTATCAAATGGAGTTTTGTTTATAGAGCTCACTGCACTGGAAAATGGCTTTTGACAATCTCTGCACCAATTTCGCCTCCCAATAGATCTACTTTCTTATGCGGAAACAATCCTAAAGAACTGGTGACAGCACCGATTGTAGTGAGGTATTACACAGTCTGATGGCTTTTGGCACACATACACACAACCCATACATACCCATGCTACATCTTGCCGGGATGCGATGGCAGTTCATTGTGTTATTAGCTTATTAGCACCTTATTAGCTCTTCCTATTAGCTCATTTAACAGCTAACCTTGTGTGTGTGTGGTTTGTGTCTTTTACAGGTGTCAGGAAGTCGGCAGTGAGGAGAGGCGAAGAGAGAAGAACGAGGAGAAGTGCCCGTTTCTAGAAAATTCTGGTTCAGAAGAAGATGTCCTACAAATCCTGCAGTACATGGCCACCATACTGGGTAAGTGTGTGAAGTAAGGTAAATAGTGTGCTTGACAGGAAGACTCTGTGTATATGTGTGTGTGGCCTCCTCTGCATTTGAGTTAATGTGGGTATATAGTTTTCCCTTTGCAACTGTGGTCTTTTTAACATGGTTCCTACGCAAGTATAGCCTGAGTGTCAGACTGAAGCTCCCAGAACCTTCAGTCTGACATCGCCTCCATTGAAGGCGATTTACAAGGGGGAGGGAATTTGATTTTTTCCCTAACCAATCAGTAGAGATCAACGACTCACCCAAAATCTGACGTCATTAGTATCCATGCCTCGGGGGTGCCGAAAACAAGCGAGC